>NC_133392.1:120993859-121301813 GCF_047511655.1 Castor canadensis
TCTTTAAAAACAGACCATATCAAATGTTGGCAAGTGAGAAAAGCAAGTAGAAGTCTCATACACTAAAGGAAAATGGTACAGTTTAGCAATGAAAAGAACTCTCAAATTCCGCCAACTATTTTTTTCCATTTTCTTTTCTGCAAGTCTTCGTTTAGACACAGTTAGAAATACTTGGAATTACATGTGCAATGATACATCATTTTGAAGTTTTAAGGATACATTATAAGCACTCTGGTCTATGCAATGTAAATTATGTGTATGCTCTGTTATCTCAGTGTTGGTATTGTCCATGACTACATGTTCTAAAAACTCCAAAACTGCTTACATTCACTTCGTTCAGTGTGGCAGAGTCAATATGGAGGGAAAGGCAATTAGTGAAATCTTTTAATAGTGAAAGTGAAGCTTTCTCAATGAAATCTACCCAATTAATATTCCCTCTTCAAAGATACTACCTTCTGGACAGAGGCCCAATGCTTCATAAGTAAGGAGTTCATTGACAGAAAAGCAATCATGAAGTTCTATTACATCAATATCACTTGGTCTCAGGCCAGATTTTTCATAGCATTTTCTGGCAGCTTCTTTACTTATATCGTAGCCAACCTAAAAAACAAAGCCATATATAAATAAACTCAGGGCACCAAAACTGGGCCTTTTACACAAGGATTTTAAGAGAATACTATATATATAACCTTAACAGCTCAGCATACTACACATATTGAAACCTCAATTGACTCTATACTACACAGAAAGTCCAAATAAAGTAATATCAAGGAGGGTCAGGTACCAGTGGCTCACCCCTGTAATCTCAGCTACTTGGGAGGAAGAGATCAGGAGAACAGAGGTTGAAGACAACCCAGGCAAATAGTTCATGAGAACCTATCTTGAAAATACCCAACACAAAATAGGACTGGCAGAGTGGCTCAGGTGGTGAAGTGCCCTGCCTAGCAAGCATGAGGCCCTGAGTCCAAACCCCAGTACTGCCAGAAAAAAAAAAAAAAATATATATATATATATATACATAATATACATATTAATATATATGTAATATATATCTCAAGAAGAGATTACCTATTACATTTTGTACCAGAAAGTACAGAGGTTTAAATATGATTCACATAAAGGACTTTGGATTCCTCAGATTATATGTTGTGCTAAATTGTGAAATCTCTATCAAATCCCAATGCATAGTTGTGGTAAACTGGTTGTAGACATTTGTCACACCATATGACATATAAATCAGATACACTAAAAAACATGGGAAATTTTCTATATGAAAATAAACAGGGCTGTGAATACATTAAGAAAAAGTGGGAAGATAGAAATAAAATTTTGTTCAGCTGGGCACCAGTGGCTCACACCTATAATCCTAGCTACTCAGGGGGCAGAGATCAGGAGAATCGCAGTTCAAGGCCAACCTTGGGCAAACAATTTGAGAGACCCTATCTCAAAAAACACCCATCACAAAAAAGGGCTGGAGGAGTGGCTCAAGGTGTAGGCCCTGGGTTGAAACCCCAGTACTGCAAAAGAAAAATTTTTTTGTTCAAATTTTAAAAAGAAAATATACAAGGCTATACACACCACACAAACCTGTAATACTAGCTATTTGGGAGGTAGAGATCTGGAGGACCGTGGTTTGAAGCCAGCCCAGGCAAAAAGTTCTCGAGACTCCATCTCCAACCAGTGGCTGGGCATAATGGTATGTCTGTCATTCAGCTATATGTGAAAGCACAAATAGTAGGATTGCAGTCCAGGCCAGCATAGGCATAAAGCAAGACCCCGGTAGAATGGTTCATGTGGTAGAATGTCTGCCTAGGAAGACCAGGACCCAGGACCCAGTAGTACCACAGTACCACAAAAAAAACAAAAACAAAAACAAAAAAAACCCTCTTCTTTTAGTGTCACATAGGATTCAAACCATTTTTCAAAACCTGTACTTCTTTTCTTTTTTTTTTTCCTTTTTTTTATAGTACTGGGGATTGAACCCAGTGCCTTATACATTCAAAGTCCATGTCTTAACCCTTCTTTGGTTTTTTATAATAAAACAAAATGCAAACTCAAATTTTCTTCAAGAAATAAAGCTGGAATAATAGAAAATGTATGAAGAGAAAACTTAAGTATAAGTTTCACCTTGGCCACAATTGAACTTTGTAATCTTGGTTTGTTAGTGAACTTTCTATCACTGAGATAAAATGCCCAAGTAAAGCAACTTAAAGAAGGAAAATGGCAGGTTGTTGTATAATCCCTGCACTTGGAGGCTGAGGCAGGAGGATCATGAGTTAGAAGCCATCCTAGGCTACATACTGAGATCCTATCTCAATCAAAAAAAAAAAAAGTTAGGAAAGTTTTATTTTGGTTCATGGGTTCAGAGGCTTCAATCTTGGTCCCATCACTTTGCGCCCATGGCAAGGCAGAAGAACCTCACAGCAGGGAGGACATGGTATTACAAAGCTACTCACCTCATGGAGGCCAGAAAGTAGGCAGAGAAATCACTTCTCTTTAAAAAGAAAAAAAAGCCTTTCCCCAAAATCCATTAAGCTATGAATGCATCCAATGGGTTAACACACTGATAAGATCAGAGCCCTCATGATCCAAACACTTTCCAAGGCTCTACCTCTGAACACTGTTGGATTTAGGACCAAGCCTTCAACACACAAACTTTTGGGGGACATTTCAGATACAAATCATAGCACTGACCGAGTCACAAGGACATTTTCAAGTTCATAGCATTGTTGTAAAATCATTCTGCAAACTGTAATTTACCGTGTAATTGTTTCTGTGGTGAAAGGAGGTAATCTTTAAATATTCAACTAACTCTGGGTCTGAATTCTCATTTTTTTTACTTTCTCTATTTTCCCACAAAATCTTTATTCAGGATTTTTTGTTGTTATTTTGGTTTTGGTGTGAGTGGGGTTTGAATTCAGGGCTTCACGTTTGCAAAGCAGGTGCTCTACTGCTTGAGCCACACCTCCAATCCATTTTGCCTGGTTATTTTGGAGATGGGGATCTCAAGAACTATTTGACTAAATTGACCTCAAACTTTGATTCTCCCAATCTCAATCTCTCTCAAACTACAGGTTTGAGTCACAGGCAACTAGCTTTTATCAGGATTTTTGAAGTACTAAGGGCTAAGAAAGTTCTCTGAAGCCAGGTATAGTAGTAGTCACCTGTTGTCCTAGCTACTGGGGAGGCTGAGACAGTAGATTGCTTGAGCTCAATAGTTTAAGGCCAGCCTAGACAATAATAGCATGACCCCCATCACAAAAACAGTGAAGTTCTATGAAAACATCTTTGGTTTCCCCTTACCTCTATAAGACTGGAGTCTTGCATATTTAGTCAACTCAAAATAAAAATAAACAATATATCTAGTTAATTAAATACTATCATACTCATGGCTCCATCATAAGAAGCTTCTCTTCTCATCAGTTGTTTTCCCTTAACAGATTCTTAAGGACAGGCTATAGTATTAAAATTTCTAGACCAATATTTTCCAAGTAAGTAACTTCCAAAGCTGGTGACAACATAGTATTACCTTAACATTTTAAACAGCATTTCCTCAATTTGATATAAAACAGAATCTCAGACATACCATTTTAATAACACTTTTTTCTTCAAACGTGCTTGGAAAATCAGTCATCATCTCTTGTGCCACAATTTCCACAGCTTTAGATTGCAGGCCATACTTGTCTACAAACTCTTCACTAGCCAAAACTGCTGCTGCAGCACCATCTGAAGTGGGACTAAGAGAAGTAAATAATTACCTACCCCAACCTGCCTCAGTCTTAGGACTTCAGACTGGGACACAGGAGAAGGAAGCCTAGGTGTGTTTGCTGGCCAATGCAGTACTATTAAATACTACACAGGCTTCCCACTGAGGACTGAATCTCTGCTAGACCTCAGCTGTCAGTCACCGCTTAGTCTTTAGAGTCTCTCCCAAAAAGTTCTCATTGCAAAAAATCCTGGATTTGCCTCTGCAGGTACATGAGGCAACTCCTGGGGACTTTCTGAGAGTGAGTCCAAAAGGTTATTTCCTATCCTACTACAGTAAAGGTTCTACTATAGGCCCATATAGCTCCAACACTGCTCTATCCTAGATAGCTCAGTCCTGAACTCCCTTTGGAAACTGGGAAGGGACAGAATAGGGAATAACAGAAAATCCATGAATAAGACTCTTGAGATCTCCTCAAAATAGATCATTCCCTTAGAGCAAGCTGTGAAGCTAGACTGCAAACACAAGAAGCCCTCTGGGAATTCAGTAGGACTTGTTGGGGTTTTTTGTTTTGTTTTTGGAGGAACTGGGGTTTGAATTTAGGACTTGCAAAGCAGGAACTCTACCACTTGAGCCATACCTCCAGTACATTTTGTTCTGGGTATTTTGGAGATGGAGTATCTCCAACTATTTGCTGGGATTGGCCTCAAACCATGATCCTTACGATCTCAGCCTCCCAAATAGCTAGGATTACAGGCGCAAGCCACCACGCTCAGTTTCAATAGGACTTTCTAAGGGGGCAGACCCTCAGACTGCAAAAGATAACAGATGACCCAACTTGTTCACCTTCATCCTAGCCAGAATCTCCAGGGCTCAGTAAGGTGTATACTAGGAGTCCTGCAGGAACTATACCCGATATCTAGGAGACAGGCAAGATGCAATGATTAGCATCATTACAGCTATGATTTTTTTTCCTGTGTTACTTTTATTCTTAGTTACTCCAGCAGAATAAAACTTCCTGTATTAGAAGTCTACAACAGACAAAACAAGGAAAAAAACCTTTGGATTCTACTTGTCTCCTAAGTCACATTTTAATGAATAAATATAATTAAAACAACCAAAACAAATAGAAGTCATGAGAGGAGGAGGAAATAAAATATACAGTTTCTCAGGATTGAGTCAGTCTGTCTTGGGGCAGGAATCAGAAATAAGGCACTCTCATAAAATAACCTAGAATGAGGACCACATTGGTAGTTCTATAAAAGCTATACCCAGACACAGAGGGATGGTAAGGATGGAGAAGTTACATCTATTAAATGTTAAAATATGTTTTTCTTACCAACATTGTAAGACAGTCAAAAAATCAAAAACACTTCGAGATCTCATTACATCATTTATACTGTATTCATCTTGGAACTGGGAATACCTAAATAAGTAATTAGAAAATGAGAATTAATAATTGCAACTTTTGCTGAAGATGTTTTGGTCCAGAGTCAGAATAATATGTGAATATTCTTTTCACAACCACAAAGACTTCTATGAAGTTTCAACCTTGAGTAAGTAATAGTTTCAACTCCAAAATACCATATACTATATATAAGAAAAATTGTCTGGTCTTTGGATTTCTGGCATGGAGCTTCTAAAACCCTTAGAATTCTTAAGTGACAGGAGTGTCATTGTTATGTTAATGAGGCAATAAGCCCCTTGTTATCTTCCAGACTGGAGACTGATTACCAAAAAAGACCAACCGTGGAAATATAGGCTGGACTTTTGAGCTAGTTTATAATCTAGAAGGGAGAAATATACAGATATAGACACACACACACACACACACACACACACACACACACACACACAAGTATACATGCTTATTTATTTATTATATTGCCGCTACTTAGAACCAGGGAAAGTTGCACAATTTCTGGAAGTCTTATGTTCCTCAACTATAAAGTTAGAAAAAAAAATTACTCTTATAGGGTCCTTGAGAAGAGTACATAAAAATGTACATATCACACAATGGCTCATATCAGAATTTAATAAAACCAGCCACTATTTTTATTGTCTGGTGGTGCTATCGTTTGAGTTATCTCCCCCAAGGATTCACATACTGAAATTTAGTCCCTATTGTGAGGTAATGAGAAGAGAGAATTTAATTTGACTATAGTATTTAGTATTAGATAAGGACATCAGGGTGCAGTGTTCGTGATTGAATCCTGGAATCTTTGTAAGAAAAGGGAGAAAGACCAGACAGTCACAGACCTATATGCCTCAAACTCTCAATCTTCTGAGCACTGGGATTATAGGAGGGCACCACCACACTTTATAACTCATCCGTACTGTGACAGTGCTATTATCAACAGAAATTGACTAATACCTGCTGCTTTTATAAAGATTCTAGTAGTGAGACATCAGTCCATTTCCCAATGGCCCAATTTTATTTAGCTAATATTGAGTACATGTTATGAGCCAGGCGTTATACCAGGCACCACAGATTCAAATATCATTGATCGTAATACATCTGATGTAATTTTACTTTGGATTATTTTTAGGATATTAATAATCATATTCTACCAGAGGAAGTTAATAACACTAAAATAATTGAAACCCATCTCAGTAATTGTGTGCATTTTACAAACTTTTTTTTTTCAGCACTGGGGTTTGAACTCAGGGCCTCATGCTTTGTAGGCAGGTGCTCTACCCCTTGAGCCACTCCACCAGCCCCTTTTTGTACTGGGTATTTTCAAGATAGGGTCTCTTGAACTATTTGCCCAGGCTGGCTTTGAACCACGATCCTCCTGATCTCTGCCTGGTGAGTAGCTAGGATTACAGGCATGAGCCACCAATGCCCTGCCTACAAACTTTTTTCGCAGTGCTAGGGAATGAACCCAGAAGCTCACCCATGCTAAGCATAAGCTCTATCAATGAGCTATATCCTCAGCTCCAGTTATATCTTTTTCTTTTTTTCCTGGTGGTACTAGGGTTTGAACGCATGGCCTCTCACTTGTTAAGGAGGACCTTTACCACTTTAACTACACCCTCAGCCCCATATCTTTTTTTTTTTTTTTTTTTTGTGGTACTGGGGTTTAAACTTAGGGCCTTCACCTTGGACCATTCCACCAACCCTATTGTTGTGAAGGGTTTATCGACATGGGGTCTCACTAACTATTTGCCCAGGCTGGCTTCAAACTGCAATCCTCCTGATCTCTGCCTCCTGAGTAGCTAGGATTACAGGTGTGAGCCACCCACACCCAACAGCCCTGTATCTTATAATGCCAGTCATTTATATTCTTATTTAAAAGAGTTATTAAGCTTTAATGGTATTCTAAATATAAACAAGCCAAAAACTAGAACTGTAAAAGTAGTCAAATGTTGACTTGAACATAAACCTTTTATAAGAAAAAAATAAACATTCAAGTTACTATATTTAAGATCTTTCTTACATTTGCTTTTCAAATATAAAGTTGCGTATCACACAGTAGGATAAACCAGATTATCATTTCATGTCTCTGAAATACTTACGGGTTATTAACTGAGTGTTTATGATTTTTCCATCCAATTTTTGCAAAGTGTTCAATTTTTGTTCCTGCAGAAAAAACAATCATACATTAGCGTGTTCATGTCTTTCTGCTGCTTATTAACAAATGTTGTAATGGTATTCAGTATTCTGCTAAATATTTCCAAATCTTTCCTAGCATAGATATCAATGCTGAGGAAGAGTTAATACTTATCCCTCCCTTAAAATTTTTTATAGTTAAATCTGGGTGTGCTTAATGAGTGGAATCAACTAAGAAGCATATGAGATAAAAAAAAAAAAAAAACAGTTCAAACTGCCTATTCTACTTAGAACTAGTGTTCAGTTTCAAACACTGGAAAATATCATCTAGGACTAGGACTACATGGTCTAAGGCAGGAGAGCACTGTCAGCGATGCTTCTAGAGTCTGCCAGACACCCTAATGCTCATGGGCTGAGTGAACTGTACCAGTCATGCCCTCCAGAGCCTGACAAATACCTCATCTTCCCTCCTTTCCTTACGACAAGGCAGAAGGGTCTTTAAAGAGTTACATCCTGACACAAACTATGTATGCTTTTTAAATCCTTTAACAGAAAACTTAAGTATGTAATAGTGTCAAGAAAACAAAAGCAGCCAGGCACTGATGGTTCACACTTGTAATCCTAGCTACTCAGGAGGCAGAGATCAGGAGGATGGTATTCAAAGCAGTTCCCAAGACCCTCTCCAAAAACACCCACTGCTAAAAAAGGGATAGCAAAGTGGCTCAAGTGGTAACAGCGCCCGCCTAGCAAGCATGAGGCCCAAAAAAAAAAAAGACAAGCCAGGCCTGGTTATGCAACTCAGCACTTGGGAGGTTGAGATAGGAGTTTGAAGCCAGGTCAGCCTGGGTTACATAGTGAAACCTGCCTCCAAAAAAAAAGGAAAAAGAAGAAGACAACAAAACAGAATAAAATAGGGTTTGAATCTTATTTGGAACCGCAAAGGCCAAGAAGGAAGAAGTCCACTGATTGGAATTGATAATATTTTGGATGGCAAAGTACAATAGAGTTCCTATTTCTGTTCTAGTTCTATCTTCTCTGTCAAGGAGAATGATCTTCAGAGCAAAAACAACATACATACAATTGAGAAAAACTTACAGCAATTGTAATAAAACCAAAAGATGGATTCCACATTGGTGGTCTTACAGCAATTTAGACTGGTGATCAGAAGGACAATATGAGTTCAATAAGAACAAGCCAAATTAAATTACTATCTTTTGTGATTGAATTAACTGTTAGCTCAAGGTAAGCATAGTATCTGGATATCAGAAAGACAATTTACTAAGTTCCTGAGGATATCTTTTTGGACAAGATAAGAAAATAAAATAATGTAGTATGGGTTTTGTTTCCTTGTTTTTAATTTTGGGTTTTTTTGTTTTGTTTTGTTTTGTTTTTTTGGTGGTACTAAAAACTAAGGGTTCTTCTGCCTAACAAGTTTAGACTAGGTTAAAGAAACAGATCTCTTCACATATGAATCATAAAAGAAAAAAAGAAAAAAAAAAGAAACAGATCTCTTTACCATAGGACTTTCACCATTGCATGTGCACTGTGACATCCAAAGGAGGATTAAAGTAGGGGAAACATTTCATAACATACTTGGAGCCACGGCAGGATCTCATGAGCTTAGTGTCCTATAAACAAACACTCATTGGGAAACAAGGATGCCTCAACCTAAAGAACTCTGTAGCACTAACCTCTAACTTCAGCAGTGATCTAGTTAATATTTCTACCCAAAACTAAATTAGAAGATCAAAGGAACTCTCACCAAACCTGAAACTGGAAAGGACTTCTATAATAGTGGATCCAAATAGACTTCAACAAGTTTTTTCAGTGGAATGGGTCAGAATATAAATTAAAGACCCAGTCCTATTCTTAAATCCCCATAACAGCCTGGGAAAAGGAGAAGCAACTAAGACAGACTCTGAGGTTCTATTCAATTGCAAGCTCATTGGAACTCAACAGTGTGATGTGACTACCAGAGAAGTTTACATGTGGTCACATATATAATTGTGTATATTACAGCAATTATACAGGTGAGAAATAAGTCTAGTGAGAAACAGCTAAAGAGAAGAGAGAAACTTAAGTACAAGGTCAGGGCTGGCTTCAGGTACTTGGAGGGCTGTGAGGTGAAAGAGGCTTGTTCTGAAGTGACACAAGATAGAATAAACTGGAGGGAGAGAGATTTGAGCTTAACACAAAAAAGAGCACTATAACCAATGGAATCACCCCAAAAATGGAATTGGTGACCTCAGCTAGTAGCAACTTCCTTGTGATAAGAAGTACAAATGCTTTATTATCTCTCTTAGAAGATGTACAAGCAATTCATGCATGACTTGGTTGAAGGAGGAACAGATAAAAATCACTTAAAAGCACTAGGCATACTGTCCAACTTAAGAGATACTTGATAAGTACTGATATCTTTTTTCCTTTTTTCTTACCTTGAAATCTATAAAAGACAATGTCTCCTTGAAAAATATTCTGCCAGTCAGTTATCACATATTTCTTAAGTCTGGGTACTGATTCAGAACTTCCAGTTAAGATTTTTGGCTGTTCAAAGGATATGCTGAGTATAAAAAGATTTTACTCTCCATGAATCAAATTATCAGGCCACAAAAATCGACTAATTCCGTAAGTGATTTAAGCTACTATAAACTTTCCTATGAATCCATTTGTGATACACATTCACAAACAAAAATTTCAAATTACAACATATCCCATGAAATTCTATAACTTGAAATGTTATTAAAATAACACTTCAACAAAAATAGTATACACTTTTATTTCAAATTTTAGATTAGGAAGCTATCTAGCTATTCCAAGTAATGTAAAACTTGAGAAAATATATAAGCTTAAAAACACCAGCAGCAGACTTTCCATTGCCAAGGACAATGGAAACTGCTAAATTTCTCTCTCTCCATACCTCCAAAAACAATACAGACCAAGAAGAGAAAAAGAAGACAGCACAAAACCACACGATCAGCATAACCAGAAAACAGAAGATCTCAAAACTTCAAATTACATGTAAGTTAGAAAAAAAGAAAACACAAAAACAAAAAAGACCAAATTCTAGCCAACAGTTACTCATGCTCCCACTGCAAACCTTTGGGGAACAAGAGCAGTCTGAGGAAAAACTGTGCAGAGGAGAGAAGAGGAGAGCTAGTGGCAGGCCTACAGTTGCACTAAAACTACCATGAGGAAGAAAACACCCTCTTCCCAAGTGTGAACACACAGAGAAAATGTTCCTTTTGAAACAGAGAGAAATTTTTAAATCGTAAATGATTTTTAAAAATAAAAATCCACACAAACTGATTTGAAAATCTAAATGAAATGGATAATTTTGTAGAGAACTACCAAAAATTGATCCCAATGAAACAGAATATTTAAACCTAAAAGAATTAGAGAAAATTACTAGGCAACTACCCAACAAAAAAAGAACCAGGCCCAGACAGTTTCACAAGAAATTCTGCCAAACCTATAAAGATCAGGTAGTCTAAAGGCTCCACAAATTGCTCCAGAGCATTAAAAGTAAAACAAAAAAAATCTTTTTTTTTATTTTTTTTTTATTCATATGTGCATACAATGTTTGGGTCATTTCTCTCTCTTCCTCCCACCCCCTCCCAAAAAAAATCTTCATATTTCATTTTACAAAGCAATTATAAAATTAATAACTAGGGGTTTCAGGTGTAGATCACTGGTAGGGCGCTTGCCTAGCATGTACAAGGCCCTGAGTTTGATTCTTAGTACCACACAAAAAAAATAAATAAACTTGCATATGATTTTTTTTTTTAGTGGGACTGGGGTTTGATTGAACTTAGGGGTTTGCTCTTACAATGCAGGCGCTCTACAGCTTAAGCCAAACCTCCAGTCCAATTTGCATGATTTTAATGTGGTTAGAGATACCTAAATAGCTCAGTCCCAAGTTCAAAAGCAAAACAAAAAAATTAGCACCCAAACTTGAGAAAGACAAAACAAAAAATTACAAACGTTGATTTGAAATCAATAAATAAAATAAGAGCAACAGAATCTAATTCCACATCTCAAATTTTGGATATTTGGATTTAATTTTGGTAACTGTAATGCAGCCATGAAAAAACTGCAATTTCCTCTAATTTTTAAAAATTAGTGATAAAAGAATGAAATAAGCACAGCAAAATGTTAATGTTTAGGGAATCTGGGGAAAAGTGTTAGGAATTATTTGTGCTATTTTACAACATTCTCGTTAAGTCTGAAACCATTCCAAAACAAAATGTTGTGAAAAGCACATTACAACATTTCTTATTAAGTCTAAAAATAAAGCCTACCATCTTTTGAAACTGATAACTTATCAAATGATAACCATGAACAAATTTAGCTTTAAAATTATAATCTGGCCATATCTATTATCTAGAAATGGAGGCAATTTAAAATATTTATGTAAACAATAATGCTGTTGAAAATTCCATTTTCCTTTTAACTTTACAAAATGGGTCAAAAGAGCAACCGTTTTATTCCAGCTAAGTACAAAAGAAAAGTCAAAGCAAAACATGTTTCTACATCCGTAATAAATGTCAAGCAATTGCTTAATGACCCCAACTATATATAGGAATGATAAGCAACCAAAAAGTTAACACACAAAGCTTGTATTATTTAAAGTTAAATATAGCATATGAGAAACAGTAAAAAGAATGGAGATGTCACAGTACGGAAGATCTGAGTTTGAATCCTCTTCTTTGACCTACAAGAAGTTACTCAAATTCTCCAATCTTCAGTTTCCTCATATGAAAAATAAGCATAGAGCTACCTCTTAAAGTAGTTGTTTGATATGTAAATATCTGATATACATGAGGCATGTAACATAAAAAATATAATTACTGAAGAATGGGTCACACAATGGAAAGAACATGAGATTTTGTTTTGTTTTGTTTTGTTTTGGGTTTTGTTTTGTTTTGTTTTTTGGGGGGGAGTTTTGGAGGGCTTGGCAGTACTAGGGGTTGAACATCGGGCCTCTCACTTTCTAGGAGGCAATTCTACCATGTGAGCCATGCCACCAGTCCAGAATGAGTTTTTCACAGATTTAATAGATTTAAAAGTGAATACAGGCTTTGCTACTTATTGACCATATGATCCTGAGTAAATCAAAAACTTCTCTGAATATCAGACTCTTCATCTACAAAATGTCATAACACTTCTGACAACTCAAGAGCTGACTGAATTGACATGTACGTGGAAATTCATTCAAGCATTCAACCACTATCCACTGAGTACTTTAAAATGCTGGGAACTCTGGGTGAGAAGGAAAATGCTTCCTTCTGGCTAAATTACATGCCGAGCACTATACTAGGCTGACAGATCAAAGGTAGACACAATGGACATGGTCGTTGCTTTCATGGTGCTTACAGACCAAAAAGGAATAAAGCACTAAATAAGCAAAACCATGTGATGATAAAGACATGAGTACAAAGAGTACTAAGTGCTGTGAAGAAATGCAAAGAAAATAGCAGAAATTTAAATACTGAAAAAGAGCCTTTCTTTTGAAGATTAATCAATTAAACAACACTAGCCTTGGACCAGGCACTATTCTAGGTTAACAGTCAATGAGCAAGTGATAAGCAAAAACCCATGCCTTTGTGGAACCTATATTCTGGGGGAAGGTGACAGTCAATGAACAATAAAATAAATATATATGTCAGATTATTAAAAGTGCTATATAAAAATATATACAATATAGCAGGAGATAGAGGATATGGAGTTCTGAGAAGGAAGATGATGAAAGAAATCAGAACGTGATATTTAAGCAAAGACCTACCTGACAGGGAGCTAGCCATTCTAGGAATGGCATAAGGCCTGCTTGAAGTAGAAATGTACTTAATGTGTTTGAAGAACAGAAAGAAGGACAGAGTGGTGAAAGAAAAATGGTAAAAGATGAAGTCAGAGGCTAATGAGAGTGGGAAGACATATTGTAGAAAAACTTGTCAACCATAAGACGGTGTCTGTGTGGTGGGAACACAAGGGAGAATTTTGGACAGAAGCATGAAATCATCTGCCTTAGATTTTTAAAACACAGCACTGCTGTAGAGAATTGCAGAAACAAGAGAAACCAGTCAGGAGTCTCTACATTTCAGGTGAGAAATTACAGTGGCTGGCATTACATTAAAAGTGACGAGAAATAATATTCTCACAATAGAGTGAAAGGGTTTGCTGTGCTAATATAATGAATACAGACTAGAATGAAGAATATTCCAGGGGGAGGGTGAATGAAGAAGATTAAGGTGCGGGAATATGATGAATGGACTTCATATACTTACATGAAATAGAACAAAGAAACCTCTTGCAACAGTTTTAAATGGGGTGGAGAGGGGGCAAAGGGGATAGACAGTGGGGGTGATCTAACCAATGCACAACATAAGACTATGTGGAATTGTCACAATGAATCCCCCCTGTACAATGAATATATCCTAATAAAAAATTTATGGTGGCAGGCACTGGTGGCTCACACCTGTAATTCTAGCTACTCAGGAGGCAGAGATCAGGAGGATCACGGTTCGAAGCCAGTCTAGGCAAATAGTTCAAGAGACCCTATCTCAAAAAAGCCATCACAAAAAAGGGCTGGTGGAGTGGTTCAAGATGAAGGCTCTGTGTTCAAAGCCCACTACTGCAAAAAAAAAAAAAAAGAGAGAGAGAGAGAGAGAAAATATTCCAGGTTTTTGACCAAATGTCATTGAAAAATGGAATTATCATTTATTGAGTAAGGAAAACTTCAGGGGTGAGGATGGAGGCAGTTCAAGGTAGAATTAGGAGTTTTAGATCTATTAAGCATGGGACGTCAACTAGACATCCAAATGGAGATATCTTTGGTAAAGTACTGGAGATATGAGATATGGTTTTTTATTCAGTTGGTTTGGTTTGTTTTGGAGTGCTGGGGACTGAACCCAAGGCCCTGCACAAGCCAGGCACACACTCTGCCCCTGAGTTCTATCCCCAGTCTGCTCTTTCTATTTTGAAAACTTATTTCTTGTTTTCATTCATATTGTCTAAGTCTCCTTGTCTGCAAGCTAACTTACCTTCTCTCACTCAGTACTTTCATTTAAATTTGTCCAAGGCCCTGGGTTCAAGCTTCAGCACCATGACAACAACAAAAAATAATAAAATAAAAAGAGCAAGCTCAGCAGCAGTGGCTCACACCTGCAATCATAGCTGCTGGGGGGCTGAGATGAAGAGGATCGTGGTTCAAAGCCAGCCCAGGCAGAGAGTTTGCAAGAACACATTTCAACCAATAATTGTGCCCAGTGATGTGCACCTGTCATCCCAAGCTACACAGAGGCTGGGATTGGAAGGATCCTGGTTCCAGACCAGCCTGAATTTGCGAGACCCCATTTCAACAGAAAAAAGCTGGGTGTAGTGGTGCACAGTCATCCTAGTGACAGTGGGAAGGCCAGCCTAGGCAAAAAGTGAGACTCTATATCAAAAATAACCACAGCAAAAAGGGCTGGAGGCATGGCTCAAGTGGTACAGTATCTGCCTCATAAGCACAAAGCCCTGAGTTCAAACCCCAGTACTTCCAAAAAAAAAAAAAAGAGTGGTAGAGTGTATACTCAGCATGTATGTGGCCCTGGGGTCAAACCCTAACACCATAAATTAATTAAATAATCACATAAATGAACAACTAGACTCTCAATGATATACCATAACAGATAACTAGTGCATGTTTTAGTTCCTGAATATTATGGACTGAATTATAGTCCTCTCCCCTAAATTCTGATGTTGAAGCCCTGGCCTCAATGTGATTGGGAGATGGTAAATTTGGGAGGTACAATGAACTCAATGTTTATGTCTCCCCCCAAAATTCAGATGGTAAAACCTAATCCTCAAGGTGATAGTGTTAGGAGATAGGGCCTTAGAGTTACAAGATCATTAGGACAAGTCATTATAAAATAGAACCCAGGAGCTCTCTTTCCCCTTCCTCATATGAGGACATAAAGAGAAGGTGCCTGCCATGAACCAGGAAGTGGGTCCTCATCAGGCGGTAAACCTGCCAATGCCTTGACATTGGACTTCTCGGTCTTTAGAACCATGAGAAATAAATTTCTATATAAGCCACCTAATTTATAGTCACCTGAGCAAATCCAGTCAAGAAAACCTGAACCCTCCCTTAGAGGACTCCTGGTCAACCTGCAGACTTACAGTTTTGTAAAAATAAATAATTACTGATTAAAACTACTGAATTTAGGGGTATTTTATTACACCACAATAACTAATTAATATACTGCTATATTCCAGTGCCTAGAACAGAGCCTAGATATAGTAAGAACTCAATAATATTTTAAAAGTTAGTTAACTGAAAAGGAAATATAAAATAACCAAAAAGATAAAAAAAAAGAAAAAAAAAACCAGGAGTAAGGTATCATAGAGGTCAAAAGAGAATGTTTTAATAAGGAAGCATTCTTTATTGGGGATGTAGCTCAGTGGTAGAGCACTTGCCTCAACCATGTTAGACAAGTGCTCTGTTAATTGAGCTAAACCTCTCACCTGTGGAATGCTGAACTCTCAAACATTATTTTTTTTCTCACAGTGTACAAGACAATACTGGTTCTATCATACAATAGGAAAAATCACTCTAGCTGCACTGTCCCAATTACTAACCATCAGTCAAAGAAATAGAATCTTTACCTACAAAATAAAATCAGCTAAGAAACTTTAACCTCATAAAACACAATGCAGCCAGTAATCTTAGCTACTCAGGAGGCAGAGATCAGTAGGACTGCAGTTTGAAGCCAGCCTGGGAGACCCTATCTCAAAAACCCTTCACAAAAAATTGGGCTGGTGGAGTGGCTCAAGGTATAGGCTTTGAGTTCAAGCCCCAGTACTGCAAAAATAAATAAATAAATAAATAAATAAATCACAATGACAGGTGATGAGAGGAATCCTGATGGATTCAAATACTAAAAATAAAATTTACCTATACAAATCTACTATAAGAGCAAGCTTTAAATCTCATTGGCATATTCTAACCAATAATCCTCAATTTATAGATTATGATTAAAGGAGACAAAATTTGTGTTATTTTTCCTGCTCCAATTTCCTGCTATGGAGTATTCCAGATACTTCAGAGTCATATATTGTGTACTATATATGTTTTCTGTACAGGGACTATTCCTTCAACTTAATTTGAAAAACATTTTATATATTATACATTGTGGTATCCTCCACTGATCCTTAATAAATACCTATTGTTTCTTATCCCATGCATGCAACACTATGCCTTAACACTTTTTAACATACCGTATTTTTCCATATGTTCTTTTCCAGCACTCCCAAACATCTGAGGAGTGAGTGGGTGAGCAGACAATCCATACTTCTTGATCAGGACATCAACATGTTTATCAAGTGGATTGGTTCTATCTGAAAACTAAGACAGAGGAGAAAAACAAAATATAAGGAGTAGCTGGCATAGTAAGTGTCTCTTTAAACTACTACAGTATTACTAAGACATTCACTTATTCTAAGAACACAGTAAACAAAAAATGATCAGTCTGAATAAAATCATCTGGAAGACTTTGCAGGAAAACATAAGAAGCAAAATAATCAAGTGATTAAAGAGGTATTAATTCTTTCAAGAAATGTTAATTAAGCTGCATGCCAGTGGCTCACATCTGTAATCCTAGCTACTCAGGAGGCAAAGATCAGGAAGATCTCAGTTCAAAGTCAGCCCCAGGCAAATAATTATCAAGACCCTATCTCAGAAAAAAACGCATCACAAAGGGCTGGTGGAGTGGCTCAAGTGGTAAAGAGTACTTGCTTAGCAAATGTGAGGCCCTGAGTTCAAAATCAGGTGCTTCGAAAAACAGAAATGTTTATTAAGCATCCAATACATGCAGGGGATACAGGAGTGAACAAATCAGCTAAAGGTTCTGCTCGTCTGCAAAAAACTGAAACTAGATCCATGTATATCACCCTATACCAAGATTAACTCAAAATGGATCAAGGATCTTAATATCAGACCACAAACTCTTAAGTTGATACAGGAAAGAGTAGGAAATACTCTGGAGTTGGTAGGTATAGGTCAGAACTTTCTCAATGAAACCCCAGCAGCACAGCAACTAAGAGATAGCATAGATAAATGGGACCTCATAAAGCTAAAAAGCTTCTGTTCATCAAAAGAAATGGTCTCTAAACTGAAGAGAACACCCAAAGAGTGGGAGAAAATATTTGCCAACTATACATCAGACAAAGGACTGATAACCAGAATATATAGGGAACTTAAAAAACTAAATTCTCCCAAAACTAATGAACCAATAAAGAAATGGGCAAGTGAACTAAACAGAACTTTCTCAAAAGAAGAAATTCAAATGGCCAGAAAACACATGAAAAAATGCTCACCATCTCTAGCAATAAAGGAAATGCAAATTAAAACCACGCTAAGATTCCACCTCACCCCTGTTAGAATAGCCATCATCAGCAACGCCACCAACAACAGGTGTTGGCGAGGATGCGGGGAAAAAGGAACCCTCTTACACTGTTGGTGGGAATGTAAACTAGTACAACCACTCTGGAAAAAAATTTGGAGGCTACTTAAAAAGCCAGACATCGATCTACCATTTGATCCAGTAATACCACTCTTGGGGATATACCCAAAAGACTGTGACCCAGGTTACTCCAGAGGCACCTGCACACCCATGTTTATTGCGGCACTATTCACAATAGCCAAGTTATGGAAACAGCCAAGATGCCCCACCACTGACGAATGGATTAAGAAAATGTGGTATCTATACACAATGGAATTCTATGCAGCCATGAAGAAGAATGAAATGTTATCATTTGCTGGTAAATGGATGGAATTGGAGAACATCATTCTGAGTGAGGTTAGCCTGGCCCAAAAGACCAAAAATCGTATGTTCTCCCTCATATGTGGACATTAGATCAAGGGCAAACACAACAATGGGATTGGACTATGAGCACATGATAAAAGTGAGAGCACACAAGGGAGGGGTGAGGATAGGTAAGACACCTAAAAAATTAGCTAGCATTTGTTGCCCTCAATGCAGAGAAACTAAAGCAGATACCTTAAAAGCAACTGAGGCCAATAGGAAAAGGGGAACAGGTACTAGAGAAAAGGTTAGTTCAAGAAGAATTAACCTAGAAGGTAACACCCATGCACAGGAAATCAATGTGAGTCAATGCCCTGTATAGCTATCCTTATCTCAACCAGCAAAAACCCTTGTTCCTTCCTATTATTGCTTATACTCTCTCTACAACAAAATTAGAAATAAGGGCAAAATAGTTTCTGCTGGGTATTAGGGGCGGGGAGAGGGAAGGGGCGGAGTGGGTGGTAAAGAAGGGGGTGGGGGCAGGGGGGAGAAATGAACCAAGCCTTGTATGCACATATGAATAATAAAAGAAAAAGGAAAAAAAAATAGTAAAAAAAAAATAAAAAAATAAAGGTTCTGCTCATCTGGCATTTATATTTCTGCAAAATGGAGACTGAAGATGATGGAGACAAGAATAAATTAAAATGTAAATAATAATGCTATAAACAAAGAATAAATCTGAGTAGAAGGATAGAGACTGAAGTAGGAAGTGCTGCTTCATAAATAACAGGAGAAGTCTCATTTTTTTTGAGGTTCTGGGATTTGAACTCAGGGCCTCATGCTTGCAAGGCAGGCGATCTTCCCACTTGAGCCACACTGCCAGCCAGATGTCTCACTCATAGTGATATTTAGGCAGGGATGACTGTGAAGGCCTGAGGCGTAAGTCAACTGAATAATCTTGGGAGAGGAATATTCTAGGCAGATGGAACAGCAAGAACAACAAGACACTAAGGCAGGAGCAAAATCGGGAATTTCAGAAAAGGAACTAATCAGGATGAGAATAGAGTGATACTCAGAAAGTATAACTACTTCTGGGCTGGGCACAGTGGCTCATTCCTATAACCCTAGCAACTTGGGAGTTAAGAGATCAAGGGGATAATTTGAAGCCAACCCAGGAAAAAGTTATGAGACCCCACCTCAACAAACAAGCCTGGTGTGGTAATACATGCCTATAATCCAGTTACTCAGGAGGCATAGATAGGAGGATCACATCTGAGGCTGGCCTGGGCAAAAGGCAGGAGACTCTATTTAAAAAAATAACTAAAGTAAAAAAGGGCTAAAGGCGTGGCTCAAGTATTAAAAAGTACTTGCTGAGAAAGCATAAGAGACTGAGTTCAAACCTCAGTACCACAAAAAAAAAAAAGAAGAAGAAGAAGAAAGTATAAACACGTCTTTGTGCATGGTTCTAGAACCAGATCTACTCAAGAACAGAAGATCACAGTTCCCCACCACAATTATTCTATGAAGGGAAAGAAAATTTTTTTTTGTCCATGTATCATACTACATGCTAGCATACAGCCTGACACAAAAACATACCATAAATGCTCCAAAAACATTTCATAAATAATTGTTGAACAAAAAAGTTAATTTTTTGGTCCACAGAGGGGTTTTAAAAGTGACATTGTTCAGCTATTCTTCTTGATTAAGAAAAAATAGTCTTAAAGGAAGAAAATAAATAAGTAAATAATTTTAGTTATATATAATTAACAGCCTTCTAATCAAAAGGTAAAGCTATAGCTGGAGGTGGAGCTCAAGAGCTAGAGCACCTGTCTAGCAAGCACAAATGCTAGGTTCAATCCCTAGTATGGGGTAAAAAAAAAAAAGTAAAGACAACAGAATTAATAAATAAGTATTGTGAACTCTGAGTTAATAAATAAGTATTGTGGAAACTCTGGCAGTAGGAGGCATTTTTCTTCTCAAAAAAGGGCTGAGAGTGTAGCTCAGTGGTAGAATGTTTGCCTAGCATGCACAAGACTCTGGGTTCAATCCCCAGCACCACACACACACAAAAAAAGCTTATCAAAAACATACAGAAAACATTTTTAAAAGGTGGGGAGATATTTAAAAAGAATTCTAATTAAAACAATTAAGATGTGACTTTTGGCCAGGCGCCAGTGGCTCACGCCTGTAATCCTAGCTACTCAAGAGGCAACGATCAGGAGGATCACCATTCAAAGTCAACCAGGCAAATAGTTCAAGACCCTATCTCAAAAATACCTAACATAAAAAAGGACTGGTAAAGTGGTTCGAGTGGTAGAGTGCCTGCATAGCAAGCGTGAGGCCCTGAGTTCAAACCCCAGTACTGCCAAAATATGTGACTTTTGTTTTTGACCATGTAAGACTAATAGGAACCATATTTGCCCTTCTATCTTAAACAAAACCTGCAGAAAATAAACAAAATAACTGTTGTTAGTCACTGGACAACATAAAATGAAGACCAGGAACCTCTGAGAGAAAGAAATAAGGTAAGAATTATAACTGTCCCCAGATCCCTACCTAGAAAGAATATGAAGAAATAACAGAGTCCAGCAGTCTCCCTAAGTTAAAGTATGGTCAAAAAAATAATAATAAATTTTAAAAATTAAAAGAAATTTCAAGACCAAAAATTTTAAATTCTTGCATGTGCATTATATAGCTCAGTTGATGTGGAGAAACTCTTTGTCAGTACCATGTTATCATCATTTGTATTTAAATTGTTATGTGATCGGTTGAGTGTTTCCCTGACCTTAAGTCTGTGAAAATATGCCTCCCAAAAAAATAAATGGTGCCCAAACACCAAGGTAAAAGTGAATGTGCTTAATTTAAATGATAAGGTGAAAATTTGAGATTTGTTGAAAAGCAGCATGTCTTTAGCAGAAGTTAGGCAGCTTTATAGGAAAAATGAATCAAGCATCCACAATACAGCTCTGAAGTCTATGCATCCTGAGCACATGCAGTTTTTCCTCAACAGTGGCCTCCTTGGTATCACCTGACCACAGATACCAAGGGTCTATTGCAACAAGAAAGTATGAGCATGACAAAGAAAAACATAGAAGATATTGATATGCGTGTGTGTGTGTGTGTGTGTGTGTAGGACTCATTTGAATTTTTAGAGATTAAAAAAATACAAAGTCTAAAATGAGAAATACACTGAGTGCAATGAACAGCAAATTAAACACTACAACATAGGTTAGGAAACTTGGGAGCACAGCTATAAATCCAAAATAAAACAAGTATTTAAAAAAAAAAAGGACAAGGAAAATATAAAGCATCAGTGAACTGTGGGAGAATAATCAAGAAGTTTAGTTAACTATGTGATTACAATTCCAGAAGAGACAATGAAGGGACAGCAGGAGGGAAATATTTTATGATACAATAGATAGTTTCCAAATCTGATAAAAAGTAAAACCCACATATCCACGAACTTCAACAAACCCCATGCATAAGAAACATGAGCAAAACTACACCAGGGTACATCATAATAAAATTACTTAAAGCTCCGATGAAGAAAAAATCTTAAAAGCAACAACAAAAAAATTAAATACAGAGGGACAAAAATAAGAATGACAGCAGACTTCATACAGTAAATGAAAGCCAAAAGACAGTAAGACAACATCTCTAAAGTACTAAAAAAATTTTTTTAAGGTTAAGAAAACTAGAATTCTGAACCCAAAAATATATCTGTTTTTAAAAATAAAGTAAATAAATACTTAATCAAGGCAACAAAAGTTTAGAGAACTTATCACATACAGACAAGTAATATAAGGGATGTTAAAGGAAATTCTTGGCCTGGGGATGTAGCTCAGTGGTAGCATACTTGCCTAACCTAGCATGTGAGAGACCATAGAGGGACGTTTAAGACAACATGAAAGAATGAAAATGATGAATATATGGAGAAATATAAGGATGCTCTTATTTTAGACTATCTTTAAAAAATAATTGACTACTTAAGGGTTGATGGCATGGCTCAAGCAGTATAGCACCTGCCTAGCAAACACAAAGCCGGGAGTTCAAACCCAGCAACACACACACACACACATACACACACACACACAAAGAACAACTGACTAAGAAAAAGCAATAATTATTGTGGAGTTAACATCATACATACACAGGGCATGGTGGTATACATCTATAATCCCAATACTTGAGAAGTAAAGGCAGGAGGATCTCAAGTTGGAGGCCAGCCTGAGCTACATAGTAAGCTGCAGGCCAGACTAAACTACATAGCAACACCCTGATGCAAAAAAAAAAAAAAACAAAACGCAAACATACAGGTACAATATACTTCTAGGAGAAGGTAAACAAAAATCACTTTCTAAGGTTCTTATTAAACTATAGTAAATAGACATATTACTTAAAGTTAAAGCCATGTACTGTAAACCATAAAGCACCCACTAAAAGCAAAACAAACACCAGCAATATAGTTAATAAGCTTATAAAATGAATTATAGAAAATTCTTAACAGAAAAGAATGAAAAAGGAACAAAGAAGAAACTGAATAAACAGCAGGAAAAAAAAAAGAAAAATAGCAGGACAGTGGATTAGAATCAGCTATGCTCTAGAAAATGTTTAATAACAGGCTCACGGGCCAGGGGTGGGGAAGAGGGAGAGCCTTAATTGGTAGCATTTGCTGATTTCTATATTGAAAATACTCCTACTATGACCAATTTGAATCTACTAATAATGAGTGTGACTGAAAGCAAAGATGGCAGATGTGCCTAATAATCATATCTTGCAAATTGGTACAAGCCAGTAGGCATGAGTTCCAGCAAACCACTCACTTAAAACGAACCCTATCAAATAGGGTTGGTTGAAATTGAAAGGTTGTAAAAAAAAAAAAAACAAACAAACCCACATACACAATTAAATGACAAAGATTATCATATTGGTTACAAACCAATAACCAACTATATGCTTGTTACCTACAAAAACTCAACTCAAACATAAAGACAAAACAAGGGAAAGCATGGAAAAAATACAGTATTCTAAGTCTATTCAAAAGAAAGCTGGAGTGAGTGACTATGTTAAAGTAAATATAACATCAAAGAGTTATCAGGGATAAGAGGGCATCTTATAATGATGAATGGGTCAGTTTATACACAAGACATAAAATTGTGTTTACTTACCTAATATCAGAGCTTCAAAATACATGAAACAAAAACTGATAGAACAGCCCAGCACAGTGGTAAACAGCTGTCATCCCGGCACTCAGGAGGCTGAGGCAGGAGGATGTCCTGAGCTCAGGAGTACGAGAACAGCCTGGGCAACATAATTTTCCACTAAAGTGTTTGTAATATGAAAAGGCTCACAATGACAACTCTGACATCTAAAATCTAGCCGCGAGCTGACTTAACCACTCCCTTCTTGTTTACTGCTGACTTGACAACCAAGTTCCCAAGTTCAGATGAACCAAACAAGTGGCAGGAGGACATCTGAGCGGCAACATTCCATCTCCGAAGAAATTACAAAATTAAGCAAAATAAATAAACTAGAAGGAAGTGTCCATATCAGGAACATAGATCCATGTCACCTCATAAAGATAGCGCTTCTGAAGTCCCTTTCTTAGCTACACTCAGGATTCTACCAAAAAATATCATGGGGAAGCCATATACGTTAATTATAAATGTTCAGGCAGCCATGTTAAAGTAAAACAAATAGGTAGAATTAATTTCAATATATTTAATTTAATATATCCAAAATATTATAATTTTGACAAGTAATAAATGTAAAAAATTGAGACATTTTACATTCTTTCTAAGTCTTCAAAATCCTATGTGCAGTCGAGTGCTAGTGGCTCACACCTATAATCCTAGCTACTAGGGAGGCACAGATCAGGAGGATCACAGTTCAAAGCCAGCCTGAACAAATAGTTCAAGAGACCCTATCTCAAAAATACCCAACAAAAAACAGGGCTGGTAGAGTGGTCAAGTGATAGAGTACCTGCCGAGCAAGTATGAGGCCCTGAGTTCAAACTCCAGTAACACCAAAAAAATCCTTTGTGCATTTTATACTTATAACACATCTCACCTTGGATGTAAATTTTCACTGATCTATATTAAGATTTCATAAATCTACAATTATAAATGTGGACTCACAGACCCAAGTTATTCAAATACACTTAAAAGTTTTCTAATAACAAAACAGCATTAATTTAAGTTTAAATTATTAAAATTAACTAAAAAATTCATGTCCTCAGTTGTACCAACCACATTTTAAGCACTTGATAGCCAATTGTGCTAGTGGCTCCTAGCCATATATGCCTGTTGTGAAAAATATTCCCAGTGGGACAGCACTCTGTTTTGTTTGCAGCTCACTTATAAAAGGGAAAAGTTGTGCTGGTGGAGTCGCTCAAGTGGTAGAGCGCCTGACTAGCAAGCATGAGGCCCTGAGTTCAAACTCCAGTAGCACAAAAAAAAGGAGGGGCAGGGAGTTGTAATCTGAAGGGAAATCCACAGGGAAAATAGAAAACAGAACTGAACAGCAAAGAAGAGAGATGAGGTCTCTGCCATAGAGACCCATCTAGGGACCATAACAGAAACCGCAAACTATTTTTATCACATTCACCTGGAGCCAGACTGGTGTCGAAGGTCTGTAATTCCAGCACTCAAATCAGCTTTAGCTACCTAGTGAAATTGAAGCCAGCTGGGCTTACATTGCTCTGACTCAAAAAACCAAAACAAAACACATTCAGATGGGCTATTCAATCACCTTAAGTTTTAAATTTAGGATCAGAAATACAAGGCTCTGGTGGCTCACATCTGTAATCCCTGCTACTCAGGAGGCAGAGATCAGGAGGACTGCAGTTCAAAGTCAACCTGGGCAAATAGTTTGTGAGCTCCTATCTCAAAAATACCCCACACAAAATAGGGCGGGCAGAGTGACTTAAGTGGTAGAGCACTTGTCTAGCAATCGTGAGGCCCTGAGTTCAAACCAGAATCTGTGTACATACATGGTGTCATCTTTCAATTTTTGAGTTGTATCAACTTACTAAATAACTATGATAAATGTTTTATGTTGCTTATTAACAGACTATGATAGTCTAATGGCAAAGTCTTCTCATAGTATTATGATAATTCTAAAATAACCATAATTACTCACTTTTGACCCAATGGATCCCTTTTCCATCTTCTCAAACCCAAGAGCCAAGGTACAATCGGCCACACCTTAAAGGAAAATATAATTATTTTTAAATTTTAAATCTCCAGACACCCAACAAATGCCATTAAATACTTCAATTTAAATAAGTATATCAATTTACATAAAATGCAAAAACATACTACGATCCTACAAAATTTTTGCTAAGTGAAAAACTACAGAGAAAATTCTTATATGCTAGATAAGAAGAAAAATCAAGAAGGTGCTTAATTCCTCTCTCGAGTTCTATATGCTAATAAAATTTTGATGAATGTGGAAATATGATTCAGTGAAAAACAAAAAAGCCAATTCTGAATTTCAAAACATTTTTATATTGAAAAAAAAAATTTTTTTGCAGTACCGGGGTTTGAACTCAGGGCGTATACCTTAGATACTCCACTAATCCTGTTTTGTGATAGGTTATTTTGAGACAGGGTCTCTTGAACTATTTGCCCGAGCTGGCTTGGAATCACAATTCTCCTGATCTCTGACTCTTAAGAAGCGAGGATTACAGGCATGAACCACTGGCACCCAGCTATTGAAAACTTTCATGTTGAAAATCTCAACAAAATTGTTTGGGGGTGAGGGACATCTAACGATGGTAAAGTTCATCTGAAGAGCAAAAAATAACAAAATTGCCAAAATTTTTCTTTAAAAAATGAAAGAGCCAGGCACAGTGGCTCAAGTCTGTAATCTTAGCTACTCAGAAGGCTGAGATCAGGAAGATCATGGTTGGAGGCCAGCCTGGGCATGGTGGTACCTCCCAGTTAAGGCAGGAAGTATAAAACAGAAGGTCAAGGTCCAGGCCAGCCAGGGCAAAAAGTGAGACCCTGTCTCACAAATAACCAGAGTAAGCCAGGTGCTATCATTATTAAACAGTAAGATTACAAAATTCCAAGAATTAAAACACTAGGTAGTAGACAATAATTATTCAAATCAGTAAAGCAGAATAGAATAAAAGACCCTAGAATATTTGGAAATACAGAACATGATATATATCCATCAGAACATATGGCCACCAAAAAATCTGTACACAAATGTTTATGGAACACTTCATAGCAAGCAAAAAAATAGAAAAAACAATGCCCATCAGCTGATAAATAGAGAAAATACAGTATAGCCTTACCAATGGCTTACTTGATCATAAAAAGAAATAAAATACTGATACATGCTACAAAAAGAATGAACCACTGGGTGCCAGTGGCTCACTCCTGTAATCATCGCTATTCAGTAAGCAAAGATTAGGAGGATCACGGTTTGAAGCCAGCTCCTGCCAGAAAGTTCACTGAGACCCTATCTCGAAAAAACCCAACACAAAAATATGGCTGGTGGAGTGGTTCAAGTGGTAGAGCGTCTGCCTAGCAAGACTAACAACCATGAGACCCAGAGTTCAAACCCCACTACTGCAAAAAAAAAAAAAAAAAAAAAAAATTAACCATTACAACATTACACTAGCCAGGCACCAGTGGCTCATGTCTATGATCCCAGCTACTTGGGAGGTTGAGATAGGAAGGATCACAATTCAAGGTCAGCCTGGGCAAATAGTTTGAGAGATCCCATCTCCAAATAACCAGAGCAACATGGACTGGAGATGTGGCTCAAGTAGTAGAGTGCCTGCTTTGCAAGAGTAAAGCCCTGAGTTCAAACCCCAAATGGAATCAAATCATTATATGATTCCATTCATATAAATGTTAAAAATAGCTAAATCCACTGAGGAAAAAAAGTAGTGGTTTCAAGGTGCCAAGGAAGGAAATGTGGAGTGACTACTAATGAGTATAGGATTTCTTTTTGGGTGACTAAAAATGTTCTAACATCAGATATAGCACAATTCTGTGACTATAATAAATGCTAAATTATAAAAAAATAAATTCACCTCAAAAGGGTGAATTTTATGATACATAAACTATATATCAATAAAACTTTCAATGAAGGCTATAGATGTAGTTCAGTGATACAGTGCTTGCCCAGCATGCATGAGGCCCTGGGTTTGACCCCCAGCACTAGCAAAAATAAATAAGTAAAGATTTTTTTTAAAGGAATACATGATAAAGCAATCCCTCTGATGGTAACATAGAGAAATGGCTAAAAGGAGGCAATAGCCCACATTTACTTAAGTACACTAGACAAATAAGCATTCCTCACCACCCTGAATCAGTTGTTGGGCCATAAACAAAGCAGTAGAACCAGTAGCACAGTTGTTGTTAACATTGATTATAGGAATTCCGGTCAGTCCCAAACTGTGATAGATAGCCCTCTGTCCACAGGTAGAGTCACCTATATATAAAAAAAAAAATTGAATACCTACAACACAGGAATTACAGGGTTATAATGCAATACAGTACTACTTTGAGGGTATTTCCAGAGACAATTATTAGATCCTGAGGGGCTCTGACCTAATGAATGGATTCATGAAAAATTTTGTTACTAGCCAGGAATGGTGATGCATACCTGCAATCCCAGCACTCAGGAAGTTGAGACAGGATAATTATGAGCTTGAGCTCAACCTGGGATACATAGCAAAGACCCTATCTCAAAAACAAAACAAAATTTTTTTTCTCTTTTATTCATATATGCATACAATGTTTGAGTCATGTCTCCCTCCTGCACCCTCCCTTACCCTCACCCCCTCCCTCTTTCCCCCACCCCCACGCTTCCAGGCAGAAACTATTTTGCCTTTATCTCTAATTTTGTTGAAGAGAGAGTATAAGCAATAATAGGAAGGAACAAGGGTTTTTGCTAGCTGAGATAAGGATAGCTATACAGGGAGTTGACTTGCATTGCTTTCCTGTGCATGTGTGTTACCTTCTAAATTAATTGTTCTCGAACTAACCTTTTCTCTAGTTCCTGGTTCCCTTCTCCTATTGGCCTCTCTCGCTTTAAAATATCTGCATTAGTTTCTCTGTGTTGAGGGCAACAAATGCTATCTAGTTTTTTGGGAGTCTTACCTATCCTCATACACCCCCTTGTGTGCTCTTGCTTTATCATGAGATCAAAGTTCAATCCCCTTGTTGTGTTTGCCCTTGATCTAATGTCCACATATGAGGGAGAACATACGATTTTTGGTTTTTTGAGCCAGGCTAACCTCACTCAGAATGATGTTCTCCAGTTCCATCCAATTACTTGCGAATGATAACATTTCATTCTTCTTCATGGCTGCATAAAATTCCATTGTGTATAAATACCACATTTTCTTAATCCATTCATCCATAGTGGGGCATCTTGGCTATTTCCACAACTTGGCTATTATGAATAGTGCTGCAATAAACATGGGTGTGCAAGTGCCTCTGGAGTAACCTGTGTCACATTCTTTTGGGTATATCCCCAAGACTGGTATTGCTGGATCATATGGTAGATCAATGTTTAGATTTTTAAGAAGCCTCCAAATTTTTTTCCAGAGTGGTTGTACTAGTTTGCATTCCCACCAGCAGTATAAAAGGGTTCCTTCCCCGCCCCCTTACCGCCCCCACATCCTCGCCACCCCTATTGTTAGTGGTGTTGCTAACGATGGCTATTCTAACAGGGGTAAGGTGGAATTTTAGTGTGGTTTTAATTTGCATTTCCTTTATTGCTAGAGATGGTGAGCATTTTTTCATATGATTTTTGGCCATTTAAATTTCTTCTTTTGAGAAAGTTCTGTTTAGTTCACTTGCCCATTTCTTTATTGGTTCATTAATTTTGGGAGAATTTAGTTTTTTGAGTTCCCTATATATTCTGGTTATCAGTCCTTTGTCTGATATGTAGCTGGCAAATATTTTCTCCAGTCTGTGGGTGGTCTCTTCAGTTTAGAGACCATTTCTTTTGTTGAACAGAAGCTTTTTAGTTTTATTAAGTCCTATTTATCTATGCTATCTCTTAGTTGCTGAGCTGCTGGGGTTCCATTGAGAAAGTCTTTGCCTATACCTATTAGTTCCAAAGTGTTTCCTACTCTTTCCTGTACCAACTTTAGAGTCTGGGGTCTGAAATTAAGATCCTTGATCCATTTTGAGTTAATATTGGTATAGGGTGATATATATGGATCTAGTTTCAGTTTCTTGCAGACTGCTAACCAGCTTTCCAGGCAGTTTTTGTTGAAGAGGCGGTCTTTTCTCCATCGTATATTTTTAGCACCTTTGTCAAAGATAAGTTGGTTATAGTTGTGTGGCTTCATATCTGGGTCCTCAATTCTGTTCCACTGGTCTTTATGTCTGTTTTTGTACCAGTACCATTCTATTTTTATTGCTATTGCTTTGTAATATGGTTTGAAGTTGGGTATTGTGATAACGCCAGTGTTGTTCTTTTTACTGAGTATTGCCTTCACCTCTCATGGCCACTTGTGTTTCCATATAAATTTAACAGATTTTTCAGTCTCTTTGATGAATGTCATTGGGATTTTGATGGGAATTGCATTAAACATGTAGATTGCTTTTGGGAGTATAGACACTTTTACTATGTTGATTCTACCAATCCATGAGCATGGGCGATCTCTCCACTTTCTATAGTCTTCCTCAATCTCTTTCTTCAGAAGTTTATAGTTTTCCTTGTAGAGGTCATTCACATCCTTTGTTAAGTTTACACCTAGGTATTTGATTCTTTTTTGAGGCTATTGTAAATGGTATTGTTTTCATATATTCTTTCTCAGTTTGTTCATTATTAGTGTATAGAAATGCTAATGATTTTTCTATGTTGATTTCATATCCTGCTACCTTGCTATAGCTGTTGATGTTGTCTAGGACTTTTGAGTAGTTTTTTTGGGTCTTTAAGGTATAGGATCATGTCGTCTGCAAATAGGGATATTTTGAGTTTCTTTACCTATTTGTATTCCTTTTATTCCTTCTTCTTGCCTAATTGCTCTGGCTAGGAATTCCAGTACTATGTTGAACAGAAGTGGAGCTAGTGGGCATCCTTGTTTCATTCCTGATTTTAGAGGGAATGGTTTCAGTTTTTCTCCATTAAGTATAATGCTGGCTGTAGGTGTGTCATATATAGCTTTTATAATGTTGAGGTACTTTCCTTCTATTCCTAGTTTTCTTAGAGCTTTTATCATGAAATGGTGTTGGATCTTATCAAAGGCTTTTTCTGCATCTATTGAAATGATCAAGTGGTTTTTGTCTTTGCTTCTGTTAATGTGGTTTATTACATTGATTGATTTTCATATGTTGAACCACCCCTGCTTTCCTGGGATGAAGCCTACTTGGTTGTGGTGAATGATCTTTTTGATGTGTTGTTGAATTTGGTTTGCCATTATTTTATTGAGGATTTTTGCATCAATGTTCATTAAGGAGATTGGCCTATAGTTCTCCTTTTTAAGGTGTCTTTGCCTGGTTTTGGGATAAGTGTAATACTGGCTTCATAACATGTGTTAGGCAGTTTTCCTTCTCTTTCTATTTCATGGAATAGTTTAAGGAGGGTCGGTATCAGTTCTTCTTTAAAGGTCTGATAGAATTCAGCAGAGAATCCATCAGGTCCTGGACTTTTCTTTTTGGGGAGACTCTTGATTGCTGCTTCAATTTCATTTTGTGTTATAGATCTATTCAGGTGATTAATGTCCTCTTGATTCAGTTTTGGATGATCATAAGTATCTAGAAATAGGTCCATTTCTTCAAGATTTTCAAATTGATTTGAATATAGGTTCTCAAAGTAGTCTCTGATGATTTCCTAGACTTCCATGGTGTTTGTTGTTATCTCCCCTTTTGCATTCCTGATTTTACTGATTTGGGTTTTTTCTCTCCTCATTTTAGTCAGGTTTGCCAGGGGTCTATCGATCTTGTTTTTTTTCAAAGAACCAACTTTTTGTTTCATTAATTCTTTGTATGGTTTTTTTGGTTTCTATTTCATTGATTTCAGCTCTTATCTTTATTATTTCTCTCCTTCTATTTGTTTTGGGATTTGCTTGTTCTTGTTTTTCTAGGAGTTTGAGATGTATCACTAGGTCATTTATTTGAGATCTTTCAGTCTTTTTAATATATGCACTCATGGCTATAAACTTTCCTCTCAGGATTGCCTTTGCTGTGTCCCATAGGTTCCAGTAGGTTGTGTTTTCATTTTCATTGACTTCCAGGAACCTTTTAATTTCCTCTTTTATTTTATCAAGGACCCATTGTTCACTAAGTAATGAGTTATTCAGTTTCCAGCTGTTTGCATGTTTTTTGTCTTCATTTTTGTTGTTGAGTTCTAGTTTTATTGCATTGTGATCTGATAGAATGCATGGTACAATTTCTATTTTCTTATATTTGCTGAGGCCTGCTTTGTGCCCTAGGATATGATCTATTTTGGAGAAGGTTCTGTGAGCTGCTGAGAAGAATGTATATTGTGTAGAAGTTGGATGAAATGTTCTGTAGACATCAACTAGGTCCATTTGATCTATGGTATGTTTTAGATCTTGGATTTCTTTATTGATTTTTTTGTTTGGATGACCTATCTATTGATGATAATGGGGAGTTAAAGTCTCCCACGACCACTGTGTTGGAGTTAATATATGCTTTTAGGTCCTTCAGGGTATGTTTGATGAAATTGGGTGCATTGACATTGAGTGCATATAGGTTGATAATTGTTATTTCCTTTTGGTCTATTTCCCCTTTTGTTAGTAAGGAATGTCCTTCTTTATCTCGTTTGATCAATGTAGGTTTGAAGTCTACTTTGTCAGAGATAAGTATTGCTACTCCTGCCTGTTTTCGTGAGCCATTGGCTAGGTAAATTTTCTTCCAGCCTTTCATCCTAAGCCAGTCGCTTATTTCTATTTGATGACAAGGTCTCCTGTAAGCAACAAATTGTTGGATTTTCCTTTTTAACCCAGCTTGTCAAATGGTGCCTTTTGATGGGGGAATTAAGTCCGTTAACATTAAGTGTTAGTATTGACAGGTATGTGGTGATTCCTGTCATTTAGTTGTTTTAGTTGTTTGAGGGTTTGATTTTGTGTATCTAAATTGATGTTATTCTCTACTTTCTTGCTATTTCTTTTCCTGTAGTTTGGTACTTCCTGCCCTTTCATGGTTATGTTGGGTTTCACTTTGTGTGTGCAGAATCCCTTGAAGAATCTTTTGTAGTGGTGGCTTTGTGGTCATATATTGTTTTAGTTTCTACTTATCATGGAAGACTTTTATTGCTCCATCTATTTTGAATGACAGTTTTGCTGGGTAGAGTATCCTAGGGTTGAAGTTATTTTCATTCAGTGCCCGGAAGACCTCACTCCAAGCTCTTCTTGCTTTTAATGTTTCTGTTGAGAAGTCTGCTGTGATTTTGATCGGTTTACCTTTGTAATTTGTTTTTTCTCTCTTACAGCCTTCAATATTCTTTCTCTAGTCTCTGTACTTGTTGTTTTAATGATAATATGTCATGGGGTAGTTCTATTTTGGTCAGGTCTGTTTGGAGTTCTGAAGGTTTCCTGTACCTGTGTGGGTGTAGTTTTCTCTAGATTTGGGAAATTTTCCATAATTATTTTGTTGAATATGTTACGCATTCCTTTTTCTTGCACCTCTTCTCCTTCTTCAATGCCCATGATTCTCAGGTTTGGTCTTTTGATGGTGTCAGTAAGTTCTTGCATTTTCTTTTCACAGGTCTTGAGTGGTTGAACTAATAGTTCTTCGGTTTTTCCTTTAATTATTATTTCATCTTCGAGTTCTGAGATTCTGTCTTCTGCCTGTTCTAGTCTGCTGGATGGCCTTCCATTTTGTTTTGCTTTTCTGTTTCATTCTTTTTTCTGAGATTTTCCATATCCTGAGTCACTTCCTCTTTAATATTGTCTATTTTCATCCTGAGTTCATTTATCTCTTTATTTTATTTATCATGTTCTTTGTTTCACTTTGGTGTTTATATAGTCCTTCTATGGTTTCTTTTATTTGTTCTTGTGCTTTCTCAAATTCTCTATTTCTGTTGTCTTGGAATTTCTTGACTGTCTCCTGTACATTTTGGTTGACCATATCCAGTATCATCTCTATAAAATTCTCATTGATTACTTGCTCAATTTCTTCTTTCAAGGTGTTCTTGGGGGCTTCATTGGGTTCTTTGGCATAGTTTATCTTCGTTTTGTTGGAGTCTGGATCTGGGTATCTGATTTCTTCATTTCCCTCTGGTTCCTGTACTAATTATTATTGGGGGGAAAATGATTTCCCTCTTTTTTCTGTCTTCCCATCATTGCCCTTGCTATTGTTACTGTTCCTATACTGTGTGTAATTCAGTATTGTCTAGCTTGTAATAATAACAATGGTGATATCTAGAATGGAAGGGTGAGAAGAGAGGAAAAGCAAAGAAGGTAAAGAAAAAGGGGAAAAGCAAAACAAAACAAAACAAAAAAAACCCAACCAAAAAAATACAGAGCTAAAGAAATAAACAAGGAGAGATAGTGTACTAATCAATAGTAAGCTAAACAGGCATTAGAGAGACAGAGAGAGGATAATGAAAATAATTTTAAAAAGACAAAAAAACACAAGTTCAAATGCAATAAAGTTTCAGTCTTAATAATTTTGGTGTTAGTTCTTCAGCCTCCAGTCCTGAAGACTTCTCAGTGTCTGTGAAATAGTTCTGTTGTTTTCTCATCAAAGGGGAAAAAAACAAAAAAAACCAAAAACAGCAACAACAAAAATATCCCAAGTTCAAATGTAATATAGTTTCAGTTAGTCCTTCAGCATCTGATGGTGTTGTCTCATTAAAGCAAGAGAAAAAAGGGGGGAGTCTGGAGACAGCTTTGTGAATGTCTATCTGAGGCTGCGGCTCACCTGCCTCCTACTGTCAGCCATCTGCTGCTGCAGGGTTTGTTTGTTTAGACTTCTCCTAGACACATGTCCCTTTTGTTTTTCTCCAGTATACAGCCCTACCAGACTTTTGCAATTGCCGTCTTTTTTGTGTGAGGAGCAGCTCTCCCTGCCTCTCCGGTGGTGCTTTCCACACAATAGCCGCAAAAAACAAAAATTTTTTATAAAAAGTCAATAAATACAAATTTTAAGGTGACAAAGAACAAAATTGTATCTTCTGAACACTAATAAAGATATCCTTACATAGTGAAACTATGGGTAATTTTTTTTTTAAGACCAAAACTATTTTTATCTGTTTTGGCAATGCAATAATGGCGAAATATTTTACATTAACCTAATATACAAAGGAAATCTATGAATGATGGGAATATGACCCTGAGTTCTACATTTTGAGGTTTAAAATTCATACACATCCTCTTCACTGTTTGTGTAGTTGCTGCTAGCTTTAGGTGAATAAATTTAGAACATACAGTTTACCACCTACCAAAAACGTAGCCAACACACGCCTGCTCCACTGCTGAATAAGGGATCTGTGCATCAGCTAATGCCTTCTGGCCTATAAAAACAAAAAGGATTTATTAAACAGTACTTTAAGTATTTGTTTTAGGTAAATAAACACTCAATTTAGAGTTTGCTCAGAGCAAATTTACCTCTATATTCAAGTCAAATGACAAATGCTTCATCAAATCACCTTAGATCTCTCCTTTTGGAAGGATTCATTGTTCTAAAGCTACACCATCACTTGGCCATATCTTCTTTTTCATACTTAGCACTTTCTGTCCTAACTTCACACCTAACTAAAAACAGATTAAATCTTTAGATTCTCAAAGCTCCTTAATGGCAAGTATTTTATTTGGTTCATCTATGGCTTCATCACACATCTAGAGGGCAAAATGAGGTAGAATGTCATTGCTGGGGACAAGGTAGGGAGGGGTGGTAAGAACTGCTGTGTTTGTCTTACAAAGCCAGGATCAAGAGATGATTCTATGAAACAAGATATGGAACTTTAAGGAAGCTATCAGAAGCTGTAGAAATGTGATAGGCCCAGGGACTCACACCTGTAATCCCAGCTACTCTGAAGACAGAGATAGGAGGATCGAGGTTCAAGGAATCTCAGGCAAAAGCAAGTAAAACCCTATCTCTCAAAAAAAAAAAAACAAAAAAAACCCACAGGCCAGGCATGGTAGCATGCATACACCTGTGGTCCCAACCCAAGGCACAGAAGAACTATAACACTTCAGGCCTTAAGCTGAGGAACCTCATGCTACCCCATGCTACATGCTACCATCCTCAAAAGCCTCAAGCCAATCCCTGAGGCTGGGAACCTCATACTGCTATCCTAACTGTCAAAGGTCCAGTGCCTGTTGTCATTCAATGCCCCAGCTTGCAAATACCAACCAAGGGCCTGGAATATATGAAGATGCTTCTCCTCACCTACCCTTGATTTCTGTCTAGGCAGAGCAGAAGGACCTCCAGCCAGCTAGTCTGTGACAATATGACTATAAATTTTTTTGTTCTTTTTTTTTCAGCAATGCAGGGGACTGAACTCAGGGATGTGCATGGAAGGCAAGGGCTTTGCCACTGAGCTATACCCCTATTCCAAAGCTAAACTTTAAAAGTTTACTCTATATTAAAGTTCCTTATTTATCTCCTAACATTGCTTGCAAAAGGATTATATTAACAAGTAAGTTGCTGGGTGCTGGTGGCTTGTGCCTATAATCCCAGCTACTCAAGAGGCAGAGATCAGGAGAATAGAATTTCAAAGCCAGTCCAGGCAAACAGTTCGCGAGACCCTATCTTGAAAAAACCAACACAAAACAGAGTCAGCAGAATGGCTCAAGATATAGGCCCTGAGTCAGTACCACAAAAGAAAGAAAATAACTAAAGCAATATATTGGGGGCATGGCTCAAGTAGTAGAGCACCTATCAAACAAGCAGAAGGCCCTGAGTTCAAACCCCAGCTCTAGCTGTGCACCAGTGGCTCAGGCCTGTAATCCTACTCAGGAGGCAGATACCAAGAGGATAACAGTTTGAAGTCAGTTCAAGCAAATAGTTCACAAGACCCTATCTCAAAAAAAGCCCTCACAGAAAAAGGCTAGTGTACTTGCTCAAGATTTAGACCCTGAGTTCAAACCCCATTACCACAAAAAAAAAAAAAAAAAAAGCTCTGCCAAAAAGAGTGTATATCAACATAGAAAATAAATATTAAATGAATAGTATCTACCTTGAAAACCAACATCAATCGAATCTCAAGAGTCTTCCTTTTGTGGGGTGAGATACCCTGATTTCTCATATAATATCTAAACATTGAGTTGCACAGCACATTGATGCAAAATCTAAATATACATACCTCATTACAGAGGGTACTCATGAAACCAAGCAAGAACATCTTAGGATAACCACAGAAACTCTTTTTTGAGTTGCTCAGCAACAAGCTGTCAGGAAGTAGGCGGGGCTCCTGAGGAGCGGTGCTTGTGCCTAGCAACAGCTCCTAAGGTCCTCCAGTGCTGGGATAAAGGGCTTTCCCAGCACTCTGCTAAACAACTGGCATATAGCTTGGACTAGTGCCCATTTCTCTTCTCTCTCATACACACACACACACACACACACACACACACACACACAATTATTTAACATTCATTTATTCATTTCGACTGCGCAAAGCAGTTCTCGTTTGTCCTTTTTAAGAGAGAGAGAAACAGAAAAAAAAAAAAAAAAAGAAGTGGATCTCTGCTAGAACTCAGACCTGTATTCAGGCAGCTGCAGCCTGGCCCAAGTGTGTATCTCTGAGTAATGCCAAGTGCTTAGGGAACAAGCTCCCATATATCTAAGAATTCATCTCTCTTTGAGTTCCAGCTTACAAATATTCACCCAAGTCCACTTAGTAGCACTCTCACTAGAATAAGCAGTAACAAACCACATCACCTCATTTAGTCATGCAGTACCCTACTGCTAAAAAAAGAATTCTCTAGGTTGACTCAGTGAAGTGAAGAGATAAAAACCACCATACAGGTATCTAATACATTTTTAATGGGACTGTCCCTGTTCCAGGAGAGGAAGGAATTGATTTTGCTATCAAAACAAACACTAGAATCAAGTTATCCACTAATGTCCTATCTTTCTTTCCCACAGCCTCCTTTACCATCCCAAACAAACAGCTGGATGACACCTAAACTCATCAGCCGCGGTGTGCTGTGGCTATGTAGCTGCTAGGAATGCCCACGAACACGTCCCTTCTCCTTCATGTCCCTTCTCCTTCCCACGAGGCTACCAGGGAGTGTGTCCACATGAGTGCTCCTTTTGTGGTTGTAATGCTGCCCCACTCATAGAATAAGAAAAAACCACACAACAAGCAATGACTGTTCAGAGACTGACTTTTCTCTATTACCTGCTTCTTTTGCCATCTCAGGGTAGTCACTTGAATTCTTAGCTCCAGGCTTCATGAACTGGCATATTGAAGAAGATAATAGAAACAAATATAGTCAGATTTTTTTCACAACAGAGCGTCATGGAAATTTATTCAAAAAAGAAACACTATTAAGCACCTGTCACATTCCTCTCTAAACATAAATAACATACTGTCCTTGCCCTCAGAGCACTTTCAGCCTAAGGTAAAATAGGCAATTTCACTACAGTGTCATTAAGTCAGAATGATTTGGAAGAGACATCTACCCAGCTAAGGAGAGAGAACCACTAAGGCTTCCCAGAGGAACCACCATTTAAATTAAGTCCTTAAATATAAGTAGGAGTCAGCCAAGTAAAAGAGAAGGAAGTGAGACAATGTGGCATAATTTTTCTCTGTGGAAAAACTGCAAAGAATTTGATATAACAGAGTTATATCAAATAACTCTGGAAAGTTATAAGGATATAAAAGTTAACTTAGGACCAAATGATAGTAACATCTAATATTAGACACTTACCACAATATGCATTGCACATAAATTAACTCATTTAATCCTCACAACTTTATGGTAAGAAAACTAGGAAACAGAGAGATTAAGTAACCTATGCAAGGGCACGCAGCTAGAGTAGTGGTGAAACTGAAACTTCAGACAGCCTGGGCCTGGAGGCAACTCACAAAGGACTTTATATGTCCTGTTATTATGCCTGTCTTTTCCTGAAGACAATGGATTTTTTTTTAGTATTGGAGTTTGAATTCAGGGCCTCATACTTGGACACTCTACCCCTTTAGCCATACCTCTAGTCATTTTTTGCTTTAGTTATTTTTCAGACAAGGTATTGTGTTTTTGCCTGGGTCAGCCTGGGATGGTGATCCTCCTACCTATACCTCCATGTAGCTGAGATTACAGTTGTACACACCACACTCAGTTTATTGATTGAGATGGTGGGAGGCTCACTAAATTTTGCCCGGGCTGGCCTTGAACTGCAATCCTCCAGATCTCTGCCTCTTGAGTATCTGGGATTACAGGCATGAGCCACCATACCCAGCCCAAAACAGTGGATTGTTTGGCAGGGAGAGGGGTAGGACTGGGGTTTGAAATCAGGGCTTTGTGCTTACAAAGCAGACACTCTACCACTTGAGCCCTGTCTCCAGTCTAATAACGAATTTTTTTATTTCTATTAGCAAATTATTGTTGTACTGGGAGTATGTTGTGACATTTACAAAAGTGCTTACAATAAATCTTAGTTAGATTCACTCCCAAAAATCTATTTTTTAATTATTTTGATTATTTTTTGTGGTATAGAGATTTGAACTCAGTGCCTTGGGCTTGCTAGCAGGCACTCTACAACTTGAGCCATGCCTCCAGCTGCATAATTTAAAAAAAGAGACTGAAATAGAAGAACAATGGCAACTGGCTAAACATACTTTTATAATTCAATAATCATATTCCTTGGTATTTACCCAAAAGAATTAAAAAGTTATGACCACACAAAATTTTGCACATTAACTATTTAGAAGCTTTATCCATAGTTTAGAAAACTTGGAAGCAGCCAAGCGCCAGTGGCTCATGCCTGTAATCGTAGCTACTCAGGAGGCAGAGATCAGGAGGATTATGGTTCAAAGCCAACCAGGGTCAAATAGACACTATCTTGAAAAAATTCTTGTGGGAAACCAGTAACTAAGTAGAATGAGAAGAAACTATGAAATGTGCAAGGCCATGTCAAAGATCTTTGTGCTGAGAAGGCAAGGCCCTGCCTGGCACAAAGGAGGTGAGCAAGGTTCAGCAAGGCTGCCTTGCAAGTAGGGAGACTGAGGCAGTGGAGATAGACTTTGGCATGAGCATGGCTCTGTCCGTGTCTTGGCTGATAGGCACAGACCCAGCTAAGGGGAGGCAAGATTCAGCAAGGCTGCCTTGCAGGGAAAACAGGACATGCTGACATAGTCTGGATAGTCTCCAGTAAATAACAACATGCCACAGCTGCACTGTTCCTGCCACCTACAAGAACTTGACCTGTACTTTACCCTGCTTTCACATACTTGCTGTATAAATAAATGCACTTGAAGGCAGAGGGGGTCGCCAGCATCTCTCATCAAAGGAGTGCTGGACTCACCTGACCCCAACTTTTTCTATACGTTTGTCTTTGTGTCTTTTTTCTCAATCCCCAGTCACTACCAGTCAGGTCAAGGGACCTGCTCACGCTGCCCATGAGACCCAGCACAAAACAGGGCTGGAGGGATGGCTCAAGTAGTAGAGCAAGTACCTAGTAGGCTCTGAGATCAAACCCCAGTGCCACAAAAAAAAAAAAAAGCCAACCTGGAGAAGTATCTCAAGAGACCCTATCTTGGAAAAACCCTTCACAAAAAAGGGCTGGTAGAGTGGCTCAAGGTGTAGGCCCTGAGTTCAAACCCCAGTACTGCGAAAGGGAGGGAGGGAGGGAGGAAGGAAGGAAGGAAGGAAGGAAGGAAGGAAGGAAGGAGGGAAGGAAGAGAAAAACTTGGAAGCAATCAAGAGCCCTTCAATAGGTGAAGAAGCTGGGCCTTGAGTTAAAAAAACTCCAGTACTACAAAAAAATAAATAAATAACAAACAAACAATGGAGTAGGTTGGGCCAGAAGGTACATTACTGTAATCCCAGCACTTGGGAGATGGATGCAGGAGGATCTTGAGTTTGAGGCCAGCCTGGGCTATGTGATGAGACCCTAACCAATATAATATATTGTTTTTTTCCTAGACTTTACTCTTCCTATGCTGTCCTGGACTGCTTTTCTCTGTCTCTGAATCACTACCATCCTCAGATTCCTGTCCTCCTCCTCCTATTTGAGATCTATTGTTTCAAGATCCAGTATCTTCTTCCTTAAGTTTGTTCTACCACTTTGTGCACACATTGTCTTGTTAGCTTAGTAAGGGCTGTGTAAACAAAAAATTACAGTGCTTGCATCTCAGAATAAATTTTTCTATTGTCAAATTTGAATCATATTATTAGGAACTAGAATTCTAGCATTAAAAATGTGCTCTACTACTTGGGAGGCTGAGATTGGGAAGATCAAGAAGATAATGTGTGTTGATATGTTTCCTTTTTATTTATTAGACTGGCTTTTCAAACCAAAGCTCCCCTTCAGTTCTGAGTTTTCCATTATTTCTCTGGTAACTTCCTAGGTTCTGTGCTCATTATGCTTTTTTCCATAACTCATTAACTGGACTCTAGATCTCTCTTCATTGATCCTTTCATTTTTTTCCATCCTAATGCTCATTAGAAACATTACAATCAGTTCTTGCTCCATCCTTTGGGAGATTTCCTTTACATTATCTTCTATTGAATTGTTTTGGTTTTGGCCAAAATACACTTGATTTTCTTGAATTCCTTTCTGTATTTCTGTTTTTTTGTTGTTACTGGTTTTTTGTTTTTTGTAATTGTGATTTGAACTCAGGGCCTACACCTTGAGCCACTCCATCAGTCCTTTTTCTCTTGTGCACATGTGATGGATTTTTTTCAAGATAGGATCTCAAGAACTATTTGCTGGCTTCAAACCTCCATCCTCCTGAACTCTGCTTCCTGAGTAGCTAGAATTACAGGCATGAGCCACTGGTGTAGGCTTTATTTATTTTTAAAAGCATTCAGTTCCTTTGTTCCCAGGTATATTTTGGTTTACCTCCCCCAAGGTTGTTACAGCTTACTTTTCTTTTGTTCCCTAAATGTCTTCTGCTCCCTCCTACTAGTTGTTTTTTTTTTTTTTTTACCCCTTAGTTTGTTGTGGTTATTGAGTAGGGGATTATCTGTGCCTTGACGGAAATTTCCTCAAGTGTCTGGTGATCCTAGCTCAGTAGTTAAGACCCTGGGTTCGATCCCCAGAACCACAAAAAAAAAAAAAAAAGATAATAAAAAACTTGAAGGGCTGGGTGCAGGAGGCTCAAAGTTCAAGGCCAGACAGGGCAAAAAAAAGTGAGAGATATAAAAACAAACTAAAAGCCAAAGGACTGGAGGCATTTATTCAAGTAGTAGAGCACTTGTTTAGCAAGTGTGAGATTCTGAATTTAATCCCCAGTACCACCCAAAAAAAAAAAAGAAAAGAAAGAAAGAAAGCTCCCTGTGCGTGAGTGAAACTTATCAACTATTAAACTTCACCTCAAGATAACTGAGTGGCAAGCCAGCTTTTTTCTGAGTCGTTTCAAACAGTTTTCCAAACCTCTGCCAGGAAGGTGGAATATGTGTGGGTGCCAGTTTTCTGGGAACAGGGCTGGGAAGCACCACTATTCAGTAAAGAGAATTCCATTAAATCCTTTTCTTTCAACTGGGGCTCACCCTTGCTTAGTGGCCCAGCTGATTCTGTAGCTCCTCATCTGCTCAGTTTCTCTGGAGAAAAAGCCCCAAACTCTATTAAGGAAAGGAATAGTCATCTGGTAGGAAAAGAGATCTTGGGAGCTGGGGGTATGGCTCAAGTGGTAGAGTGCCTACTAGTCTACTCCCCTCTCAGTCAGCAGGACCCTGTTCAGGAACTTGTAAGTTTCTCAACTGAGTCAATGACTGCCACTCCATCAGCTTTTAAAATTTTTGGGCCGAGCACCTGTGGCTCACATGTGCAATATTACCTGAATAGAAGGCAGAGATCAGAAGAAGCAGGGGCAAATAGTTTTTGAGACCTTATCTTGAAAAAACCCATTACACAAAAGAGCTGGTGGAATGGCTCAAAGTGTAGGCCCTGAGTTCAAACCCCAGAACCAAAAATAATAATTTTTGTTCTAACATCTGTTACTTTTTAATGTATTTGTTAACTTTTCTATTTACATGTTTTGATGGAATTGTGTGTTCTCAGCTCACTGGTAAGATAATAAAAATTCTGAGGCTGTTTTAACAGAAAAAGAACACTCCCAGGAACTCTTTCACAAGCATATCCATCTAATATTGTTCAACTAACATTCATTAAAGGTCTTCAGGCCCAGGCACTTCCAGGGTGGGAGGGATAGAAGTAGTGAATAAGATGCCATAGCTTACATTAGGAGGCAGAATAGAAACACAATTTTGGTACAGTACCGAGGTAGAGCTAAGTTCCAGGCTCTGTGGGAAAGCCAGAAGGATCAGAGGTTTCCTGGAGAAGCTAAGATCTGAACTTCAGGAAGGCAAAGAAGTTAATCAGGTACAGTTAGTGACAACAACAGAAAACCAGTTGATAGCTCCAACAGCAGAAACTAAAGGCAGCCGACCTCTGGGTGCAGAGGTGGTCGGGGTGACAGGAAAGGAAGCGAAGAAGCCTCGGTGCTCCGCGGACACTGCAACAGAAAGTCGGAGGACCCCGGTCCCCTGGCTCTCGTCGATGGCGTTTCTACTCCCCACCCTCACCTGGAAGGATCCCTGAGAGGGCGCCCACATGGACAGCCCCCCCATAGCAGGGCTGGTGACATCCACCGCCCGCCTGCCTCCCTCCGAGCTCACGTCCCTCGGACTCCACTTAGAATCAAAGTGCGAGTGGGCTCGCGTGGGGCTCCTTCACGCGCTGACCAGGAGAAAGGGGAAGACATGGCCACAGGAACAAGCCTGCGACACTACGACCTCAGAGCCATCCCCATCGTACCCCGCCCCCACAGTCAAGAAGCCGGAGCTGGAACGAGGCTGCCCCGGGCAAGGAAGGACAGACAGCGGGACTACGCAGGCCCTGTCCGAGTCCGCTATTCTTTTCCCGTCACCTCAGGGCTCCGAGACTTCGCAGGGACAGAGAGGCCGGTGGCCGCCTCCCGCCGCCCGGGGCTGTTTACCTTGGTCAAGCCAACCCCCACCACGAACACCCGGCGCAGGCGCGGAGACTTCCTCTCGTAAGAAGTCATGGCTCTACCGGAGCGGGGCTGACGACCACAGCGGACACGGACTCCGGGAGACCGAGAACCCGGACCAGCAGGCGACGACTGAGGCGAGCCGAGACCGCAGGGAGGGGGCGTGGCTGAGGCCAGGGGAGGGGCGGGGCCGAAGGGAGGGGGCGGGGCACGCGCAGCTGCGCTGAGAGTGAGAGCTGGGACGTCTGTCGCGCGCCGCAGCGATGGCGGCGCCGGCTGAGCTTGTCCTTTAGGGAGCGTTAGCTGGACCTTGGCCCTACCCCACCCCTCAAGGCCCTGGTCAAGGGTCGATGCCTGGAGTCTGCTGGAGAGGAGAAGAGCGGATGGCCAGAAAGAAGATTCACGACAAGCCTGGAGGAAGTCGGGCCCCGGTGGCTCACACCTGTAATTCTAACCCCGGCAAATAGTTCGTGAGACCCTATTTCGGAAAGACCCATCACAAAAAAGGACTGGGAGAATGACTCAAGGTGTAGGTCCTGAGTTCACGCCCCAGTACCTCAAAAAAAAAAAAGCCTGGAGGAGATTCTTTGGAGTGTTGAAAATGTTCTGTCTACGGTTAGGGTAGTGACAAGAGTCCATGCATGAGCCTAAACACACGATGTGCACCAAAATGGAGGAGGGAGACTTTACTCGTAGCTACGATGTCTAAAACAAAAAACCCAGGCTTTGATCACGACCTACACACCCTTCCTTTTTAACCTGAATCTTTCTCATGTTTTGTTAGGATTAAACAAGGTAACAGAAACAAAGCCTTAAGTACTTAATAGAAGAAATTATACGTGTAATTATATGTATATAATTAATTTAATTAATATAATTTAAATAAGCAGTAGATCATTGACCTGATGCTGTCTCTGTACCGAGTTTCTATCTAAGGAACTGTAACCTAACTTAGTATATAAACAAACAGAAACCTTACTTAAGTTTATATATAATAAATAGACCTAGTTGGTCTATATTTTTTGTAAAAGACAACCAGATATCAACCAATTGCAGACTGCCAATGGTTCACATGATGTCCAAATAAGTCAACTTATTTAATTATTTAATTATTTCTGTACTTCCATTTTTCTGTCTATAAATGCTGCATGTACTGGACAGCTGAGCTCTCTGAGTCTCTTTTGGTTATGCTGATGCTCTTACCATTTCAGCCACTCCGCTGGCCCAGATGCTTTTCCTCTTGACAGACATTATTTTCTTTTTGTGTGCACATGTGGGAGGATGCAGTCTTGCTTTGTTGCCCAGGCTGGTCTTCAACTCATGAGCCCAGGTGATCCTCCCACTTCAGCCTCCCAAGTAGCTGGGACTATAGACATGGGCCAACATGCTTGGCTTTAGTTTAGTTTAGTTTTGTTTTATTTTTTGGTGGTACTGGGGTTTAAACTCAGGGCCTTGCACTTGCTAGGCAGGTGTGCTACCACTGAAGCCATACCTCCAGTCCATATTTGTGCTTTCTGTTGAAGATTTTGCTATTCAAAAATTGCTCCCCTCCTCCACTGGAGCAGTGGTTCATGACCATAAACCCAGTGACTTAGGAGGGAGAGATAGGATCATAGTACAAGGCCACCCCAGGCAAAATATAACAAAACCCCATCTCAATCAATAAGGTAGGCATGGTGGCTTATGTCTGTAATCCCAGCTATGCAGGAGGCATATGTCAAAGTATCATGATCTGAGGCCTCCCCTAGGCAAAAACACAACACACTATCTGAAAAATAAAGTAAAAAAGGAGGGGTGTGACTCAAGTAATAGAGCACCTGGCTAGCAAGCTCCAGGCCCTTAGTTCAATCCCCAGTACTGCTAATAATAAGAAGAATTGCTCCCGAGCATAGTGCTGAAGTTCTCTCCAGTGTTCCAAAGTGCAAGAAGGCTTAGTGATGCGCTTTATGAAAAAATATATGTTAGATAAACTCACTTCAGGCATCAGTTATGGTGCTATTGGCCTGTGGTCCATGTTAACAAATCACCAGTATATAATAATTATACATAAAACGAGGAAGCTTTTGTATTGATTGGTTGGCAAAAATGTGAGCAGAGGCTTTCAGAAACAATATTTCCTCAAGGAAAAATGGTTTAATATTCATTCACTAATTCACTGCTACATTGACTTTATTAGCAGTACTGGGGTTTAAATTCAGGGCCTCATGCTTGCTAGGCAGGCGCTCTACCACTTGAGTGACTCCACCAGCTCTTTTCTGTGTTGGGTTTTTCAAGATAGGGTCTTGCAAACTATTTGCCCAGGCTGGCTTGGAACCCTGATCCTCCTGATCTCTGCCTCCTGAGTAGCTGGGATTACAGGTGTGAGCCACCCGCATTTGGCCTGCTTCATTGACTTTAAAGAGCATAACTACCATGAAAACAGAATTGAAAATCAGGTATAGTGCCACTCACTTGTAGTCCCAGTTACTTGGGAGGCTGAGGCAAGAAAATTGCTTAAACCCAGGAGATTGAGACAAACTGGGCAACGCAGGGAGACCACATCTCAGTGAGAGAGAGAGTGCGAATGAAATGAATGAATCTCTATTCCTAAGGATGTGTGATAGATTCCCTCATAGGTCTCCATGGCAAAAATCATCAGACAGCTGGAAGACCACTGCCTCTGGGCCACCTCTAGTACTTGTTCCCAAGACTGCTAGAATTCAAGACCAGGTACTCATTAGAAGAAACTTCATTTGGCTGTCAGAAGAGGACTGTGGAGAGAATGGGGACACATCATTGCTGGCAGCTGAAAGCACTGGGCAGGAGAGGAAGCAGGACAGCTACAAGGAAAGAACTTTGAGGTATTCTGAGGCTGAACACCAAGCAGCCTCAGTAGGGACTGAATCCTGTCTCTGGGAAGAAGGATGTGTTCAAACTGACGCTGACAGCCTCAGGATACTGCAAGGGAGAGGAAACTGGAACCACGGGGCTTATATAGTGGTTTTATTTCGAAAAGCCTAATAGAAGTTGTACATTTGTACCCACCCCACTACCCGTAATAAAAATCACCATAGATGATTTGGGGGGAGCTTTTGGAGAGGGCAGCAGGGACTAGGCATCAATATTTAGAAAGGTTCTCCCACATCAGCCCCTTTGTGCTAAGTAAAGAACTACCAAGTAAGGACTAGATCAACTTAGTAAAATCTCTAACTGAGCAGGGAAGAGACCAAGAATCTCCCCTTCGCCTATCAATTCCTTGCACAAGGCAAGGCACAGTTGTCCATTTGTTTCTTAAAGTTCGATTGGCTGATAAAGACAGCAGTGTGATTGGTGGGTCAGACACAGCTAATAATCAAATAGAACAAGAAGTCATAGAATAATTGTTATGCAACAAATACTGGCTAGTCATTAGATATTGATTTTAAAACAGGAGTCCCTACAGGTGGAGAGAGGATGCTAAGGTAGTAAAAGGTAATCCTTAATGCTGAAAAGGTTGAGAAAGAACACTTCCCTTTCCATGTGAAGGACTAAATAACTTAAGATAATTTCTAAATTAAGATAACTTAAGGTTTAAATTACTTCAATTTCTAGGAAAAAAAAGAAGAAGAAGAAGATAACTAAGGTAGCTGGGCACCAATAGCTCACACCTGTAATCCTAGCTACTCAGGAGGCAGAGATCAGGAGGATTGTGGTTGAAAGCCAGCCCTGGGCAAATAGTTCTCAAGACCTTATCTCAAAAAAATGCATCACAACAAAGGGCTTGGAACTTCCTGATCTCTTCTGTGTCTCCCAAGTGTCTAGGATTATGAGTGTAAGCCACCGGCACCCTGGTTTATTTTAGTTTTTGTCATTGTGTTCTGTTTTCATTTGCATTATTTATTCTGGACTAAGTAATACTTGATGCATGAATAAAGATTCCAATAGTAAAAAAAGATCAAATTGTAAAATTTTCCGTCTCTACCTCAGACTTCATATCCTCTCTCCATCCTTATTTTATGCAAACACATTCCAAACATATGCATATATACCCAAGTAATGTTACCCCCCTTAATAACAAAATTTTGGCTTTCTTTATACACTATCTGCATCTTAATTTTTTCATATACTAATATATTTTGAAGATCAACTCATATCAATTCATAAAGAGATTCTTGTCTTTTCCTATAGCTGCAAAGAATTCAATTATGGACATATCATACTTTATTTAACAATTTCATATTGATGATAGTTTCCAGTCTTTTTGTTGGGGACTAGGCATAGACCTCGTACTGGGAAGTATTGGAGATTGCAAAGCCTCTCCAAGTAGGAGTTTGCAAAGCTCTCCTACTCTCATTTTTCCTGGCACCTGGTGTCTTGAGCTTTGTTCCCGAATCTCCTTTGAAGAAAACAACTTGCTGTGTCTGCATACCAGCCCCCCACCCCATGCAAAACTAGATAAAGTAGCAGACCTGTTTGGAAACTCCCTAATGCCAGATTAATCGATAGCTATAGATAAGGTGTCCTGAGTGCCAGATGTTTTGTAGTTAAGCTTCAACAAGCATGAAGAAAATAGCCGACCAGTCCCAATTCCTTTAACCTTAGATCAAAAGAATTGCTGACGTATATTTCACCTGATTCATTCCCTTGCACTGACCTATAAAATAAGCACTCTGGCTTAGGTAGGCGCTCACATATCTCACCAGGAACATGTGGTCCTCCCAACCCCAACTTTGTGTCTTTATGTCTGTGTGTCTGTTTCTCATTCCCCATTGCTCCCAGTCAGGTTCAGCAGCTTAGCCGCTTAGGTGGCGGCACTTTTGCTGTTATAAATAATGCTGCAATCAATACTCTACTCCTATGTGGGTATATCTGTAGGTTAAATATCTAAAATTGGAATTTCTGGGCCACAGAGGCTTGCTTTGTGTTTGTATGTGTAGATATATACATATATATGTATGTTTATGTGTATATATTACATACATATGTGCACATATATATATATGTATGTTTATATGTATATATATTTTGAGATGGGATCTTACTATGTTACCCAGGCTGGCCTTGAACTCCTGGGTTCAAGTGATCCTCCTGCCTCAGCCTCCCAGTAACTGAGCCACCACCACACCTGGCCGAGGCAATGCATTCATGATTCTGACATATATTTGCCAGACACTCACCATTAAAGACATTTCCATCAGCAATATGAGAATATATATTGTTTTCGTAACTAAAATAATTTTTAAATTGTAAATATTCAGGTAATTCTAGCTACTTGGGAAGCTGAGATCAAGAGGATTAAGCCTTGAGGCCAGCCCAGGCAAATCATTCCCCAGACCCCATCTCCAAAATAACCAGGGTAAAATGGACTGGAGATGGCTTAAGCTGTAAAGCACCTGCTTTGCAAGTATGAAGCCTTGAGTGCAAACCCCAGTCCCACCAATAAAAGACATTACTAAGTGAATAATTTTCCTTAAAACCAGTAAGATTTAAAAAAGAGAAAAAAAAAATACTGTTATTCCCTATGGCCATATTGTTACTACTATTCTTGTCACCTCCCTTCCTTCTTTTCTAATCTCCCAAGGAGTCCCAGAAATAATAACATTGTAGAGAGAGGGGAGAGGGCAGCAATTTTCTTTTAAAAACCAGCCACCAAACTTTCTCTTTGGAAGAGAACTTCCTTCAGTCAGTGCATTCGTTTGCTAAGACTATCAGAACAAAACACCACAGACTTGGTGGCTTAAACAACAGAAATATAGGTTCTCACAGTTCTGGAGATAAAAGGTCATGTGTTAGCGGGTGTAGTTTTCACTGAGACCTCTTTTATTGGCTTGTAAATGGCCACCTTCTCCCTGTGTCGTCACACCATCTTCCCTTTGTACCCATCTGGGTCCAAATTCCCTTTTCTTATAAGGACATCAGTCTTACCAGATTGGGTCCACTTTAATGACTTCATTTGAAAGACCCTGTTTCCAAATATAGTCACAGATTTAGCACTTCAGTATATAAATATGGACATAATTCAGCCTGTAACAGCCTTAGCCTCTGTGTGTGTGTGTGTGTGTTTGAAGTCCGAGCCTTGCTAGGCAGGCATTCTTTCCACTTGAGCTACTCTACCAGTCTTTCTGGTTTTTTTTCTTTTTTTTGCGGGTTGAACTCAGGGCCTACACCTTGAGCTACTCCACCAGCCCTTTTCTGTGAAGGGTGTTTTGAGATAGTGTCTCAAGAACTATTTGCCCAAGCTGGCTTCAAACCTTGATCTTCCTGATTGCTGCCTCCTGAGTAACTAGGATTACAGGTATGAGCCACCAACACCCAGCTCGTTACTTACTTCTTTATTTATTTATTTTTTTGTGCAGTACTGGGGTTTGAACTCAGGGCCTACACCTTGAACCACACCACCAGCCCTTTTTGTGAAGGGTATTTTATTTTCTGAGATAGGGTCTCTCAAACTGTTTGCCCGGGGCTGGATTCTCCTGATCTCTGGCTCTTGAGTAGCTAGGGTTACAGGCTTGTCTGTAATTCTTCAGGGAGTGAAGGACTTGGAGTTGTGTCCAATAAATAACAGAGAAAGAATATGGAGCGATGACCAGATGATCCATAATCTAGATTTGTTCATTGGAAATGAGCATGGCATCAGACATGACCAGGATGGCTATGAGCCCCAATTAATTTTGGGGGAGTGCTAGGATTGAGTCCTGGGCTTCACACATGCTAAGTATACACTCAACCCCTCAACTATCCTTCCTTAGCCAGGCACCGGTGGCTCACACCTGTAATCCTAGCTACTCAGGAGGCAGAAATCAGGAGGATTGTGGTTCAAAGCCAACCCAGGCAAATAGTTCATGAGACCCTACCTTGAAAAAAAACCATCACAAAACGGGGCTGCTGGAGTGATTCAAGCAGTAAGAGCGTCTGCCTAGCAAGAGTGAAGCCTTGAATTCAAATTCCAGTGCCATCAAAAAAAGTTTAAAAATGAAAATAAAAATCACTAACTTTGAAGGTCATGCAGCTGAGCAATATGTTATTAGTCTCCACTTGGCTCAGCTGCATATGACACCTCTGACTGAAGCTGCCAGATGAGTTGACTGTTACCTTTTGTTCTCTCCCCCTGTTCTACAAGGAAAAATGCCCTTTGTATCTTAATAAATAAATGCAATGTTATTTCCTGGGGGAAAGAAACTAAAAAGACATGTAAAACTTACTCATCAGTAAATTTTCACTAGATTTAAAAACCCAGGGCATTTGAGGTCTTCATAAAAGTGGAATTATGTTTAACTTGCAGGGAAATAATGCATTTGTCTAAAAAAAATTATAGGAGCTGGCCTAGGAGAAGAAAATCAATTAATATCATAAGGATGTTATAGTAAAAAAGAGAAAAATATCCCTTAAGTGACAAGGATGGTTATCCAGTCTAAGTGCTCCACTCAGCACAGTCTTACTGCCCATTGCCCCCCTTCTCCATCTTTCCCTCCTATTAAAAGCCCTTTCTTGCTGGGCACAGTGGTACACATCTGTAATACCAGCATGACTGTAATCCCTACTACTTGGCACCATAGCAATACCCCATCTCCCCCGTGTTCCCTAAGATAGAACTTTGAAAAAAAAGACCCATCTTCTCCAAGTCGGCTTTGAATGACACTAATTTCCTTCCCACCAATTCTCAAAGCCAGAGTATCAACATCAACTTTGGAACAGTGAATGGCCAGGCCTGGGCCAGGTAACAAGCACCAAAGCCAAGATTTGAGCCAAAGTCTGAGCAACAGCAAAGCCCGTGCTGTACAAGCCAGCTACACCATTCTCCATTCTGACCTGATTGCTCCCAGGCTTGGTGAAACTGAAGGCAACAATCCTGGGTGCTGGTGGCTCACGCCTGTAATACCAGCTACTCAGAAAGCAGAGATCAGGAGGATCAAGGTTCAAAGCCAGCCAGGGCAAATAGTTTGTGAGACCCTATCTCAAAAATACCTAGGCAAATCGTGCCTAGCGTCCAGCTAGAGAAGCTTCTTTGTGGACGTGTGTTAGTAACTCCCTCGGGTTATTCTGCGTTCTGTGTGACTTCAGAGACTTTCTGATCGAGTGTAATAGAAACCTGATGGCTTTAAAATTGCCCAGGCAACAGCAGCAGACTCTCCATTTCTATATAGTGAAACAACACCCTCCCCCAGCAGACAGAACAAATGCTCTTTAAATCAAAGGCCCTGTCAGTTTAAAAGGTTAATAATACCTGACCCCCAAATTAAAGAACATCTCAGTTATAAATGCAGTAGGATTATTTTAGTAAGAGACTACAAGGTTTTTCATGTTTTCCCTAAACAGATCGCTAATTCAAATAGGAAACTTAAGGACTGGATGCATGGCTCAAGTGCTAGAATGCTTGTGTAGCTGCATAAAGCCATGGGTTCGAACCCCAATGCCACCAAAAAAACACCCAGCTATAATCTTAATATTAAAGTGATATATGGTTTTTACTTTTAGAGGTTTATATCTAACAATTTTATAATGTGTTTCTGAGTATTTTTATTTTGAAATGTATAATTTGGTTTCAAAGTTATTAAAATTTTGTACATATTCTGCACTCTTAAGAATTTTCTGTTGGTGTTCTATATTGTGCAAAATAAATAAAATAGCAGTGTTGTCTTTTGTTCTGATATTGCAATCACTTTTTATAACCTTGAAGAACAAGTCACTTAACTTTCTGGGTCTTTTTCTCCCTATTAAGTGGATAATCAGTTCAACTGCATTGACCTAACAATTGAGACACCATGTATCAAAGTGCCTAACATTGTGTGTATGAGGTATGGACTGAATCAAGATTTATAAGTCAAACCTACTTCCAGCTGGGTGCTGGTGGTACATGTCTGTAATCCTCGCTACTCAGGATGTAGAAATCAGGAGATCATGGTTGGAAAGTAGCCCAGGCAAATAATTCGAGAAACCCCATCTTGAGAATACTCAACACACACACACATACACACACACACACACACACACACAACAACAACAGGGCTGGTGGAATGGCTCAAGTGGTAGAGTGCCTGCTTAACAACTGTGAGACCTTGAGTTCAAATCCCAGTACCACAAACACATACAACTAACATACAACTCACTCCCCACCCTTCCTCCTGCCCCATCCCCTTAATATAGCTAGTTGGGTTGCTCTGCTCTGCTCCCTAGGAATCAGTTTTAAACATGGTGAACATCCCAGAGGCTATTGGAAGGTTCCCACATCCCTTCACCCTTACAGTGCTGGGGATGAACCCAGGGCCTCATGCAAGCATGCTGGGCCAGTGCTCTACCTAACCCCCTGACACTGGAGGATTTTAAAAAATTAACAGCGCTTCTGCTTGATATTTCAAGAAATTTACCATGCAGTGTGGTAGGAATAATGGACTGGAAGTCTGGCCACTAGAGAATTTTGCTTTTGCAGTCTTTACAGATACTCTGGGGTGTTGTACCATATCATGTGTAGTTAAAAGCATTTGAAATATAGCTAGTATGACTGAGGAGTTGGGTTTTTTGTTTGTTTGGGGTTTTTTCCTGTGGTAATTGAGCCACAACTCCAGCTCTTTTTGCTCTATCTAGTTTTAGTTTTAGATAGGGTCTCATGTTTTTTGCCTAGGACTGGTTTAGGACCTCAAACCTTTCTGACACCTCCTGTGAACATTATATACCACCAGGGCCAGCTTGTTTGTTGAGATGGGAGATCTCACTTTTTGCCCAGGCTGGCCTCAAACCATGATCCTCCAGATCTCTGTTCCAGGATTACAGATATAAAACCTGGCAGGAGCAGCTGTAAAACCTATAAAAGCAGCCACCTGGCAGGAGCTGCTTTTTCTCATTTAAGTAACTTGACTTGGCTCTGCTGCCATGCTGGACAGCTGAGGTGAACATGGTCTCCTCCAAGGAAGTTTCAGGGTCCTGCTACCTTGCTTCAAACCCACAGGAGTCCAGCCCCTCTTTGGAATTAAATTTTCACTTCAGTTCGAAATTAAAATTTGCTGTGGGGGCTTCTTCCCTGGGTGGTACTGGGTTTGAACTCAGGCCCTTAGGCAAATGCTCTTTATCACTTGAGCCATGCCTCTAAGCCCTCAAGTTTGCTTTCATAGCTCAACATATGCAAACACTCAAGAGGGTTTGTGTGTGTGTGTGTGTGTGTGTGTGCAGAGTAGGGAATACATGGTCCCCCTGTGCCTCCCACAGCTTCTCCTATGCCTGGTTGTCATACCTGGGGCAGGATCTCCTGGGCCAGTGCTCGTGCCCGGTGGTAGGCAGCGTTGCCTTCCTCATTCTGGGCCACAGCATGGTTCACCAGTCCTAGCTCATGGGCCTGCACCCCATTCAGTCGCCTGCCCGTGAAGATGAGCTCTTTGGCCAAGGCCACCCCCAGGCAGCGCGGCAGCCTCTGGGTCCCTCCTGCCAGGATGGAGGGATGAAGGTTGCAAGTCAGGGAGAGAAAGGAGATCCAGAGATGCCCAGCCTGGGAACCACCAGGATTTCTCTGAGTTGCACACTGAGTAGGAGGGAAGGCAGGATTTCCATAGAGTGCAATCAGGTGAGGTTACCTGCTCCTGGGAGGAGTCCTCGAGTAGTCTCAATCAGCCCCATGACAGCAGAGGAAGCTGTTTAATCAGAACAGAGTGAAACCTTCCCTCCCCACTCTCACCCGCCATTGCTAATCTCTAGGGAGAACATAATCCTGCCTCTGGTCTCCACTTGACCCCTCACTTCCCTTTTGGCCTGGTACACCCAGAGCTCTCCAGACTGCGCTTCTCAAAGAGCCCTAACCAGGGACTCAGGAGTCCCAGGCCTGCACCCCACCACCCCTACTGGTAAACTTGAGGATCACCAGCAACTCTCTCCTGTCCTGGCCCCATTTTGCATGGCAGAGAGCAGCTGGGAGGAAGACAGAGGCTCCTAGAAGGTTACCTGACACCCATTTGTGGGTGAATGGTTTCTCTGTCTCCTGCACCCTAGCTCTAGCCTGACCTAGAGGGTACATGGCCCCTGCTCCTGCCACAGTCACACCTCTCAGGTTTTTGTCACAATCTGAAAAGTCCTTGACAATTCTAGTCCACATCCCCCGATGTTCTGCTTGCTCTGAGCAGCTTTCCTTGACTGACCCCCACAGATCTCTCCACTGAGTTCCCCCAGCCCAGACCATGGGACCTGTGCAGTGTGGGCAGAATGGAGGCCACCATACTGCTCAAGAAGGGGTTTCCCCTCTGTCCTCACGGAAACCCTGTGACGAGTTACTTGCCTAAAACACGGCCACATATCAATGTCTCCCCCAAACCCCTACTTTTTTTATTTTTTTCTTTTTGTGACGCAGGAGATCAAACCCAGAGCCCAGAAGGCTGGGCAAGTGCTCTACCACTGAGCTACATCCCCAGTCCTAGTCAATTCCCTCTTTGACAGACATTGTATAGATAGAAGCCATCTTCATGCCTAGATAGTTTTTTTTTTTCTTTTGGTACTGGGGTTGAACTCAGGGCTTCACACCTGCTTGAGTCACTCCATCGCCTAAGGCACTCTGCCAGCAAGATACATTTTTGAGTGTTCCTGGGGCAGCAGGAGAAATGGACGTAGGGCACTACAATTGCACTCAGGCTGTCTGAACTGCCACCAGGAAGGGTAGTCACCATGTCAGTGGCCCTGAAAAGTGATCAGTTATCTTCCTCATTCCCCCTTGCCTCAAGGCTCAATTGTAGAGCAAATTATGCAAACCTTGGATGTTGCCATGAACCAGAGGGCTCTGGTCCTGCACAGGCAGCTTTGCAACCAGCTGGACTAGTGACAACTGTCCTCGTGGCTCACCTTTGTGCAGTTCTACTAAGTAATCTGAGTTGGGAGAACTGGAAGGCTGAACTCTGCTCTTTGTCCTGGTCTTCCCTCCCGTGCTCACTGTTGGCCCTTCGGCCCAGGCTGGAAGGCTGGAGCAACCATTCCCGAGTTGAGTGAAGCAGTTCTTGCAGGCAGGCACCGGGTATGACAGCAGTGATAGAGAAGCAGCTTTTCCTTCTCCCGTGTCCCCAATCCTGCCTGTTTTTCTCTTGGTTGGAAGGTCAAGAGAACTCCCAGACTTTCCCTGTTTCACTCACCCTCACTGCCTCAGTCCTCCCCTTCCCCTACCTCCTGTCCAGTACCTGCCACTCGGAGGTCACAGGCCAGGGCAAGCTCCAGGCCTCCGCCCAAGGCAAACCCATCCATGGCAGCAATGGTGGGCGCAGGGAAGGCTGCTGTGGAGATGAAAACAGGTTCAGCCATCGAGGCCCGGCGGGACCAGGACAGAGGCCCAAGGCTGGTGGAATAGAGGGCCTCACGGGTCCCGCGTTGGGGACCTCACCGGTTCATCAGTCAGGTTATCTTGAGAAGTTGGCTTTTCTATCTGGGAATGTTTCTGGGGGCAGGTGGGAAATAGGAACAGGAACTAGACTGGATGGTTGCTGTGCAGGCCCACTCTCCTGCTGGTGTCTGTGGGACCTGTCTTTCTGAGTGCCAACCCATGCTGGGTGCTGGAGACACAGACCTGATTCAGACATGGCCCTGCCACCAGGTGACCCTGTCTAGTGCAGAAGGCAATTGTGTGATCAGGCAGTGATAATGTGGGAACTTCCAATATAAGGAAGCTTGGAGGGTAGGTCAGGAAGTCTTCCTGGAAGAGGAGGCATTAGAGGTTTTGAAGGATGAGTGAAAGTTCAGGTAGCCAAGGAGTGTCCGGGGCAAAGGGAAGCAACTTTCTTTTTTTTTTTTCTTTTATTATTCATATGTGCATACAAGGCTTGGTTCATTTCTCCCCCCTGCCCCCACCCCCTCCCTTACCACCCACTCCACCCCCTCCCGCTCCCCCCCCTCAATACCCAGCAGAAACTATTTTGCCCTTATCTCTAATTTTGTTGTAGAGAGAGCATAAGCAATAATAGGAAGGAACAAGGGGTTTTGCTGGTTGAGATAAGGATAGCTATACAGGGCATTGACTCACATTGATTTCCTGTGCATGTGTGTTACCTTCTAGGTTAATTCTTTTTGATCTAACCTTTTCTCTAGTTCCTGGTCCCCTTTTCCTATTGGCCTCAGTTGCTTTAAGGTATCTGCTTTAGTTTCTCTGTATTAAGGGCAACACATGGTAGCTAGTTTTTTAGGTGTCTTACCTATCCTCACCCCTCCCTTGTGTGCTCTCGCTTTTATCATGGGGAAGCAACTTTCAAAGCCTGAAAGCCTGTCTAGTGGATTTGACTTCTGGAATGGCTGGCTTGAGCCCTGAGGGCAATGAGATGGTTCACTGGCATGGGGCACCTGAAGAACCAGGCCCCCCTCTCTGGTAGAAATGTCTTTTGCATCCTCTTGTGCCCTCCCCCTTGTGAAATTGCTGTACCTATTCCCCTGGGAGAGTCATCTGTGCCTTTGCAGAGCTCAGGACAGAAAGAGTACTCTTCGGAGTAGGACGCTGTGGGTGAGGAGGGGCTGGCTGGGGCCCCGGATCAGACCTCCACCCCACTCCCAGCCCCTTACCGATCTCATTCATCAGGCCTCGGAGACGCTGGACAAACACGCCCACCTCCGCAGCACTCATCTGCTCCCGCTCCTTCAGGTCTGCACCTGCAGATGGCCAGCAGTTGATGCTACCCTTGGGAAAAGGGCCTACTACGCAATCCCAGCCCCGGGTGAGTAAAGGATTCAGCAGAGGAGACTTGAGAAGCAGCAGCCAGGGAGAAAGGAGAAGCACCGGGAAACACCAGGAGGAGGAGGAGGGGAGTGTCAAGAAAGGAGAGAGGCAACAGCCACAGCAAAGCGTAACCTGGACTTCAGCAAAGTGAACAACTTCTGTGCATCAACTGACATATCAGTAGCCTGAAAAGACGACCCACAGAGTGGGAGAAAATCTTTTTTTTTTTTGGCGGCACTGGGGTTTGAACTAAGGGCTTCGTGCTTGCTAAATAGGCGCTCTTACCGCTTGAGCCGCTCAGCAACCACAGGTGAAAATCTTTGCAAATAATCTATCTGGTAAAGGGTTCGTAATGAGGTGGAGGGTGTAGGTCAGTGGTAGAGCACCTGCCTAGGGTACCCGAAGTCCTGGGTTCCATCTCAGCACCATGAAAAAAATAAAAAGAAAGGACCAACACCTAGGTGTATAACTCCTATAACACAGGAAGAAAAACAGCCAAATCAAAATAGGCAAAGGACTTGAACAGCCATTTCTCCAGAGAAGATACAAAATGTCCAGTAAGCACACCAAAGATTTTCAACATCAGCCAGGTGCTGGTGACTCACGCCTGTGATCCTAGCTACTTGAGGGGTTGATGTCGAAAGGATGGCAGTTTGAGGCCAGCCTGGGCAGGAAAATTTGTGAGAACCCATCTCAATCAACAGCTGGGTGTGGTGGCACACAACTGCTATCCCAAGCTATGCAGGAGGCTGAGAGTGGGAGGACCAGGATTCTCGGCCAGCCCAGACAAAAAAGTTTGCAAGACCCCATCTCAATGGAATAAAGCTAGGTGCGGTGTTCCATGGCTGTCATCCCAGTGACGGCGGGAAGCCTAAAATAGGAGAATCTTGGGACCCTATCTCCAAAATAACCAGAGCAAAGAAGGCTGGGGCACGGCTCCAGCAGTAAAGCACCTGCCTAGCAAGCATGAAGCCCTGAGTTCAACCCTCAGTATTGCCAACCAAACAAAACAAAAAACGATGACCAGCATCACAAAAGCACAGTGAGATTAGGATGGTTATCACTTAAAACATGAAAGGAACTAAACAAAAAATGTCTGCTTGGATGTGGAGAAACTGGAACCCTGGGACACTGCTGTTGGGCATATAAAACAGGTAGCTGCTATGGAAAACAGTTGGGTGATTGCTTAAAAAAGTGAAACAACATTACCTGCAATTCTCATCCAAGTACATACCCCAAGACACTGAAAAAGGAATACAGTTACTATAATCCCAGCTACTCAGGAGGCCTTGGCTCCAAGACAGCCCCAGTGAAAGGTTAGCTAGACCTAATCTCAATGAATAGTCCAGGTATGGTGGTATATGCCTGGCCGTAGGCACAAACATAAGACTTTATCCAAAAAATAACTAAAAGCAAATAAGGGGTGGTGGAGTGGCTCAAGTGGCAGAGCACCTGCCTAGCAAGCATGAGGCCCTGAGTTCAAACCCCAGTAACTCAAAACAAAATTGGTAAAAATGGGAAATTCAGTGTTATATGTATTTTAGCACAATTTCAAAAATAAAATGAGAAAGAAACCCAGAATGCAGTGGCTTGCAGCTGGGCTGGGACCTTGGTGAGGAGGATTGATGTTCGAAGCCAGCGCAGGCATAGTTCTTAAGACCCTATCTCGAAAATACCTAACACAAAAAAGAGGGCTGGTGGAGTGGCTCTAGGTTTAGGCCCTGAGTTCAAGCCCCAGCACTGCAAAAGAAAGAAAGAAATTGCCAAATCATCTTCCAAATTTTTGGCAATGCCATCATGAATTCCTACCAGCAATGAATGAGCTCTCTTGTTGCTCACCCTCCCAGCAGTTGGTTTGGTCAGCACTTGGGAGTTGACATTCTAATAAGAATATAATGACATCCCATTGTTGTTTTAATTTCCAATTTCCTAATCACATATGATGCTGACCTCATTTTATATATGCTGATTTGCCGACTATCTTTCATGGTTCCGAACCTTGCCCCCACTAACTACCCTCCCCCCATTTTTCCTTTTTGAGAGGGTGAATCACTATGTTGCCCAGGCTAGCCTCAAACTCCTAGGCAGTCCTCCTGCCTAGGCACCTGGGCAGTTCTTTCTGAGTCGCTGGAACTATAGGTGTGTTCGACCATACTCAATTAAATCATCACCATCATTATTGCAGTGCTAGGGATCAAACCCAGGGCCCCTCAGGCATGCTAGAGTTACACCCCAGTCTATATATTTTGGATAGCAATCGTTTATCAGTTTTCTTTTGCAAATATTCCTCCCAGTCCATGGCTTGCCTTCTCATTCTCTTGATGACATAAGTGCACTTGTTCATAGTCTATAGTAGGGAGGCAGCTGACTTTTGTACATTGAGGTTGTATTCTGCAACTTCTACTTCTAAGAGTGTTCTGATAATTTTTGAGGGTTTTTTTATAGTGATGCTGAGGTTTGAACTCAGGACCTCATGCTTGCTGGGCAAGCATTCTACCACTTGAGCCACTCCTCCAGCCTTTTGTGTTGGTTATTTTCAAGATAAGGCCCAAAGAACTATTTGTTTCTGCTGGCTTCAAACCATGAGCCTCCTGATCTCTGCCTCCTGAGTAGTTAGGATTATAGGCGTGAGCCACTGGCACCCTGTGATTTGGGGGGATATTCTACACAAACAGTTGTCAGTAATGAAAAGCTTTTCCTCTACACTTTCTGTTCAGTCCTTGGCGCTGGTGAATTAAACTGAAACTGACAGATTAACAGGGGGAAATGAAGTTTACTTATATAAGTATGAAAACTCACAAAAGAAATAGCTCTTTAAATAGCTAAAGATTTATGTGCCTAATAGGAGAGATGAGTGGAGAGAATGTTAACAGCGCTGGTATAGTCTGTGATCAGAAGACTTCCAAATTCTTTGTCCCGTGTGAAAGAATCCATCACAGGACACCATGGATGTAAAGGGAGTTAGTAAAATTTAGGAAAGGAAAGTACAAAGGGGAGCATGGTTGGGTCCAGGTGGAATCTGGAAGCCAAGAGAGCTCTTCTGTTCTTCAGGTGCTTTTAAAACGTCATAACGTATGGGAAGAGGAGAACCCTGTGATTCCCATCCAATAATCAATGATTATTGGGGAGGGCGTGGGCGGTTCCCAGCCAGGCGAAGGCAGTTCCTGAGCCAAAGTGTGGGTAATCTAACGTAGTATTTTTCTATGAGTCATGAATGTTCTCTAATTTTAGCCTATCTCAAGAAGAGATTTCTTTGGAAAGAACATATGGGTTTACAGGGATAACAAATGGAAGATAAGAGTTAGTGATCTTGTCGTTTATGCAGAGTGAGAGGTTTTTCTTTGTTTTTCTTCACTGCCAAAAATTCCCTTAGAGGGGATTCATGGCAGCCTCAGTCTCAGAAGTGTCTGCTTTTAGGGAGAAGGGACATTATGAGGAAGCTTCTTTCTACATCTGGTGAATCTCAAATGTCTTTAGTTTAAAATGATCTTTATATGGGGCTGGAGATGTGGCTCAAATGATAGAGCACCTGCTTTGCAAGTGCAAAGCCCTGAGTTCTAACCCTGTCCCACCAAAACAACAAAAAAAACTTTATATCAATTGCAGGGGTCCAGGTAGGCCCCCATACAATCATTTTCTCTGTAAATAGTTTTATTTCTTCCTTCACAGTCTATACACCTGTTAGGTCCTTTCCTTGTCACTTGCACTACCTAAAATTTTCAGTATGATATTGAATAGGAAGTGGTGAGGAGTGACCAAATAGCTGGCACATTTCTCTTTGATGAGACTTATTTCTAATTCTAGGTCCTGATCTCCCTTTTCTTAGAGCATTTACTTTAGAAACCTTACAGTTCTAAGTTCTTCCTTTGTCTCTTTTAAATGTATGTAAACCTTTCCCCAAGTCTTACTAATTTTACGATCCAGGAAATTCCTTTTTCAAACCGTTTTTGTTTTTGTTTTTGTGGGACTGGGATATGAACTCAGGGTTCCACACTTGGAAAACAGGTGCTCTACCGCTTAAGCCACACCTCCAGTCAATTTTGCTTTGGTTATTTTGGAGATGTGGATTTCAGGAACTATTTGCCCTGGCTGGCCTTGAACTGTGATCCTTCTGATCTCAGCCTCCCAAGTAGCTAGGACAGACATGAGCACTTGGCTCAAATCATGTTTTTGAAAAGTAAACAGTGAGGCAATAACATGGGGCTGGGATATAGTTCAGTGACTGGTTGAGTCCCCAGCAAAAAAACAGAGTAACTCACTCTAGCACTTAAAAAACTTTCACTTTTTTTTTTCTTTTCTTTTTTTCAGTAGACCTTGCACTCTCACCTACTGCTGAATATCAGAATAGACCTGGGGGCATGCCTCAAGTGGTAAGTGTGCTTTCCTGGCATTCTCTGGGTTCAATCCCTAGTACTGAAAAAAAGAATTATCAGAATAAAATCAGTTTCTATTGGCTCATCATGTCCACTGTGATTTTCTTTAACAGGGAATATCCTTGCCTTGTTCCCAGCTTTAGGGGTTGTTAGGTGTCAGTGTTTTGTAACCGTTCTTAAGTTAAGGAAGTTCCCCTTCTATTTCTAATTTGCTGAGAATATGTTTCATTTCATTAATTTTTATTATGAATGGGGGTTGGATTTTGTCAAGTGCTTTTTTTTTTTTTTTTTTGGTGGTACTGGGGTTTGAACTCTGAGCTTCACACTTGCTAGGCAGATGCTTTACCATTTGAGCCACTCTGATAGTGTTTTGTGTTGCATTTTTTCGAGATAGGGTGTCAAGGATCAGGGCTAGTCTCAAATTGAGATCCTCCTGATCTCTACCTCCTGAGTAGCTAAGATTATAGACGTGAGCCACTGGTGCCAGCTAGAATAATCCATTATGGACCAATAGGTGATGGAAAAAGTGGGTCTGCTATCAAAGTGAGCTTTCTCTGGCTCACTTGCTCTGTCCTGCCATGTCATGATGCCCTATGCTGCCTTGGGAACAAGACAACTCTCACTAGAGGTGGTGTCTCAGCCTGGCTCTCCCAGCCTCCAGGAATGTGAGCTGAATAAACCTCTTTTCTTTATAAATTGCAGTCTCAAGTTACAGTGACAGAAAGACATCACCCCACAACCCAGACATGATTAAACACAGCCAGCCAGCTCTCTCCTCCAACCCTAGCAGGTTATCTAGGATGAAGCCTCAGGCTGTCTGGCTGAACCCCCCAAATGGGGAAAACAATGAAATAGAGGCTCCAATCCTTTGAAAAAGGAAACAATAGCCAAGCCCTTTCCCCTAGCACAGGGCCTGGCACTCATTCATTCATTCATTCATTCAGTAAACATTTATTGAGTACCTGCTATGTGCCAGGCAGCAAACAAAGCAAAGTCTCTGTTCTAATGGAAATTTTATTCTAGTTGTGATGACAAAAAATAAATAATTGCAGGGTGGAGTGGCTCACGTGGGAGAGCACCTGCCTAGCAAGCATGAGGCACTGAGTTCAAACCCCAGTACCACCAAAAAAAAAAAGAAGTAAATAATTTTCCAACCATGATAAATGCCCTGAAGTATTTTCTAGTGTTCAGACTGTAGCCCCTGCTCCAACTCAAAGTTAGGCTTGGGCTCCCAATCCTGCAGCACTGGCCCCTCTACTGACTTCCACAAGCCATTTCCTCTGAGAAGTTCAGCAAACTCATCGCATTCCAGAAGAACTTATTTTTTCTCCCAGCTGGCTCCATGTCAATGTAGGCAGGCCGGCCATTGGCTACTGCCCTCTCCTATCCAAGAGGACACTCCCTCCACAGCCCAGTGACCTTATTTGACCATATGCAACTCCTTTCCCCCTGACTGGACCAAGATGGGTGCCTGGCAATGTGGGTCCATCAGAAACTCTTGGAACATGGATTTGGACCAGAGTTGTGTTGCTTGATGATAGTAGGTATTTAAAAAGCCATGGTGAGTTGAGCGGGCTTGGGACAGCCATGTAGACACTTCATGATAGATAAAAGAAAGAGAAGTATTGGGTCAGACCATCCCCTCTGGAGCGGTAGTTCTGGCATTTAGTTCCTGCTATGGACTGACTGCCCGTCTCCCTGATTCATACATGGAAATCTAATCCCCATTGTGAGGGTTAGGAAGTGGGAATTTTGGGAGGTGATTACTTCATGAGGGTGCAGCCTCCCGAAAGGGATTAGTGCCCTTATAGGCCTGCTCTGCTCACTGTGCCCTCATAACAAGCCTCTTTCACCTTTCCCTTACTGGTAGCCAGAATTTCTCTGGCTGTTTGTGATCCTATTGTTGTCAAAAAGGCTGTATTAATCAGTTACTGTAACAAAGAGAACCCCCATGTACCAGTGACTTAAAAGATTTTATTTAGCTGAATATTTTTGCAGTACTGGGGATTGAACTCAGGGCTCTCCTCCTATTGGCAAGTGCTCTACTATTTGAGCCCCGTTCATCAGAGAATTTTATTTTTAGATTGCCTAAAAGTCCAGTCACGGACTGAAGGCCAGAACTGTTAGTGGCTTTGGGATCTTCAACAAATGAAGGATAGGAGGTGGGGAGCAGGAAGAGTGCGTAATTTTTTTTTTTTAATTGAGAAAGGATCTGGCTATGTATCCCAAGCTGCCCTCAAATTCACAGTGTAACCCAATTTGGCCTCGAACTTGAAATTCTCCTGCCTCAGCCTGCCGAGTGCTGGGATTGCAGGCGTGAAGTACCACGCCTGGCACCTGAAATGATGTATTTTCATCCTTTTAACTGAAATGACATTTATTGAGCATATGTGTCAATCTTCACACCGTCACGATGAGGTCATCACTACTATTACCCCTGTTTTTCAGATTTAAACACTGACGCTTAGAAAGGTTGGTGGAAAAGGTGGGCATCCCGGCACCAAAGTCTGGGGTCTCCAGTGCGCGCAGACAGTGGCGTCGGCCTCTCGGCCCATAGGTGGAGCAATTTCCCAGGCCTGGCGGGCTCTCTCCGCCGGAACTTCAAGTTTCCAGCAGCGGCCCGCCCGGCGCCACCTTCCCAGCTTGCGCCCCGATGCTGCGCGCCCTGCGCCTCCCGCGCCCCTGGAGGTCCAATGGGGCCCGCGACTGCGCCTCGGATGCCACAGCCGGAGGACACGAGATCCAAGTGCGCGCGCTGACCGGTCCTGACCAAGGTAAAAGCGCTGTCCCCGGAGCGCCCGGGACGTGGCTGGGGTCGGGCCAGTCAGGACCCCCGCTGCGCTGAGGGGGACGAGCCTGGTGCGCCCGCTGCACGAGGGAAGACCTAGCTCAATGTGCAGGGCGGGTCACTCAGTGCCACTGAGGCTCGAATCCCAAATCGCCCGCCTCCACGTCGGCCTCCTCAACCTCCCATTTGGTGGTCTCCAGCCGCGTGGAAGGAGAGAGGAGTCGCGCCGGGGTCGCCCTAGGCACCAGAGGCCAGGGGTCAGGAGCGTTAAAATGTCCGGTGTTTTCCCCGTCGAGGGTCCTGGCAAGGTTCCTGGGGGCGGAGGCGGCGGGGCCAATCGGGCTCGGCGTACGGGGACGCGAGGGAGGGAGCGAGGGAGGGAGGAGAGGTGCAGGCCGCCCCACACACTTTCACCGGGCAAGTTCACCAACCTTGGCAGATAACACCTGTGCTCGCACGTGGTGTTGCGTGTGTGGGCTTTAGGTGAGCTCGATGGCGCTGATCACCGTCGTCAGTCCACTGGGCAGAACCATCAGGGAGAAGCCCAGTCCTTGCCTTTCGCCCCCAATTCCATGCTCTTTCCCCACCTTTCCTCAGTGTTAGGAAAAACGCCGCTCGCAAAGAAAGCTCACGAGAAAAGTCTCCCGTCCATAGAGCAAGGTTTAATGGCAGGCCCACACTGCCAGGCTGGCCGGGGAAAAGATGGCGCAGTCCCGAGCCTGGGCGAGCAGTGGCTTTTATAGAAGGGGGAGGGTAAGGAGGTTGGGGTATGCACAGTAGTCTCTGGTAGGGGTGGGGCTGTCTTAGAGCACGGGAATTTGTTTAAGGGCAGGGCTGCCATTTTGGCTGATTCACAAAATGGTGACATTATTATTCTATGACAGGGGTAGAAAGAAGTTGGCTCTAGGTTACCAACACAGAAGAGGATTCCTTGCATTTACTATTTATATGATTGTAGGGACAATGCTCAAGATATCTAGCAGAACTGTTTTGTTTTCAAATATCTTATAAAAATACACATGCCAGTAATTGTGTTCCTAGGTATTATCATGTCCACAGAAAAACCTGTACACAATCATCAAAAACTACAAGAAACTGAAATGTCTTTAGTAAATGAAAATAAAACACTGCCATGTGCTGGTGGTCACACCTGTAGTCCTAGCTACTCAGGAGGCAGAGATCAGGAGGATAACAGTTCAAACCCAGCCCCAGCAAACATTTCAAAAAACCCATCACAAAAATAGGACTGGTGGAGTTGCTCAAGATGAAGGCCCTATATTCAAACCCCAGTACACAGAAAAGCAAATAGGGAAACATCCATACATTAGGATATTAGTCAGGATTAAGAAAGATAGGACTGAGCTTCATGAAGCCAAAACAGTGAGAATTATAAACAAAACAAATCAGTCTTGCAATGTTTCATATCGTATGATTCCATTTGTACAACATTCTGGAACAGTCAAAACTGCAGAGATAGTTAATACATCAGTGGTTGTTGGGTGCTTGCAGGGTGGGGGTGAGAAGGTTTAATAGGGGAAGCAAAGGGGATTTTGTTTAGAAAGGCAAAAGTATTCCAAAGCACATCATAATAATGGAGCATATATGACATTGTGTACAAGGAGAACTTCATCTTTAAGATGAAGACTTTTTAAGAAATCTTAAAAGCTTAAAGAATCTCATGATAGAACTATGAGAAAAGACACTCAGTTATATTATAAATGTATGAAACAATCTCATTGAAGGGAGTGGGGTTGCTGACCTGAGTAATTCTGGAAATGAGTGGAGTCTATAAGGCTAAAACAAAAGCACTACCCAAAGCATTGTGCTTTAGCTGGTAAATCTGTTTCCCAAAGGTGTAACTGGTAAAAATTTTGTATCCACCATACACGTACACTGAATATAGATTAACAGTTCTGAACTCACTGTACATGTAAACTGGAATTGATCAAGAAAGTACATGGGTACAGATGGGTGGAGTAGTTTCTCACTCATGACTCCTTGGGAAATGACTGATTCTAGGACTGGGGCAGGCAAAATACAAGATGATCCTAGGGCATCTTGTAGTGTCAGAAATGAAGGAAATGCTCAAGAAAAATAAAATACAAAAAAAAGAAAAAAATTATGCCAGTGTGTCAAAAAGGCACAGATACCAAGTAAAAGAAATCCTAATTATCAAAACTGTAACATTTTGAACAAAAATGTAGTATTAGATTATGACCCAAATGTAAAATTAATATGCACGAGTCCACATTAATATAAAGAGCCGAATACATAAACACATGATGGAGAACAGACAAATCTCCCTTGTAGAACTTCAACTAAACTGTGAAGAATCTCTGCCCTGGAAGAGGTGGAGCATAACTTTGGACTCCTATCATTTGGGCTGCACATAGTAACAGGCTTACGACATATGGGGACTAAATGTGACTGGTATTCTGAATCCTGGAACTGAAAGGACACTAGATAAAAAACTAAAGAATTGTGAACGAAGTATAATCTTTAGTTACTATTTTAAAAGCATATTAGATAAATTAAAATAATACGCTATTTCTAAATAAGGCGGCAGCTATATTAACTAAGCCTATTGAGAGTCTAGCGCTGAGAACAAAAAGAGAAAAAGACAAGTGCCCTATGCTCAAACGCAATGATTCATGAAAACTAAACAACCATCAAACAAAGAACAAAGACTGTGTCTCCTGGAGGCAGTAAGAAGGCTTCGGGAGACAGGTCTGTCAAATGAATCAAGGAGTCAATTAACCGAATGAAAGGCCCCGCCTACTCCAACTCAGGAGCCCGCCCCCATCCCAAGTTGGTCCCCCCACCAGTGGTCCACCCCATACGGGCCTAGCCAATCCAAGGACATCTCGCGTGACGTACCTGAGATGCGTGCGCATCCACGGCCGGCGCTCCCTCGGTGCATCGATGCGCTCGGGAGCAACCTCTTCGGTCTGGAGGCAGCCGAGCCAACGCTCATCTGCGGCTTCCGCCGCCGCCATCTTGCCGGCGTGAACAGTCAGGTGGGCGGCGGCAGCGGCGGTGGCGAGCACGGGGGCGGTGGCGGCGGCGGCGACTGGAACGCACGGTTTCGGCCCCGGTAGCCCCTGCACATTCCCTCGTGTTTGGGCCACAGCTCGCGGTAGTGTCCCCGTTCCCACGGGGCCCCGCCGCCCTGAGTTCATCTTCGGGCGCTTGTCCGCGTCCTCGCCCCTCACCTGAGCCCGAACTTCGCGCGGCCGTCGCCTGACAGCCCTGGCGGGTGTGGAGACCCCTGCGTGGACCCGGGACCGCGGGCCTCGGCCGGGGCGGCGGGAGGGACGCCGGAAGTAGCGGGCAGTGCCGCAGCGCAGGTCACCAGCCGTGTGGTTTCTCCTTCCACAGGAACCCTTCACACGGGGAACGCGTGTGCGTCTGTCCGCTCCTCCGGAAATGGCCAAGGTAAATCCGTCTGCCTTGCACTAGGGCGTAGAGGGACAAGAGAAGCGGAGCTCTAGCAAATGGCACAATGTAGAGTGTGATCCTTGTGTGCCAGGCAGAAAGGAAAGTGGCAGTTTGGGAATCACTTAATCGGAAAAGTCTGTGACTGCCCTTAATGCTTTTGGAAGATGAGTGGGGTTTAGGTCTTTAAAGACATGGGTTGGGAGATACGGAATGAACTCCCCTCCCCATCACAATTAAAGAATTGGGCACCCTCTCTTGGGTCCCCTCCCAACTCTGGAAGCTCTAATCCTGGCGGTTTTCTATCCCAATAAACTCTCAGGCTTCACACAGATACAGTAAGATGTGTGAAAGATTGGTGGAAGACGAGATGGGATTGCGAGGTGAGAACCAACTAGCAGGGAGCCTTGAATGCCAAGCTAATAATTTAGACTTTTTCTTTAAATCGTGATGATTTAATCTGAGCCTTGTGTTAGGAAGATTAATGTGGCAACAGTTAGCAGAGTGGTAGGTATCCTGTAATTGCAAAGAGGCTAAAGGTGTGATTGTATCCACAAGTCATAAGAGTAGGGTACTAGTAAGATTAGGCCAGGTTTTACGATGAATTTTTACTTGGCTATTAGCTGCACAGGAAAGGGGTGTTGTAAAAGAAGCATGTGGTACTCCTAAAGGAGGGAAATTTAATTGAACTCTAATGGAATGCTAATATTTGAGCTGATTTTCTTTGCTCTAAATTAAAAAATGGGTCCAGTACAGTGATGTGTTAGAAGATACTTTTACAAATTGTTTTGGAATGTAGTTCATATTATATTTTAGTATTGCAGTATACTTAAATTTGCGTATTAATTGAACTAGATAATGTGTCTTGAGCAATTTGGTATACATATTAAGAGTCATAAATGTCCATGTTTTAGAATCCAGACAAACTAAACTTCTCATGCTTTGGAATATACTTTATGACTATATTTTTTCTTCAAAGTAATTTTTTAGTAAAATTTCTTAGATGGTATGATACCTATCATTGATGACACACATAATCTTTTTCTCCTTAAATCTCAGAAGCTATGGCAACAATAGACTCACAAATCCAAATGGCATTAGTTAGCAAGAAATCACTGTAGCTGAAAGAAGACTACTGCTTTTATATCAGAAAGACATATTTCAGTTGGTCTGCATTCTGAAGGGTGGACATTTACGATTCTTAATATGTATGTTGAGTTGTCTGACTTTCCCTAAACTGAGACCTGTTGGGGTTTTTCTTTTGGTTTGGTTTGTTTTATCTAAACAGCGAGACAGTAAATATTTTAAGCTCTGTGGATGAAGACGTTCTAAACCTACATAATGTTACCATTATGTTATGAAAGCAGTCATATGCAGTACATAATGAATGAATGTAGCTGTGTTGCAATAAAACCTTACTTACTGAAGCAACAGGCTATATTGAGAAATGATGTGCTGTCTTGTGCTTTACCTTATTCTAACTCAAGTATTGTAGTGAAAGTTTATCCATGAATACTATTTACATATTCATCCATTTTTTATTCATTTATTCTTATGTGCATATATTGTTTGGGTCATTTCTCCCCCTTGCCTCCTTCCTACCCTCTCCACCCTGCCCCCCCTCAGTTCCAGGCAGGTCCTGTTCTGCTTTTATCACTAATTTTCTTGAAGAGAAGAGACAAGCATAATAAGGAAGTCAGTATTTTTGCTGATTGAGTTAAGGATAGCTGTACAGAAATATTCCTAGCATTGCTTTCGTATACACCTGTTCATATTTATCCATTTCTAACTGATGTTACAAGTCTAGAAAATGAACATAAGATAAAAAAAAAAGTACGGGAAAAGTATGGGCTGAAATGAAGGAAAGTGAATGTTGCCATCAAACCAAGAGGAAATAATAGCATAGGAGACAATTGTCATCATATATTGTAGTAAAAAAAGAAATGGATGATCTGTAGGCCGAGATACAAAAGGGGAAATGCAGAACAGCTGCTTCTCCTATGTTGTTTACATTCAGAGAAGTAGGAACACAAATTTCTCCTGTTAGGATGTCACGCCCCTCCCAGAGAACCACTGCTCCACTCTGTTCAAGACTGGGGATATAAGACACACTTCAGGAGGAAGTGTTTTTGCTTTGGGGGCTCTTTGCTTTGGCTCTGGGGCTTTTGGCTTTTTGCTGTGGGAGGCTTTTGGAAGGGAAAAGAATTGCTAAAGGGGAATTGCTAAAGAGGCGTTGATAGAAAGTCTGCACCAAGAAGTTTATACATAGTCTTTAGAAATGCTAAGAGAAAGAAAAGCGAAAGACAATATTGGACAGTGCAAATCTAAGGACCAGGTCTTCAGTAGTTATGCATATGCAGTTTTAAGGGGTGGCTGTTGTTTGCAAGTCTGAGCACCAAGGCTTTAAGAAAGCAAGTCTGGGGGCAAAGACTTTGAGAGATTATGCTAAAGAACAGCTAAGAGGAAACATGGGACAGAGCAAGTGTAAGGAAAGAGGTTTTAAGCAAGGATTTTAAGAAGACTTTAGATGCAAAGTTTTAAAGAATTGTAAAGGAGTAAGGTCTTAAAGAAAAAAGATAGAGAAAAGAAACAATGAGGGTTGTGCCTCTCCACCAGAGTGCCCAACATACCTGATCCCACTTTCTGTCTGTCTTGTCTGTCTACCCTGTGTCTGTTCTGTTCTGCATCTCCAGTCACCGCCAGTTAGCCCCAGTTAGGTTCAGTAATAACCAGGAGTGAGAGAAAGGTCACTGCAACAAAGGTACAAGAGAAAAAGCTCGCTCCACATACTAATGTAAGATAAAAGCCAGCTGCGTTATTTTTACCCCAGGGATTGAATTCTATCAATCATGGTATTCTTTTTCTGGCAGAAAAGAAAACAAAAAAGTTCTGCACTTATGAAAATAAGGCCTAGGGCAACTTAACATATAAGACCTAAATGCATAAAAGAAATATATGTGTAGAATCAGGTAATATGAACTAGGAAAAACAAACAGTACTTGATAATCAGGTCTGCCTAGACATTGGTATTTTGAATATGAATATTGTATAATAAAATTGAAAATGAATAGCACTATGTTAAGATCAGATAAATTCATGAACATATAAAACAGCAAGAGAGAAATTTTCCATGGCGTTCTCATTATAAGGATTGAATATAAATATGGAATGCACCTGTATTTGGTAAACTTTTGAATCATTTGATCTCTTTATCAGGCCTACTGTGAAAGTCACTGTTCCTTTTCATCTGGTTTTATTGTAGATTTGAGAAACTACCCACCTCACTTCATTTTCATAACAAAATTTCTATTTTATTGTTACATATATCATAATGATTAGGATATGAAGTGTCCCCTTAGAAGTCAATCATATTGAATACTTGGTACCCAAGTGATGGAGTATGTGTGGAGGTTCTGGAAACTTGAAGAGGCAGATCGTAGCTGGAGGAAGTAGGTCATGGGGCCTGTAGCTTGTACCTTGCCTCTGTGTTGATGTCTTTGCTAAAGATTCTGGCAGTCATGATGTGCTCACATGCATGGGGCCAACCAGCCATTGGCAGAAACCTCTGAAACCATAAGCCAAAAAAGTATTTCTTTAAGTTGTATTGTTAGGTATTCTGTCACAGCAATAATATCTCTGATTGACATAGAGAAAAGGCACAAGAGGAACAGAGTTGTTTGAAGTAATGAAATCTGCCCATGTGGCAGCTCATAAATCTTTGGAACTGGTTTGCTGCAAGGGTTTGGAAAAGCTTGTGGGCTGGAGAAAGGCTAGAATGCTGTGAGTAGAACTTAATGAATGATTCTGATGGGAAGCTCAGAAAATCAAATGCAGGTAGGAAAGTGCACAGTCAAGACCATGCTCATGAGATTTCAGATGGAAATGAAGACTCTATAGGCAATTTGACTAGAGAGCATGATGCTATATTGTGGCAAAGAATTTGTGTAAATTTTGTCCAAGCCCTAAGACTTTGTGGAAGGCTGAATTTAAAGATGATGTACTAATTAATCTGACAAAGGAAGTTTTAAAGGCAGCCCCGCCTTCAGGCTATGGCAAAGTAATTGCTTCCTGTTAACAGAGAAGAAAGGTTTGAAAATTGGTAGATGTTATTTGGAAATGTTTTTACCCATGCAATGATTGTCATTTCACTTTCTTGATGGTATTCTATGAAGTATAAAAATTTTGAGTTTGGTTGAGTCTAGATTATCTGTGTTTTCCGTTGTCACTCATGATGTTGATGCCATATTTAATGAGCCTTTCCCCAACACAAAGATACAAAGATTTCTCCAATATTTTCTCCAATTATTTTTGTCATTTTATCTCTTATATTAAGTCTGTGGCCCATTTGAGTTAATTTTTATAAATAGTAGAAGAAAGCTTCTAACTTCATGCTTGTTTCCGTGTAAACTTCAGGTTGCCTACCACAACGTATTGGAAAAATTGTTCCTTCCCCATTGAATGTCATGGGCATCCTGTCAAAAATTAATTGACCATAGATGTGAAAGATTATTTTTGGACTCTCCATTCTGTTGCATTAATTTATATGTCTAGCCTTATTCCAGAACCACACCATTTTGAGAATTATAGTTTTATAGTGAGTTTTGAAATGGGGAAATGTGAGTTCTGAGATTTTTCTTTTTGTTATTTTGTATCTTTTGCATTTACATTTTTGCATTGCATATGCCGAGAGAAGGTGCTGGGATTTTTAGGAACTTCACTGATTCTATAAATCATTTTGGAGAGTGCTGTTATCATAAGAATATTAAATATTCTAATTCATGAACACAAAATGTCTTTCTTAGGTCTTTATTTTTGAAGATATATTTTGTACCTTTCTGTGTATACGGCTTACACTTTTGTCACAATCATTAAGTATTTTATTTTTTCAGAGTTTGTGTTAAATGAAATGAAATTTCACTTTTAGAATGCTTATTGTGCATCTGTAGAAATACAACTCAGTTTAATATTTTGCATTATTATATACCTGTGTTTTACACTGAAACCTTCGTAAATTCATTTGTAAGTTCTAATAAATTTTCTAGTGGAGTTCTTAGGATTTTCTGTATACAACACTATATCTTCTGCAGATAGAGATTGCTTTGTTTGTTCCTTTTCATTTTTGGCAACTTTTATTTCATAGTCTCTTTCAACTTCCCTGTCCTGTTTCTTAACAGCAAACTATTTAGTCTCTTCCACAGGTATGATGATACTCTGGAATTTCTATACATACCATTATGTGATTGAGGGACTTGACATCTACTCATAGTTTGCTAAACATTTTTATTGTGAAGTGTTGCTGGATTTTGCCAGATGCCTCTTTTGTGTCCTTTGAAACGATCATGGGTTTTTTATTCTTTATTCTATTGATAAGATGCATTACATTGAGTTTCCATTGTTAAATTAACCTATCATTCATGGGATAGATGTCATTTGGTCATATTACATAATCTCCTTCCACATTCCTGAATTTGGTTTGTTAATGTGTGAGAACTTTTATATCTAGGCCAATAAAAGACATTAACTTGCCATTTTTGTTACTTGTCATATCTTTATCTAGCTTTGGCATAGAATAATATTGCCTTATTAGAATGAATTTGGACTATATTTCATCCTATTTCCTTTGTTTGGAAAAACTTGCAGAGAAATGATTTTAATTCTTTTTTAAATATTGTGTAATTCATTAGTGAAGCTATTTTGGTTTTAGCATTCTTTGTAGGAAATGTTTTAATTTTTAATTTGATCTGGTTACTTACAGACCTTTTCAGGTTTTCTATATCTCCTAAGGTGAGTTTTCATAAATTGCATCTTTGTAGTAATTTGTCCATTACACCTAGGGTATATAACTTGAAACAAGTTATTGTCTTTATTTCTGTAAGTAAAGTTAATATTGATTATTTTAACTCTTAATTTTAATAATTTGACATTGATTTTTGCTTGCTGGTTGTAGGTTTCTGTTAATTTTATTTTACATGCTTAATTTCCCATCTAGCCCCTCTGTTTCCTCTTTGTTTTTTTCTCTTCTACATCTGTCAAATGTTCATGTTTCTTTGTATATCTCATTATTTTTTTGTTGAAACTTGAATCTTGTGTGTTTGTGTATGTAGTGCTGGGCATCCAAACCAGGGCCTTAAGCATGGGTAGGCAAGTGCTGTACCACTGAGCTAAACCCTTTCCAGTTCATAATTGTGAAGTTGACTCTCATCACAGAGTAAATTTTCAATTTTTCTCTCTTATGGGAAGTAGAAGGACTCCAGGCAATTTGACTTTTCTTTCAACCATCTCTTTAGTTTACATTTCCATCCTAACCCACTCCCACTTCTACCATTTTCAAAGGTAGACTTTTCCAATTTCGACGCTTTCCACAACATCGAGTGCCATTCACACCAAACTTTATTTTACTAGTGTCACCTAGAACCACAGAGTGCCCAGACTATGTGTTTGGAGCACAGAAGCCCTTATCATCATCCCTCCATCCTCTCTAGCTTAGATTTACTTTCTTATACTGCAGAGAGCTACGTCGGTCAACATTTGTTTATTGCTTTTTTGCCTCAAAAACTTGTTGCGGTCCTTTGTTCTCTTCTCCTATCCTATTCTTTTTGTCATTACAAGTTTGGCTTTTCTTATTTATTTTTAACCATTTTTTTGGTGTCTTAAGAAACTGCATAGGTGAGAAGGTGTTTTCAATTGCTAAGTTTAACAGAGGGTTTCTACTAAAACACATTTTCACCCAACATGTGCCAGGCACTGTGTTTGGGCTCTGCATTTTGGTTCATTCTCACTGTGGTGGATATACAAACACCTTCTCAAGTTTATTGTTGCCTATTCTGGTTTGAGTCTCAGACAGATTGAAGAGAATGATGTTCTTGTTAGGAAGGTGACTTTTATCTTCACAAGTACCTCTAACTTACTAAATACGAAGAGCAAGAAATTTTGCTGGAAAAACTGAACTCCCTTTCAAAGAGACATTACTTTACTCATGTTCCCTCACCTAGTCTAACCCAGTTGCTACTTCAGCCTTCTACCTGTTATGTTTCAGTCACATGAGCTATGTAATGTAATCTAATTTACGTGTATATACTTTCTCTTTAACTGAATAGTCCCTTCTTATCCTTTTCCTCTAGACATGAATAACAACCTGACTGGATATGTGTAATTTCTACTCAGTGATTATACTTTTCTCACGCATTTGTGGTAAATTTTGTGACATATTTTCTGCAAGCATCCTTCTCACTGGCCATGATTGAACACGTTGAATGAGGCAAAGGCCTGCTTTTATTTACTTTTAAATAAATGAATCTAGCAGATTGTTCTTTGTGGTTTGGATATGGTTTAAGTGTATGTCCTAAAGGTTAATGTGTTAGAAATGTGATCTCAGCAATGTCTTGGCTGGAAGCTGCTGCAGGCTAATGACAGATCTTAGTTCATTTAAAAGTTGGGCTTAGGGAGAGATCTTTAGGTCATGGAGGGAGCTGTCCTCAGAAGGCCATAGTGGTCACTTGGAGTGAATTGTCATGAGTTTTAGGTTTCAAGAGAAGGCTGAGCCTGACCCCTGAGTCTCTCCTTGCCTTCCTGTTTGAGGATGTGATCTTTTTGTCCCAAACATACTCTTGGGACATCAGCTGTTCTAAGGGCTGTACCAAATTCAGCTGATATTTGTGCATACTCTTGAACCTCCAGAAACTATGAGCTAAACACACCGCTTTACCTTATGACATTAACCCTTTCCAAGTATTTTATAGTAGTAACACAAAATGGATTAGTATACATCCTTATTGAAGATCAAATTAAAACCCCAGTACAACCTGTATTATATTCCCCTCAAACACCCTTGCTTGGCTTGTTCAACGCGCTTACTACTCTCAGCTTTTTCTTACCTACCTTTATAGTAGTTCATGGCTAAGCATTTATATGTCCTTCCACAAATTATAGAGCATGTTTGCACTCAGTTTAATTTCATAGTGATAATGACTTGTAAAGACATTTGTTATTTCAGAATCTAAGGCTCAGTAAGGTTAAAAGTCTAGGTTTCAGGTATTCATGTAGAGATAGCACAAGAGAACCAGTATCTTCTAACTTAAGGTCTTGAGTACATTTTAAACTACCATATGTGTCTTGGTTTGTTCTTCAATATAAAGAAAAGATGGAAATAAAAACTGCTGAGTTCCTTCATTTGGAGACTAGGGTAATTGTCACCCCAGAAATTAGTTAGAAAATATTTCCATCTGTTCGCTTTCCTAGAAGATTTTGTAGAATTTGTTTTATTTTTCAGTGAATATTTGGCATAATTACAGTAAATGTATTTGGATTGATGCTTTTCACTAAGGAAAGATTTTTAACGTTTTTTTTTTTCATTAATCATTTATTCACATGTGCATACATTGAGAGAGGACAAGAGCACCATATTATCTATTCTTTCTTAAGTGAGCTTTAGATATCTGTGTCTTTGAAGGAACTTACAAATTCATCTGAGTTGTCAAATTAATGAGAATAGAATCATTCAGTTTTATTATCTTTTCAATTCTGCAGCATATGTATGTAGTAATACATTCTTTTGCCTTGCTGATATTTATAATTTGTTTAACTTGTAATGTGATAATTGTAATTTGCTTCCTTTTGCCTTTAGCAAGGTCATAGGACTCAAGCTTGATATGTAAATAGTCACCTTTCTAAATGCTAGCAGTGACCAATTAGAAATTGGAATAAGCAATAACATTTTAGTAGCTTTACAACCTTGAAACACTTAAGCATAAATGGAACAATATCAAATATCAGATCTATATCTTGGAAACTCGGAGAAAGTCCACAATAAAAAACTATTTTTGTGAGTTAGGAGGCTCAACAGTGTTAAGATACCATTCTTCCAAAATCAAAGGTCCAGCATAAACCCAATTAAATTCCAGTAGCATTTTGCAGAAATTGGCATTCTGATTTTAAAATTTAAATGGAAATACAATGTCCCTAGAATATATGAAGTGATCTTAGTTGCAAAAAGTAGAAAGCATGAAGATTTATCATGCCAGACTTCAAGATGTATTCTTTTCACAATATTGTAGAAAGAATAGTCATGCAGGTTAATGAAACATAAGACTAAAAGAAATATAACAATAATTTGGTCAATCGTTTCTTTACAAAGGCACAAAAGTGATTCTGTGGAAACAGGTTAATTGTCTTGAAGAATGGCACTAGCACAATTCACATTTATGTGCAAAAAATGAACTTTGATTTGTATCTCGCCCTCTACATGGAAATTAACTCAAAATAGACCACAAACTTAGAATTACAAAATTTCTGGAAGAAGTATAGGTTAAATTAGGTTAGGCCAAGATATCTTAGGTATAATTACAAAAGCAAGCTTTGTGAAAGAAAGTGTTGAGATTGGACTTCATCAAAACTAAGATGAAGAACTTTTTCATAGAAATTCTCTACTTGATAAAACATGAATAAAGAAATGCAAAGTAAAACTGCAGGTTAGAAGAAAATATCCCGAAATCAAATATTTGATTATGGACTTATATGTAGACTACACACGCACACACTCATAATTGTATGTGTTACACACACATTCTCAAAAGTCAATAAGAAAATAACCCAATAAAAATAGGCAGCAAAGAATTTTACCATAGATGTCATATGTGATTTGCAAGTAAGAATGTGAAAAAAATTTCAGTCATATTTTTCACTCATATGTGTTACATAGAGCTCATAAAGTACAGCAGTGCAATATAAAACAGGTCGTGATTAGGAAGTTCACATATGAAAGGGGGAGGGCAAAAAAAAAGTTAAGAAGGTGAATATGGTTGATCTCTCTATGCAAGAATGAATATAGAATTTTTAAACCAGGTGAGACCACCATAAGAAAGGGACTAAAGTAGAAAGAAGAAAAATAAAGGAGATGAACCAAATCAGGCTGTAATACATATAAATATGGACATGCCACGAGGAAACTCCCTATGTAGTTATCTGAACAACCAAAAATCTCACTTTGTCTACTTCGGAGAACATGAGGGTGGAACAGATTTTGTCTGAGAGGGTCAGTGGTAGTGGGAGGACAGAAGGGATAGGGGAATGGTGACAGAGGTTGACTATTGGGAAAATACTGTATAGACATGTATGTAAATGGAAAAATGGTATCTGTTGAAGCAGGATTGGTGGAAGGGAATGAAGGAGAATTGTCAAGTGAATTCAAACATGAATTGCTTGATGTAGTATAACAATTTTTGTAAACGGCAGCCATGTACCCCCACCCAGCACAACAACAATATAAAAAAACAAAAGGTTTTCAATAACATTAGCCATTAAAAAATACAAGTGAAAATGATGGTGCTAGACGTTCCACTACATATTTATTAAATTGACTAGAAAATTTTATAGCTAATAAGCATCTATCTGGGAGAAGACAAAGTAGTTGGAAGAGTAGTATATTCATGGCAGAAATGTGAAGAGGTATAGCCGGTTTGGAAATCAGTTTGGTACTTTCTTCTAAAGATAAACCTTCACTTACCAGAGAGCTTAGAATCTCAGATTTACCGAAATAAAATCACAACTTATATTTACACAAAACTTATAGATAGCTCATGAAAGTTCAGAGTTTCTGAGAAAATCACAACACAAGCTCCATCAGAATCACAAGTCAGCTTGACATAAATGGTGTCAACTATAACTGTTGTCTTTGGGCATGCAGGCAATTTGCAATTCAGAACAGCCCTTACCATGTGCACCTTAGGCCAGGCTATCTCTACTGCATCCCTCTCACTTAAGTACTGTACCTCAGTCCTGTACGTATCAACAGTTGCAAATTCTGTTGTAAAGGTAAAACTAGATTGAAAACTCAGATCCCCTACTATCTTAATTAAATGCATTAATTAGCACAACCATTGTTGATTTTATACATTGAACATTAGTAAGTAATTGCATGGCAATGAGTTTGAGTGTTACCAAATAGAAAAGGACTTCATTTTATTCTCTCTGCTCTCCTTGACGTCAGGACTGAGAATCATCTATGCCACCGTGAAACTTTCTAGTTGATTTTCTGCTTGTATGGGGGAAAAAGAAGATGTCATCACAGGCAATGACACTTCTGTTCCTTTGCGGCCCATTTTGTGGAGTTGTATCAGTGTCGCAGCAATACATTCTGGCTAAGTAGAAGGAAAAAAAGACATCATTAATCATGTTTTTCTCCTGGATAGCATACTTATATCAGAAAACCTAAAATAGATACCATATCATATTAAAGTTTAAAAATCTGTGAACAGCTGGGCTCAAGTCTGTAATCCTAGCTACTTGAGAGAAGGACCTGGAGAGGATTTCAGTTCAAGCACAGCCAGGGCAGAAAGGTAAGGAGACTCGATCTCAATCAATGGCAGGTCATGGTCCAGGCCTGCCTTGTCATAAAGAGAGATCCTGTCTCACAAGTAACTGTGGGCATGTTAGTGGAGTGCCTGCCTACCAAGTGGGCCCGTCAGTTTAACTCCTAGTACTACCAAAACAAAACAAAATCTGTAAAAGTAGGTCAGAATCATTTCTGTGATCGGGGGCTGGTCTTCACCAAATGAAAAACTAAATTTCCATTAGCAACACCACCCCCAGCAGGTGTTTGGCGAGGATGCGGGGGAAAAAGGAGCCCTCTTACACTGTTGGTGGGAATGTAAACTACCGCAACCACTCTGGAAAAAAATTTGGAGGCTACTTAAAAAGCTAAATGTTGATCTACCTTTTGATCCAGCAATACCACTCTTGGGGATATACCCAAAAGACTGACAAGGTTACTCCAGAGGCACCTGCACACCTATGTTTATTGTGGCACTATTCACAATAGCCAAGTTATGGGAACAGCCAAGATGTCCCAGCACTGACGAATGGATCAAGAAAATGTGGTATCTATATGCAATGGAATTTTATGCAGCCATGAAGAAGAACGAAATGTTATCATTTGCTGGTAAATGGATGGAATTGGAGAACATCATTCCGAGTGAGGTCAACTTGGCCCAAAAGACCAAAAATCCTATGTTCTCCCTCATATGCTGATGTTAGGTCAAGGGCAAACACAACAAGGGGATTGAACTTTGATCACAAGATAAAAGCGAGAGCCCACAAGAGAGATATGAGGATAGGTAAGACACCTAAAAAATTAGCTAGCATTTGTTGCCCTCAATGCAGAGAAACGAAAGCAGATACCTTAAAAGCAACTGAGGCCAGTAGAAGGGACCAGGAACTAGAGAAAAGGTTAGATCAAAAAGAATTAACCTAGAAGGTAACACACATGCACAGGAAATCAATGTGAGTCAACTCCCTGTATAGCTATCCTTATCTCAACTAGCAGAAACCCTTGTTCCTTCCTATTATTGCTTATACTCTCTCTTCAACAAAATCAGAGATAAGGGCAAAATAGTTTCTCCTGGGTATCGAGGGGGTGGGGGGGGAGAGGGAGGGGGTGGAGTGGATGGTAAGGGAGGGGGTGCGGGCAGGGGGGAGAAATGACCCAAGAATTGTATGCACATATGCATAGGGATGGGAAGGGGGAAGAAGGAAGGGAGGAAGGGAAAAACTAAATTTCTTTTAGGATTACTGTAGACTTACTTTCAAACACTGCACTTTTTATCCCCGGAAGTACCATCCATAACTTCACTTCATTACAGGACTTTAAAAGCAATCTAAAAAATAGTGTAAATTCATTCCACATGAATGTGTATAGTTTCCCCTATTAAATAGTCCCTGATACTACTCAGCACTTTTTACTTTTCCGTGTTAACTCCTTAATTATCTTGTGTTTTCCCAGAAGCTAACCCTGAAACAATGATTCAACTGAAAGTGTTTGTTACTTATTGCATTTTCTTTTTCACTTTTGGTAATGGCAGTGAGAAGTGAAACAGAAAGAGAAAGACTATCAATCCTTTGAAGAATTTAACAAGCTTCAGAAAATTGAAGTGAAAGTGTGTGGCAGAAGCCTCTAGGATAAGGGACATGGGAAGCAGGGACAGTGTGGTATGCTGGCGTGATGTTATCTCTCCTGGAACTTTGATTTGCCTTGAGTCCTTACAGAACTTCTCGTGCGAGGAACTGAGGGTTTACAGAGACCTTGGATACAATTGAAGATCCATACAGGTATAAAATCACACTTACTGATATGAGGGAGATGGACAAGCAATACCTGCTACAACTCCCACGAACATCCCTTTCAAAAGTTACTCAACATCATTCTTTGTTCTCTTAAAATACATTTTCTTGCCCTATTCCCTTTAGTCTTGTGCAAGAGCTTTACATTTCTAAGCATATGTTTTGTTACCATTTGGAATCAATTACTTCAACATGCTCTTTTTACTTTTCATTATTTACATTTGTACTCACCCATGCTTTTCTAGGTCGCATTTCAGAAGAGTTTACATTCTTTTACCCATTTTTTTCCATTTGTCTTTAAACTCTCGCTGCTTAACTTTTGTCTTCACTTAACCCATCAGTTTCCCCCTCTTTCTTACATACGTTTAAGCACAACTTTTTTTTTTCTTTTATTATTCATATATGCATACAAGGCTTGGGTCATTTCTCCCCCCTGCCCGCACCCCCTCCCTTACCACCCACTCTGCCCCCTCCCTCTCCCCCCCACCCCCTCAATACCCAGCAGAAACTTATTTTGCCCTTATCTCTAATTTTGTTGAAGAGAGAGTATAAGCCATAATAGGAAGGAACAAGGGTTTTTGCTAGTTGAGATAAGGATAGCTATACAGGGAGTTGACTCACATTAATTTCCTGTGCGTGTGTGTTACCTTCTAGGTTAATTCTTTCTGATCTCACCTTTTCTCTAGTTCCTGGTCCCCTTTTCCTATTGGCTTCAGTTGCTTTTGAGGTATCTGCTTTAGTTTCTCTGCGTTAAGGGCAACAAATGCTAGCTAATTTTTTAGGTGTCTTACCTATCCTCATATCTCCCTTGTGTGCTCTCGCTTTTATCATGTGCTCAAAGTCCAATCCCATTGTTGTGTTTGCCCTTGATCTAATGTCCACATATGAGGGAGAAGATACGATTTTTGGTCTTTTGGGCCAGGCTAACCTCACTCAGAATGATGTTCTCCAATTCCATCCATTTACCAGCGAATGATAACGTTTCGTTCTTCTTCGTGGCTGCATAGAATTCCATTGTGTATAGATACCACATTTTCTTAATCCATTCGTCAGTGGTGGGGCATCTTGGCTGTTTCCATAACTTGGCTATTGTGAATAGTGCATAATAAACATGGGTGTGCAGGTGCCTCTGGAGTAACCCGTGTCACAGTCTTTTGGGTATATCCCCGAGTGGTATTGCTGGATCAAATGGTAGATCGATGTCTAGCTTTTTAAGTAGCCTCCAAATTTTTTCCCAGAGTGGTTGTACTAGTTTACATTCCCATGAACAGTGTAAGAGGGTTCCTTTTTCCCCGCATCCTCGCCAACACCTGTTGGTGGTGGTGTTGCTGATGATGGCTATTCTAACAGGGGTGAGGTGGTAAACACAACTTGTTTGGTCACTCACATTGTAGTTTAAAAGTGTTTGCGTTTCTCCCACATAGATGAAAAGAAAAACAAGAGTCACTGAAAACATGCACTCTAGACCTTGCTTCTTCTTAGAGCTCTCATTCCTGTCCCCATCCTTTCCTTGCTATTCAACATCTTTCATAATTGACTGCATTTACTTTCCCAATTCTGTTATTCTTCATTCTTCCATCCATTGCTACCTGGCTTCTAATCTCGTAATTTAAGCAAAGCAGATGCAAATATGTCTTTTACCTTAAGATCTAGTTAACATTGTCCGAGACCTTCAATAATATTCTCTAGAATTTTCTAATTTTCTTAGAGTATCATTGATGTCAGTGTACTTCTCAGTATGTCCAGAGATGTTATGTTCTTAATCAGATTGTGTAAAAATTTCACCTTCCCATTCATGCATAATTTTGAGATTATATTTGGAACTTGGGTCTTTTCCTGGAGTTTCTATTCAAACATGGTAAAATCTGCTCAAGCCAAGTAATTTTTGTATATAGTATAATTTGTTGAAAGGTGGGTAGGAAATGTTTTATATTACAGCACAGGAGTTCTTACATTGCACCGAGAACACTAAATCAGAACTGTAATTTGTGAATCCAGTAGGGAATTTTGGTCTTTATTTTGTTGGATTTCTTCATGAGTGCAACTTCATGAGAACACTCTATTCTTGAAGAGTTCTTTGTTACTTCTTCTTAGAGTAGTCTTGCAATCCCTTACATAGAAGGCTCACGAGCTCCTTTTTCTTGCCTGCTCTTTCCACTTGGGTGTCAATAAGGTGTAATAGATATTATTATGCTCCAGCCATGTTGCTTTGTCACTCTAAATTATTTCTGTAGGAAATAGCCCTCTTCTGGTTTTAAGTTTACTTTTATATGCCATTAATTCCCAAATACCCTAGAAGACCTGTCATTGTGTGTTATCAGTCTATTTTCAATCACTTATTACACATTCACTCAAAGATGCCCCATGTATGCCTCAATTCTAATATAACCAAATAGAGCTCATTATCTCCTTCCATGCATGTTATCTCCATCAAAGATATATTTCCTGCCTTCTCTATTTCAAAGTTGAACCACCGCTTGCTGCCATCACATGCAGTTTTCAAATACCATCTGTTGTCCTTAAATCTTTAAGTCCATTCTCTTTTATCATTCCTACTTCTAGTGTCTTAGTTCAAAAAATAATGACTTGAAATCAACTTATTTTCTGAAACTAGCATTGGAGCCCTTATTTACATTTACCAATCCACTTTCCATCTGTGTGTGTTTAGCTTTACAATGCAAAGCTCATTTATATTCATCTGATAAGAATTTCCCAATGTCTCTGTGTAATATATAGCTTTTTAATTTAACATAAAAATTATTTCATTTTCAGGCTGCCAGTGCACCTTCTCAAACTCACCTCTCAAAACTTGCCCTTACACACTGTTGCTCCATTTCACTACTTGAACTATGAAACCTCTGTATGTCCTCCCAATGCCTGTAGCATACTATTTTATTAAACTGAAATACCCTCCCCTTTTTTAGTCTAAGGAAATCCACATCATTTTTTAAACTGAAGTTATTTTGAAGTTTTCCTTTAAACACCAGCTTGCTCTCTTCGCTATTTCTACCATAACTACCATATGCTTTTAGTATAAAGAAATGCATAGCCTTACAATTGTATTTTATTATATTTGTCTTAGGAGTGGGACACATATTTATCAACTGTGTTTTCTTCAGAGATTAGTACAGTAATAGTACACAGGACAGACTGAAAATACATTTCTTTATTAACTACTGACAGGATGACTTTTTCATCTGGTCAACTGAGAAACCGTTAAATGCCTACTGTTTATGAATATGTAAACTAGTTGCTAGATGAAGGAAGAATAGAGAGAGGAAGGAACAAAGAAGTAGGAGAACCACAAATATTAAAATTTCACTTGGAAGAAATTTCTGGTTTTCAAAAATCTTACGGCCCCACGGTGATCACTGGATAAGGATGTGATTATAGATCTCACTTTAAGTGTGGAACCTGCAGTCAAGGTCACCAGGTGTCTATCTCCACAAGGCAGAAGCCTTAGTGCCTGAATCCACATCTTGCAGGCACACCTGTAAATCTTCATTAGAAATTTGACCTTTGGAGCTAATACAGAAGTCTTAAAGCAGCAGAGTTTATCATGAGAAGGGGATCAGAAACCAGGGTAAAATTCAGTTAGAGGTGAATCAACATGGATCATAACACATGTACACGAAAGCGATGCTAGGAATATTTCTGGATAGCTATCCTTAACTAGCAAAAATACTTTGTCTTCCTTATTATGCTTGTCTGTTCTTCACCAAAATTAGTGATAAAGGCAGAAAAGGACCTGCCTGGAACTGAGGGAGGAAGGGGGGCGAGGGCGGGAGGGGGGAGAAATGACCCAATGTATGCACATGTGAATAAATGAATAATTAAAAAAAAAAAAAAGAGGAATTTGGCTTTTGCCTAGGCAGTTGCTAGGGGGCTTCAGACAAGCTTCTGTATTCTCCCTTCCCATAACAGGAAGTGTGTTAGGAGTAGGGGAAGAAGGGTAGTTTTTTCACCATGCACCTCTGCAGGTTTCTTTGCAGATAAAATTTTATGTTTTTATAGGTTACACAACTGTAAAAGAAATTTCAATAATTTAATTTTTGAGTGTTCCAGGTTTTGCAGTTCCTACTGTTTTCTCTTCACTTGAAGTATATATCTTGAGCTACTATAATATACTCTCTTCTGCCTCATTTCTTATAATAGCCTCTGTTTGCTTCTAAGTGGCTTCTGAATAAAAAGTGCAGTTATATTTCATACTAATTTGAATTAGCAAATTTAAAACAGTGAGAGATAAAAAGTATTACTAACATCTTCCTTTATATTCATAAGTTGAAATAAAGAAAATTCCCCCCACCAAATTTTGCTTCTGCTGCTTTAAACAAAAAGTTTGATGTCAGAAAGGCACTTCCATGGCCTAGATGTATGTACACGGAAACTGTTATTTCTTACATCACAGTTATTCTTAAGGAAGAAATCTGCCTGGTGAAGTTTTCAGAAGCCCTTCCCAGAGTGGCTCTCAAGAAGTTTGGATGATTCAGTTCCCCAACGGGGAATCTGTTTTATTTTTGGTACTGATGCAACTAAAAAAGGTACAAGTTAATGACTCCTGTACCAGGAACCATGTTAAGGAGCTACATATTAAATTATGTGTGCTACACCTGTGAGGCAGGTATTATGAATATTACTTCTGTTTTATAAATAAAAATCTTGTGCTTAGCAAATTTAAGAACTTGTATCCAAGGGGTTGTCTTTGGATTTGGAGCTGAAAAAAGATTTGTTTCTCTGTAAGTTCTAAAATTGCTGTTAACCAATTCTGAATAAAGTATTTGCCCTGCTAGCCTCAATGACTTTAGTTCCATAGGAAGAAGGCAAGTCTTTGCCTCTGGGATCCTGATCTTCCAATGTTGAGTTTGACCTGCTTCTTGGTTCCTGGGTCACTCACCTGTCCTCCATGAGGTAGTTATGGGGCAGGCAGTAAACCTCTCACCTCTACCCTTACTCGGAATTTGAACTGGACCTCTTTCACCTTTTTCCTTTGCTTGTTTCCTTTGGTGTTGGAGCTTGCCCACATCAATTGAAATTACTGTATAGTTTCCTAAAGGATGCTATGTACAAACAACAGTATCTCCAAGTAGTATTTACCTCTTCTTAGGAGTTGTTGATATGACTATTAGTTTTGAATATTCTCTTTACAAATTTGCGTGTCGTCCTTGCTCAGGGGCCGTGCTAATCTTTTCTGTATGGTTCCCATTTTAGTTTATGTGCTGTCAGAGCGAGCATGATATCATTAACTGTAAAATGAAAATGGGTGGTTGTGTGTATGTGTGTGTTGAGGGAGGTGGTGTTATTAGGTGTTTATTTGTTTGTCTGTTTGCGAACCTTTCTCCTCTTTGGGGTTTTAAAGCATAGTAAATCTAATCACAGGGGAAGTTTGGTTCCAGCTCATCTGAGGCATTTCATGTTCTATGATGTAATTTCTCTCCCTAACTCCTTTAATTCAAAAAGGTAGAGTAGCCCCAGAGCAGACAAGAGCCTAAGTATTTTTAGTGTCTTCCAATCTTTGGGAGCAGTTAAGCACCTGGAATGGAGGAAGACAGGTTCAGCAGGTATTGGGACTTACATATTTCACTCCAGTTACATTTTCTATGTATAAAGGCGTAACCATGATCATAATTTCCTATTAATGAAAAACTTAAATCCCTGCTACAGTATGCACAATCTTTGTGAGATCTTCCTTATTACTTTTCATGAATAATTAATTTGCTGTCACCTCTGCTAAAAGTGAAGTTCTGAAAGGCACTTTCATAGAAGACTGTCAGACATACAGTAAGCATTCAACTCATTTTCAGTGAATGAATTATGAGTGAATAATTGAGGCCTTGCTAAAGTAGCTTCTAGATGAATTTAAGAAAAGTGGAGAGCAGTGGGTAGCAGGTGCTCTGGAGGAGGAGTCTGGAGAACCTGACTCTGTGTTCAGCTTTGCCCTCAATAGGTGACGTGTAACCTTTGGCAAGTCCCTAAATACCTCGAAAAATCTTTCCCTCTCTGAAGTCTGTGTTCTAATTAAAGTCCTATCCAAGTACTTGATGACATACGCTTTGTCCTCATTTCCGACTAGTTCTGATTCAAGGTTCTTATAGATTCAGTTGATGCAGTTCTAAGATGTGTGCATTTAAACGGTCTAAACCTGATGCCGTTGGTTATAGTTAGCGTATTTCTTCAATGAAATGCTAAGGCCTGTGTTAGATACTGTTGAATTGGTAACTATTTCAATTTTGGTTTATGTTCTATCAAGTGTCACTTGTTAATTAAAATGATAGCACTTTCTTTTTGTTGTAAATATTCTTCCTGGGGTTTTTTTATAGTCATGTATGTACCTATGCATCTACTTTAAACAACAACTTCACATTGTTCATTCACTAATTAAAGGGCTATTTTTCTTTGGGGAGGGTTATTGTTATTGGGAGGTTATGCCCAGAAGAGAGGAGTGACAAGACTCACTCTATAGGTCAAAGAAGTCAACTCTGTGATTCCGCCTGCATATGTAGAATCCAAATTACACGTGAGTGGGAGCAAGAGGCAAGACAATGTCCCCATTGGGAGTCAGCATTTCCTTATGTTCATTATCACCTGAAATTGCTAAAGACAAGAACAAATAGAATCCTGCTCTGACAGAGGTCCAAGAGTGTTTGCTCTGAACTTAGAAGGTGAGTTCACTGGGACTCTTGATATTTGGAACTCTAATTTCATGTTTATCCAAGAAGGGCATTCTTAGGGAAAGCCAAACACTTCTAGGCAAAGAAAAAGCAGTCTGTGCTAGTTCATTTTACTAACTCATTTTTCAGCTATTTTGAGGGGAACTCTGTTTCAGATTAATGTTTTCCAAATTTATTTGTAAGTTTATAACTGTAAAATATAAAAACTACACTCTGTATCTCAACTCATTCCACACATGCATTCATACATGAATATGTGAGCACACAACCGTATAAAACTGAAATTAATTTTCTTCAGCATAGTGTGTATTCTAACTACAATAAGGCCATCTGATATTTCTGTATTCTATTTCAGTTTTTAAAGAGTTACTCAGTTTCATGACTCTCTAGAAATTTCAGAAAAAACAAGACAACCACTATTATAAATGATTTCAGGATATTCAACAAGAAATTATAGCTTATGACCAGTAGACACTTTATTTACAGAAATCCAAAGATAAAAAATACTGTGCCTGTCCATAAATGGTTGTGGGGTAATGGGGTAGCTAAACGTAAATGCAATGGAATGGAATTGAACCCCTACCTTATACTATATACAAAAAATTACCTCAAAATGCTTAGAGGCATCAATGTAAGAGGTAAAACTATTAAAGTCTTAGAAGAAAATATAGACGTAAGTTTTTATCAGCTCTGATTAGGCATTTGTTTCTTAGATAAGAACAAAAGAAAAATGGACTAATTGGACTTAATAAAAGCACGAAGCTTTTGTGATTCAAAGTACTCCATAAAGAAAGTAAAAAAAACCAACCTATATCAAATGAGAGATGTGAATTAAGAATACATAAGGAACTCTCGCAACTCAATAATAAACAACCCAGGGCAGAGGGAGTGGCTCATCTGCCTACCAGTAGCACACCTGCCTAGCACGTATGAGGCTGTGAGTTCAAACCCCAGTACTTACAAAAAGAAAGAAAAGGTTTTAAGAAAAAATTAACAACCCAATTAAAAAGTGGACAAAAGATTAAACAGACATGATAAAATTCAAAATTCTTCAGTGTTCAAGGAAAGAAGCAAGAAAGGGAGCATGAGTCTTTCTTGGGGGATGGGTCTTTGTGTATTTTCAAGGTCCTTTCCAGAAGGAAAGGTGACCTTGGGTGAATTTCCTGTTTTATATAGTGACTCATCACCACAGAATCTCCAAATCTTGGAGGTTGGAGCTGGAAGAGACCTTGATCCAGTTCCTTCACTGAGTAAGGGAAACAAAGTCCCAAGAGGTGTAGTGAACTTCTCAAGACCACATGTCCAATTTGAAAGAAGCTAGGATTAGGGGAGTTCAAGTCTTAAGTCACTTAAGAATTGTGATTATAAATTTAAGGGAAAAATAGAAGCAGGAGTTAGGATCACAGATTGAGGCCAGCCCAGCAAATAGTTTGAGACCCCATCTCCAAAATAACCAGAACAAAATGAACTGATGGTGGGTTCAAGTGATAGAGTGCCTGCTTTGCAAGTGTGAAGTCCTGAGTTCAAACTGAAACCCCAGTTTCACAAAATACAAGAAAATATGTCCAGAAATATGACACTTTCCCTTATAAAAAAAGTGGAGACTAATTTCCTCCTGTTGTATGTGAGCTGGGCTTAGTGACTTTCTTCTAATAAATAGGATATGAAGAAAGTGATAGTGTGACTTCTGAGGTTTGTTTATAAAAGATGCTACGGTTTCCTGCTGACTGTCCCTCTCATACTTCTTTTTCTGGGAGAAGCCAACAAGCCAGTGTGTTATGAAGTTAAGAAGCCTGTGGAGGGGCAGGATGCATGCTTAACATTCATAAAACCCTTGGTTTGATCCCTAGCACCAAAACAAAAACAAAAACAACAAAGCCTGTGGAGAGGCCCACATGGGGAGGAACTAAGGCCTCCTGCCTAACATGAACAATGGTGTGAGGCCTCCTACTGATAGCAATGTGAACACTCTTGGAAATGGATCATCCAGCCTCAGTTAAGCCTTCAGAGGGTGGCAGCCCAGCCCAAACCTTGACTACAACCTTATGAAAGAGTAAGCATGCTGTTTAGCTTTACCAGGTACTTTTAGATATTTGCAAGTCCATTTTAATCGAATGATCTTATAACTCCTACCACTCATGTAAACCTTACTTCTCTGTCAGTTTTAGGCCTGGTTCTGATCTGAAAACCTGTGGCTGAAAGGGAAAGTTGGTTCACTTCTTAATGATTTTTTTTTCTTGGTGGGGTTTGAACTCAGGGCCTCACTCTTGGAAGGCAGGTGCTCTTACTGCTTGAGCCCCTCCACCTTGGCTCACTTCTTTATTCCCTGTTTTGTTCTGTTCCTTTTCCTTGCTCACTAGGCTAAATCTGATGCCTCCATAGGTAGGGGATAGAGTAGAGGAAGGAGGCCAAGTGAGCAGAAGGGTGGTCTTAGTGGACTGGTCTGGCGATAATTTGCCTTTTGGGAATATACAGTGGTACTGCTGAAATTTGCCTGTACTGACTCATAAGAGCTGATGGCTAAATTACCAGGAATTTTGCGATGGGGTTGTTAAATCCAGCCATCACTAAAAATCAAATTATATATGAACTTATAATTAAATAAACTCAAAGGTAATAAGTACTCGTTACTTTTTAATTATTTGACTATTGTCTCTGTTCTTGTCCTGAGGTTATTTATGTCTAGTGTATCCGTATGGTGAGCATACTCTATGATGGTGTTGTACTGCACATCTTTTTCCAACTCTGTTCAGGATGTCACATTGGCAATCTGAAATTGGCCATACTGGGAGTCAGGAACCATGGAATCATGCTACAAAACATAGAAACACTACAAATCTGAGTTTTTAAACCATTCAGAACAACAAATGCAGATCTATGTTTTCATGGAATGTTTCTGCTGGGAAACAGGGATCTTATTTTGTTTATCTGGCTACTTACAAATTTTATAAGTATTTCTTTGTTAAGGGTACCATACCCCTCTGAGCAGCCCTACTGGGTAGAATTCCTGTTAAGAAACCTAAAATGGCTCCCTTCCTATGGTGTCCATTTCTGGACAATGGGAAATTCATCTTGATTTGTCCTGCTTAGCCTAGTTATGAATGTTGTGCTGATGGTAAAACTAGATTGGCACACTTGCTTTGTAAGTCTCACATGGATAGTCTAATACCTCCTCTTAGACCATAACTGCCTTTGCTACCTATGTTTTTGTGTGCTTTGTGGCCCAAAGCAAGACACAACAGGAAAAGTCACAAATGACAACCTGTTGCATATATCATGGCCACAGTCCTTTTTTTTTTCAATTTTTCTCTTTCGGGGCAAGAAGCAATCCAGGCTGTACTTGGACCACATGGGTGTAGAAAAAGTTCCAGGGACTATCAGACATAGGCTGGATTATTCTTTTAGTGACTACAAGCAGATAAGAGCTCATGTGTTGATCCAATGAGAACAGAGCCAAGGTTGTACTGGGTAGTATCAGGAAAAGAGTGTATGGAGATGAGTGAACAAGTTAGAAGCTGAGGAGACAACAGCATGTTGGCAAATGGCAGTGGCTGAAAATGAGTTCCTCATTACTATATTTTAGTTTTCTGACATGAGCCACTCAGCTGGCTTATGGCCGGATCAGCTGCTTGAAGGCAAGAGGTAGACATGGACAGTGTTATTTTAAATTGCTCAAGAACCAATCAGATAGGCCTCATACTTTCTTGTCCAATTATGATTCCAATAAAAGATCAAAAAGGAAGTGACACTCAAACCAGAGTATTTTCAACATAAGTATTGATCTGGTGGTCCAGCATGGTATAGAGAATGCTGAAGAAATGCATTTGAACTCAGCATTTTCTAACTTAGCAAATACCTGGCCTAATTAGAGAATCAGTTTTGTTTACAAAATGATTTCCTTGAGGGAAGGCCCTATAGGTGCTCCTACAATACCACCATCCTGGTAGACATTGGGGGGGATACTCAATAAGGTCTGGTTTACTAGGTGTTTCTCTAGCTGAGTTAGTTACAGCATTTGCCTACAAGTGGTTCTCTAATGATAGAGGGGATAAATCTATGATATATTGTAAGCACATGTAAATACCAAAATGTATTCCCCTGTGCAACTATTACATGCTAATAAAATAATGAGTGGTTCTCTCTCATCCCAAAGCCCTTAGCCTCTCATCACATACAAACTGAAAGTGCAAACTCTCCTGCCTAGTTTTCAGGGCACATTTTGATTTCCACAGAACTCACTTGAGCTGTCTCATTTACCATTGCTTCATTGCACATACTGTGCTCTGCCAAACCAGTTTTATAACTTGCCTTTGAACACACCTTTTTCTTTTGGGCATTCATTTTTACTCACTTAGGAAAAGCCCTTTTACTCCCCTTATTAAAATCTTACCCATCATTAAAATCGCTCAGGGCTGGGAATGTAGCTCAGTGGTAGAGTGCTTGTTGAGGCCCTGGGTTTGATCCACAGCACCACAAAAAGAAGTTCACATTCCACTTCTTTTCTGAAGTCTTCTGTATATTTCTATAGGAAGAACTTGTGCCCTGAGAACTCTGGTTCATGTCCTCAAGCCATCACAATGAATAGGTATCAATCATGCACTGCTTAGAGATGCCTGTTGTATAGATGTTTGGAACTTGTACTCAAATCGCTGCTGCTATCTTGCTCCTCTAACTTGCTCATAAATCCCATGAAGTCTAGGGTCTGATTGCATATAATAACACTTAATACCTTAGATATCTCAGTACTTCCCAAGTTTATGACTTCTACTATAGCATATGATTTACTCCATAAAATACAGTAAGCTTCTAATTCAAAATAAGTCTTTCATACACAGTACAAACGTTTTGAAAATTGTGAATCTCAATCCATTTAACTATGTCTTGGAAAAAAATCAAATGAACAAATATTTTTCAAGCCGATTGTGTGCCCAGCATCCTTGTAAGTATGACAGAGATATGAAGTTATACAGTAGACATGGGAGAGACTGAGTACATAGACAATAGCTAGAGTACATATGAAAACAGAACTGTGACCCATAATGTGAACCAACCAGACCAGAAAGGTAACAACCTCTGCAGCAATCAACCCAAAATGGCCAGAACGTGACCAAAAATTGCCAGTCTCCCTAGTTGTTCCATTTCCAACTTAAAGTAGGAAAAGCCAAATATGCCTCCCTAACCAAACACTTAGCTTTGTAATTTGCCTCTGGCTTACCTCCAGTCAGGGATGAAGGGCATACCCTGATCTTTTTCTTTGTTCCACTATAAAACTTTTGCATTGCCCTGTTTGCCTTTGAGTCACTGCCCAATTCAAGTGATGGTGACTGTCTGTCTTACTATAGCAAGCCGTGACTACAAACCCTGGGGCATTGGTTCCCAGATGCTCCTTGCAAACCCAAAGTACCACATATAAAAAGGGTATGCTATTTGCACATAACCCATATATATCTTCCCATATGCTCTAAATTATCTCTAGATAGTACCTAATACAAAGTAAATACTATGTAAATCATTTTTACACTGCAATTTTTTTCCTTGATTATTTTCAGTCTGCAGTTGGTTGCATCCATGGATACAGAACCCATAGAAATAGAGACGGTAAATTCCCTTTGTTCGTTCACATTTGGATTTTCATTTATTCCCATATTTGGAATTTACAGGCTTCTTATAGATGAATTAGGAACGCCAAAGACTCATAGCATAATCCTTTGTAATTTGCTAGGGCTTGGATTTAAATTATAATCTTTGAGACCGGTATACTGGAGAGTTAGCTAGTGCCAGCCCTGTACATACACTTGAACTTTTTTGTTTATATTCATATGGTGGCATATGTACTTTGGGGGAGACTTAGAGTCTTTATCCTTTATGACTTTTGTAGAATAGCTACCAAACTAGTAAATAAATCCTCAGTTTAGGATGTTCAGGAAATTATATCATGCTCTAAAATTGAGTCTCTTTCCTTATCTTGAAATTAGAAAAATCTTACGAGAAATGAAATTAAATGAGTCACATTAAAATTTTATAGATATTGCAAGTGATTAAATAGATGAGGCAAAATACACATATGTAAATAACATTTACTCCCTTATTTATGAGGAAAAACGTAGAAGCATATAGCTATTGAAATCTTGAGGGGGAAACAGCTTAAAACCTGAAGAGTAGACAGAATAGCTGTTTTTTTCTTATAAGAAAATATATTTCAGAGAATCTTATCAATTGTAACCAACAGAGATTGAAAAAATATGGAGTGGTGATAGTTAGATAAAGCCCCGTGGGCCCACCTCCCCCCTGGCATCTATGTTTTCCCTGGCTGGAATGACTGGCATTCTGCATATTCCTTTTAGTCAAGCTGCCCAGAGTCCTTGTAGTCCTGAGAAGGGAAAATCTGTGGCCTCGATTTCATTTGTAAATATGTTTAAGTGTTTTCATTTGCAGTAGCAGTCACATAGTGCACATACTGTCTGTGCCTTCCATGAAATATAATCCTGACCGTGTTACTAGATAAATTATATCTTAATACTCCTTGGGTTTTAGAACGATACATAGTTCAGTTACAAAGACTACATCTGGTAATATAGGGAGAAGTTTGATATATCATCATTGGGTACTTATACTACTTAACCTGACTTTCTTACAACAGTGTAGAAAATTGTGATCTTAAATATAAGTTGTATATTTACTTCTTTTGGCAGCCCTGTTAGAAAGAGTGAGATAGATTAAATGACCTTTGCTTCCTTTTTTAGATGAGTTTTCATATATCTCTCTTCCTCCTCCTTATTCTAAGGCTGATCTTACTTCATTTCCCTGAGAAAATACAAGCAATTAAAACAGAACTTTCTCACTCCAAGTTCATTAATTCACCAGTCTATGAATCTAGAACTAACCGTTTTACCTTCCTTTTACTAGAATTGAAGAGCAAACTAAGTTTTCTCTTACCAAAGATCAATCCTGCCATTTCATACAAATTGCAACTTCTCTCACTGTTTAAAGATTAGTGTCATGCCATTATCTTTATTCTTTGAAATCACTAATGCCTTCTTTTCTCTAGATCTTTCCCCTCAGCATTCAGATGTGGTGAAAATGATGTAAAACAACTTTCTTCAACTCCATTTTTTTCCAACCACCACATCATTTTTCCCTTTCCAGAATAAAAATACTCATGAAGGATGTATTCTTCTCCCATTTTTTTCCCCTTCCGTCTTGAACCCACTTCCATGGGTTGTACATTATTCTACTCACCTACACCCACTGGCAATTTCACCAGTGACGTCTATTTGCCTAATTAGTAAGTTACTGACCTCAGCACACAACTAATAGTTCTCTACTCTTTGAATACTTTTTTAAATCAAGCACCACTTCCTTGGACTTTTGCCCATACCATACTTTGCATTTTCCTCCGGTTATTTTGTTGCCACTCTCCTCATTTTGCCAGTAACTTTGCATGATTCAGAACTCAATCTTCTATCTTCTTTTTCCTTGTTGATTCTGTAGGTCCAATTGTTGTATATCATGTCTTTAAAACACACCCTGTTCCACGGCTTTGAAATATATTAGGAGACTGAGACTTCTAAATTTTTATCAGCAATTCTGATCTCTCTGCTGAACCCTAGACTCAGATTCAACTGTATGTTCAATATCTCCCTTTGAGTATTTAACAGAAATGCCAAATTCTGTAGGTTCCCAAATGGTCTCTTTATTATCTCCCATAACAATGTTCTTTCTTCAGTATTCCCTGTGTTGGTCAATATCACCTTCTTTCATACAATTTTTCATGCCAAACCACTGGAGTCATCCTTGACACCACTATTTCCCTCAAACTCTTTTGTTTCTACTTTTAAATTCATTCTGAATTGGACTAGATTATCTAAAGAGCAGCCTCATCCACATACTTATGCTTTTCCTTATCTTCATAGAATTTATCCCTGCTAAACAGTATGAAGTAATGCTTGCTTACTTTGCTTATTGTCTGCATTGCCAACTAAAAATGTAAGCTGTATGGAAGCAGAAATTTTGTTAGTTTTGTAAACTGCTTTTATCTGTAACTTCTAGAGGTGAGCCTGACAGCCACTACTCAAGCTCTATAAATAGTTGTTGAAGAAATAAATGAATTTGTGAATGAGGTGGCAGTATTTTTTTTTGAAGCCAAATTAAATGTGCCTTCTCTAAGGACCAATATTTTGAACATGAACTATTTTATGAGTAGGGTTACTTAGAAACAATTTTCAACTAAGTCAAACTATCTGTTTCATTTTTACACTTAGATATTATCAAGTATAGTAGCTCATAGAGGAATATGTATGAGTTGGGGAAATGTGTCCCTATAAGTAAAGGAGCTCCGGCTGACAACAAAAAGGTGCCTGGGAGATTCTATAGTAGCTAAAATGAATCAGCCATTCCTGGAGTTTCTGCTAATTGAAATACTCATTCAATAACCTAAAATTTCAGCGAATTATTCTCTGCAATTTACTTGTTATGAATTAAATTTATTTAATCATTTTCCTAATTATAATCCAAGTATATTATTTCATTATACTCATTGAAAGATATACTTTTTAAAATTAGAATATCGGAGAAATACCCCTAAAATCATTGGCAAGTTCGTATTGAAATATTCATCCAAGCTTCATTCATTTATTGAATGCTTAACCATATGTCAAGGGAAGCCTTCAGATAATAAATGACATAGCTTCTTGGTCTGCTGAGGCATCTGTCTAAGAAATAGGGAAATTGTGCTGCTAATTAGTAAAATAAGATGCCTTTATTTTCATTTTCATGGCATGATATTATTGATTTTTGTTCTTATAAAAATGAGTTTTCAGTCTTCTTCCTGAGAATGCATTTCATTGTTTTTCAATTATAACATTTAAAATTGGAATATCCCTTAAAACAATGAACCAGTATTTCACTAGGAAGGTGTAAATAGAAAACTGATTAAATTGGTTATGGTTATGGCAAATTCAGGTTTTTCCATAGTTTACTAGAGTGAGTTTTTCAATATCAAAGTAAGATTGTGAAATACTTTTAAGCACTGGGCAGTTTTGCCAGTATTGAACTCATCACCTTCCCTTAAAACTGACTTGGCTTTCTTTCCTTCCTGTTTATTTTAATGACATCATCATTCTCCCCAAAACCTAAATCTGAAATTCATGTGAATTTTTAGGCACTATTATTAAATCAAATTATGACAGATTATGAATCACTTGACTTTCTCTTTCCTGGTAGTCTGCTTCTTTGAGTCTTTACAAGTTAATGGAATGTATGTTTTTCATTGCAGTAATTATCCAATTCATTGTAAAACCCAGCTACAAAAATCAATTAATTTTGTCAAATAAGCATTTTGCACTTAGAACAGTCTCAGGGGAATCTTAGCACTTCTTCACAGTCCAGCATCTCTCCAAAGAATGTTACGGTTTTCTTAAGCTTACTGACTCCTAGCTAGCTAAGAAAGATTGTCTAAATGTGCACTTCATAGAAAGCTTTGCAGCAAAGGAACTTTCAAAAGTTGTTCATTCTGAGTGAGAGACAGTGACACTGAAGTTCCTTTCATTATCAGATGAAGACATTAAGCACTGTCATTAGTGTCAGTGTATATTTGTTAACCTGATAACATAACCTTCCGAGACTGTTCTCTAACTGAGAAATCTATGATCTCACAGGTTCAGAAGTGCCAAGGTCACCTGGAAAATGACAAAGCTAGGAGCATAGAAGAGAGGCATAGTGAACCTCTGGATGAGGGATTGGCAAGGGGAAGTTTAATATAGTCTCATGATAGATTGAAAAATGCAGGGTGGAAGCCAACTGCCTAACTTGGCCCAGATGCAGTCAAATGACAAGGTTGCATTAAGCATAAAGGCTGTACAATTTTACTGGTGCTTCTAAGAGTTTGTTTTTGTGGAAGTGATCTTATAATGCTTTTTGTTTTTTGCTTTTTTTCTGTAGTGGGCTTTGAACACATTGCCTCCTGTTTGCCATGCAGGTGATCTAACCATGCTTCCAGACCTATCTCAACAGTTTTGAGGTTTGTTTGTTGGTTTATATTCACTCAGACAGTCCAAGATAGTCTCTTGCATCCATTGGTAAGAAAATGTTGGGCTAGACCTATGATCTCATTGAGGCCATTTGTTTGTTTCTTTGTTGTTGTTTGCATTGCTGTTTTTGTTGATTTCATTAAGCCAAAATGCTTTGTGTCTTCTTGAAGGTAGAAGTTTCTTACAGAATCCAATAGCTTGGTTGAGGTACTTTTTGGAGGGATAAGAGTTTCAGTGCTTACAGAATTCATTGGGATGCATTCTAGACATGGTGTTTTAAGTTTGTGAGGGATGATTCAAAACCATCTCCACTGGAGAGCTCTTCTACCTGATGGAAATATGAGGAACATGATATCCCTACTCCCACCGAAATGACAAGGACCACTAAATAACAGTGCTTTGAAACTTTAGGTTTATTTAATTACAATAGTCAGTGTGTTTGCATTTGTTTTGACTTAGCTTGCAATATTCAACATTAGTGGAATTTTTACCACATTTACAAAAATTTCTGGATACTAAGTCATTTGCTAGATTCCCTTCATATTTAAATTTTTATTTTGTTAGTAAGCTAGCAATAAATTCATAACACATTGTGATATGAAGAAAAGGAACTAGACTCTACAAGAAAGAGGAAAGAAATGTGGGTTGAACATTAAGAAAGATGTCTTGAGGAAGACATCTTTAGAATGTCTTCCTCTCTTAGAAGACTCTCTTAGAAGTCAGAGAGTTTAAAGTTTCTGTCAGTTAGAAGCTCTGGAACCCTGGGACACACATCTGTTGCCTTAAAGAAAATTAGATATTTTGAGAAAAGCATTACCATCATTTAATAGGCAAAATTCTTGAGCACATTCCAAAGGTTATCTTGACATTTTTTACCACACATGGTTGTTCTGAGCCTGGAGGGAGTGTGATCCTCAAATATTGTTTAAAAGTCAAGTATTTGCCTTGACGTGGAGGGGTCTACAGTTTTTGGATGAGTGGTCATTTGTCAACACTTTGAGGAGTTGGATTTTGAGAAGGCCAAATTGGTATGATTTTTGTTCTACCGAATAAGAATTTTCATGAATTCCTGGACTTCCATGGTGTTTGTTGCTGTCTCCCCTTTTGCATTCCTGATTCTACTAATTTGGGTTTTTTCTCTCTTCATTTTAGTCAGGTTTGCCAGGGGTCCATCAATCTTGTTTATTTCTTCAAAGAACCAACTTTCTGTTTCATTAATTCTTTGTATGGTTTTTTTGGTTTCTATTCGTTGATTTCAGCTCTTACTTTTATTATTTCTGTCCTTCTATTTGTTTTGGGATTTGCTTGTTCTTGTTTTTCTAGGGGTTTGAGATGTATCATTAGGTCATTGATTTGGGATCTTTCAGTCTTTTTAATATATGCACTGATGGCTATAAACTTTCCTCTCAGGACTGCCTTTGCTGTGTCCCATAGGTTCCGGTAGGTTGTGTTTTCATTTTCATTGACTTCCAGGAACTTTCTTCTTTTATTTCATCAATGGCTCCGAACTATGATCCTCCTTTTTTTTTTTTTTTTTTCATTTTTCTTTTTTTATTCATATGTGCATACAAGGCTTGGTTTATTTCTCCCCCCTACCCCCACCCCCTCCCTTACCACCCACTCCACCCCCTCCCGCTCCCCCCGTCAATACCCAGCAGAAACTATTTTGCCCTTATCTCTAATTTTGTTGTAGAGAGAGTATAAGCAATAATAGGAAGGAACAAGGGGTTTTGCTGGTTGAGATAAGGATAGCTATACAGGGCATTGACTCACATTGATTTCCTGTGCATGGGTGTTACCTTCTAGGTTAATTCTTTTTAATCTAACCTTTTCTCTAGTTCCTGGTCCCCTTTTCCTATTGGCCTCAGTTGCTTTAAGGTATCTGCTTTAGTTTCTCTGCATTAAGGGCAACAAATGCTAGCTAGTTTTTTAGGTGTCTTACCTATCCTCACCCCTCCCTTGTGTGCTCTCGCTTTTATCATGTGCTTATAGTCCAATCCCCTTGTTGTGTTTGCCCTTGATCTAATGTCCACATATGAGGGAGAACATACGATTTTTGGTCTTTTGAGCCAGGCTAACCTCACTCAGAATGATGTTCTCCAATTCCATCCATTTACCAGCAAATGATAACATTTCGTTCTTCTTCATGGCTGCATAAAATTCCATTGTGTATAGATACCACATTTTCTTAATCCATTCGTCAGTGCTGGGGCATCTTGGCTGTTTCCATAACTTGGCTATTGTGAATAGTGCCGCAATAAACATGGATGTGCAGGTGCCTCTGGAGTAACAGTCTTTTGGGTATATCCCCAAGAGTGGTATTGCTGGATCAAATGGTAGATCGATGTACAGCTTTTTAAGTAGCCTCCAAATTTTTTTCCAGAGTGGTTGTACTAGTCTACATTCCCACCAACAGTGTAAGAGGGTTCCTTTTTCCCCGCATCCTCGCCAACACCTGTTGTTGGTGGTGTTGCTGATGATGGCTATTCTAACAGGGGTGAGGTGGAATCTTAGTGTGGTTTTAATTTGCATTTCCTTTATTGCTAGAGATGGTGAGCATTTTTTCATGTGTTTTCTGGCCATTTGAATTTCTTCTTTTGAGAAAGTTCTGTTTAGTTCACATGCCCATTTCTTTATTGGTTCATTAGTTTTGGGAGAATTTAGTTTTTTAAGTTCCCTGTATATTCTGGTTATCAGTCCTTTGTCTGATGTATAATTGGCAAATATTTTCTCCCACTCTGTGGGTGTTCTCTTCAGTTTAGAGACCATTTCTTTTGATGAACAGAAGCTTTTTAGTTTTATGAGGTCCCATTTATCTATGCTATCTCTTAGTTGCTGTGCTGCTGGGGTTTCATTGAGAAAGTTCTTACCTATACCTACTAACTCCAGAGTATTTCCTACTCTTTCTTGTATCAACTTAAGAGTTTGGGGTCTGATATTAAGATCCTTGATCCATTTTGAGTTAATCTTGGTATAGGGTGATATACATGGATCTAGTTTCAGTTTTTTGCAGACTGCTAACCAGTTTTCCCAGCAGTTTTTGTTGAAGAGGCTGCTATTTCTCCATCGTATATTTTTAGCTCCTTTGTCAAAGATAAGTTGCTTATAGTTGTGTGGCTTCATATCTGGATCCTCTATTCTGTTCCACTGGTCTTCATGTCTGTTTTTGTGCCAGTACCATGCTGTTTTTATTATTATTGCTTTGTAATATAGCTTGAAGTCAGGTATTGTGATACGTCCTGCATTGTTCTTTTGACTGAGTATTGCCTTGGCTATTCGTGGCCTCTTGTGTTTCCATATAAATTTAACAGTAGATTTTTCAATCTCTTTGATGAATGTCATTGGAATTTTGATGGGAATTGCATTAAACATGTAGATTACTTTTGGGAGTATCGACATTTTTACTATGTTGATTCTACCAATCCATGAGCATGGGAGATCTCTCCACTTTCTATAGTCTTCCTCAATCTCTTTCTTCAGAAGTGTATAGTTTTCCTTGTAGAGGTCTTTCACATCTTTTGTTAGGTTTACACCTAGGTATTTGATTTTTTTTGAGGCTATTGTAAATGGAATTGTTTTTATACATTCTTTTTCCGTTTGCTCATTGTTAGTGTATAGAAATGCTAATGATTTTTCTATGTTTATTTTATATCCTGCTACCTTGCTATAGCTATTGATGATGTCTAGAAGCTTCTGAGTAGAGTTTTTTGGGTCTTTAAGGTATAGGATCATGTCGTCTGCAAATAGGGATATTTTGACAGTTTCTTTACCTATTTGTATTCCTTTTATTCCTTCTTCTTGCCTAATTGCTCTGGCTAGGAATTCCAGTACTATGTTGAATAGGAGTGGAGATAGTGGGCATCCTTGTCTGGTTCCTGATTTTAGAGGGAATGGTTTTAATTTTTCTCCGTTAAGTATAATGCTGGCTGTAGGTTTGTCATATATAGCTTTTATAATGTTGAGGAACTTTCCTTCTATTCCTAGTTTTCTTAGAGCTTTTATCATGAAATGATGTTGGATCTTATCAAAGGCTTTTTCTGCATCTATTGAGATGATCAAGTGGTTTTTGTCTTTGCTTCTGTTAATGTGGTTTATTACGTTTATTGATTTTCGTATGTTGAACCACCCCTGCATCCCTGGGATGAAGCCTACCTGGTCGTGGTGAATAATCTTTTTGATGTGTTGCTGAATTCGATTTGCCATTATTTTGTTGAGGATTTTTGCATCAATGTTCATTAAGGAGATTGGCCTATAGTTCTCCTTTTTGGAGGTGTCTTTGCCTGGTTTTGGGATAAGTGTAATAGTGGCTTCATAAAATGTGTTTGGCAGTTTTCCTTCCCTTTCTTTTTCATGGAACAGTTTAAGGAGGGTTGGTATCAGTTCTTCTTTAAAGGTCTGATAGAATTCAGCAGAGAATCCATCAGGTCCTGGACTTTTCTTTTTGGGGAGACTCTTGATTGCTGCTTCAATTTCATTTTGTGTTATAGGTCTATTCAGATGATTAATTTCCTCTTGGTTCAGTTTTGGATGATAATATGTATCTAGAAATCTGTCCATTTCTTTTAGATTTTCAAATTTATTTGAATATAGGTTCTCAAAGTAGTCTCTGATGATTTCCTGGACTTCCATGGTGTTTGTTGTTATCTCCCCTTTTGCATTCCTGATTCTACTAATTTGGGTTTTTTCTCTCCTCATTTTAGTCAGGTTTGCCGGGGGTCTATCGATCTTGTTTATTTTTTCAAAGAACCAACTTTTTGTTTCATTAATTCTTTGTATGGTTTTTTTGGTTTCTATTTCGTTGATTTCAGCTCTTATTTTTATTATTTCTCTCCTTCTATTTGTTTTGGGATTTGCTTGTTCTTGTTTTTCTAGGAGTTTGAGATGTATCATTAGGTCATTGATTTGGGATCTTTCAATCTTTTTAATATATGCACTGATGGCTATAAACTTTCCTCTCAGGATTGCCTTTGCTGTGTCCCATAGGTTCCGGTAGGTTGTGTTTTCATTTTCATTGACTTCCAGGAACATTTTAATTTCCTCTTTTATTGCATCGATGATCCATTCTTCATTAAGTAATGAGTTATTTAGTTTCCAGCTGTTTGCATGTTTTTTGTCTTTACTTTTGTTGTTGAGTTCTGCTTTTACTGCATTGTGGTCAGATAGTATGCATGGTATTATTTCTATTTTCTTATATTTGCTGAGGCTTGCTTTGTGCCCTAGGATATGATCTATTTTGGAGAAGGTTCCATGGGCTGCTGAGAAGAATGTATATTGTGTAGAGGTTGGATGAAATGTTCTGTAGACATCTACTAGGTCCACTTGATCTATTGCATATTTTAGATCTTGGATTTCTTTATTGAGTTTTTGTTTGGATGACCTATCTATTGATGATAATGGAGTGTTAAAGTCTCCCACAACCACTGTGTTGGCGTTTATATATGCTTTTAGGTCTTTCAGGGTATGTTTGATGAAATTGGGTGCGTTGACATTGGGTGCGTACAGATTGATGATTATTATTTCCTTTTGGTCTATTTCCCCTTTTATTAGTATGGAATGTCCTTCTTTATCTTGTTTGATCAATGTAGGTTTGAAGTCTACTTTGTCAGAGATAAGTATTGCTACTCCTGCTTGTTTTCGGGGGCCATTGGCTTGGTAAATCTTCTTCCAGCCTTTCATCCTAAGCATATGCTTATTTCTGTTGGTGAGATGAGTCTCCTGTAAGCAACAAATTGTTGGATCTTCTTTTTTAATCCATTTTGTCAAACGGTGTCTTTTGATGGGTGAATTAAGTCCATTAACATTAAGTGTTAGTACTGATAGGTATGTGGTGATTCCTGCCATTTAGTTATCTTAGTTGTTTGAAGGTTTGATTGTGTGTACCTAACTTGATGTTACTCTCTACTGTCTTGCTTTTTCTTATTCTGTGGTTTGGTGCTGCCTGCCTTTTCATGGTTAAGTTGGGTGTCACTTTCTGTGTGCAGGATCCCTTGCAGAATCTTTTGTAATGGTGGCTTTGTGGTCACATATTGTTTTAGTTTCTGCTTATCATGGAAGACTTTTATTGCTCCATCTATTTTGAATGATAGCTTTGCTGGGTAGAGTATCCTGGGGTTGAAGTTATTTTCATTCAGTGCCCGGAAGATCTCACCCCACGCTCTTCTTGCTTTTAATGTTTCTGTTGAGAAGTCTGCTGTGATTTTGATGGGTTTACCTTTGTATGTTACTTGTTTTTTCTCTCTTGCAGCCTTCAATATTCTTTCCTTAGTTTCTGAACTTGTTGTTTTAATGATGATATGTCGTGGAGTAGTTCTATTTTGATCTGGTCTGTTTGGTGTCCTGGAGGCCTCTTGCATTTGTATGGGAATATCTTTCTCTAGATTTGGGAAATTTTCCATTATTATTTTGTTGAATATATTACGCATTCCCTTCGCTTGCACCTCTTCTCCTTCTTCGATGCCCATGATTCTCAAGTTTGGTCTTTTGATGGAGTCGGTGAGTTCTTGCATTTTCTTTTCACAGGTCTTGAGTTGTTTAATTAGTAGTTCTTCAGTTTTTCCTTTAATTACCATTTCATCTTCAAGTTCTGAGATTCTGTCTTCTGTTTGTTCTATTCTGCTGGATTGGCCTTCCGTTTTGTTTTGCAGTTCTGTTTCGTTCTTTTTTCTGAGGTTTTCCATATCCTGGCTGTTTTCTTCTTTATTGTTGTCTATTTTTGTCCTGAGTTCATTTATCCATTTATTCATTGTGTTCTCTCTTTCACTTTGGTGTTTATATAGTGCTTCTATGGTTTCCTTTATTTCTTCTTTTGCTTTTTCAAATTCTCTATTTTTATTGTCTTGGAATTTCTTGAGTGTCTCCTGTACATTTTGGTTGACCCTATCCAGTATCATCTCTATAAAATTCTCATTGAGTACTTGTAGTATGTCTTCTTTTAAATTATTCTTGTAGGCTTCATTGGGTCCTTTGGCATAGTTTATCTTCATTTTGTTGGAGTCTGGATCTGAGTTTCTGTTCTCTTCATTCCCCTCTGGTTCCTGTACTAATTTTTTGCTGTGGGGAAACTGGTTTCCTTGTTTTTTCTGTCTTCCTGTCATTGTCCTTGGTGTTGTTACTGTCCCTGTACTGTGTGTAATTAAGTATTTTCTAGCTTGTAATAATAACAATGGTAATATTGAGAATGGAAGAGTGAGCTGAGATGGAAAGCAAGAAGTTAAAGAAAAGGGGAAAACAAATATACAGACAAGAGGGAGAAAGCAGAACAAGGTATCAGACAAGAGAGTTTCAAAGGTATAAACAGGGAGTGTTAGTGTACTAATCGACAGTAAGCTGAACAGACAATAGAGTGACAGAGAGAGGATTGAAAAATCAAAGATAAAAAAAATAAAAAATAAGTATATGAAAGTAATATCTATTTATAAAATGAATTAAGATAAAATGGAAAATAGAAAATTTAAAAAAACAAAAAAAACCAAAAAACTTCCAAGTTTATATGCAATGCAATTTCAGTCTTAATAATTTGGATGTCCGTCTCAATCTCCAGTCCTGGAGTTGGTGCCTCAGATGTTGTTCTGTAGTTGTCTCATCAAAGGGGATGCATAAAGTAGAACAAAACTACACTCACACACACACAGAAGAAAAAAAAAAAAGCCCCACCAAGTGTCCCCAGTTCAAATGCAATACAGTTTCAGTAAGTTTTTCGGCTTGCAGGTGTAATTCGGTTGTTCTCTCATCAAAGGTAGGGAGAAAAAGAAAAAAAAGCGTCTGGAGGTAGTTCTGAGAGTGGTATCTGCAACTGTGGCTTGCCTGCCTGCTGCTCTCAGCCTGTAGCTGGAGGCGTTATTTATGCAGATCTCTGGGGTGAGCTAGCGCTCACCTGGTCCCACAGGCTTTGTTTGCTCAGAGTTCTCCTGTGCGGGGGAGGGGGGCCTCTGCTACAGGCTTTTCCCTTTCCAAGCACTGGGAAAGGCGACACTGCCCCGCGTTGTCAGGCCTGCGTGTTTATTTACAGTTCACCTGGGAAGTGGGTCTTCCCTCCTCTCACAAGGGTCCCCGCTCCCGCCAGAGCCTCTCCGGCCCGCCCGGCTCGTTTATTTACAGTCCCGGGAAGGATTCCCTTCCCCCAATCTTCAGCGCTCAGGGCGCCCCACCCTCTTTCCAGCGTGTCTTAACTGTTCTTATTGCTTAGTACTCAGTTTCTCTTTTTTTCCCGGGTGGAGGTCAGTCTGTCCAGGGGGCTATGCTGCTCTGCCCAGGCTTGTCTGTGGGGCTACCGCGGTACCGCGAAGCTCACCTGGTGCGCGTCTTCCCAAGCCGTATGGGCGCCGGCCACTGGCGGCCCGGGGGCCTCCTCAGTTCTCCGTTTAACGTGAAGTGGAGATTCTCTGCGCCGGCTGGAGATGTGGAGGAGTCAAAGTTATGCCTTTTCTCAGTGATTATGCCTGCAAAGTGTGTCTCCAGCGTCTCTCCAAGATTTCACTATAGGAGGGTCGCTTTCTGCTTCCTCCCTCTAGCCGCCATCTTGGAATTCTTTGCGAACTATGATCCTCCTGATCTCAGTCTCCCAATTAGCTAGGATTATAGGAGCCTGGTTCAAGATATTATTTATGTATGAGGAATACTACCTCTAAGGATATCTTATAGAGACCTAAAATGTTTTCACAGTTATTTCAGAGAATATTTTATAAGCGTGATTCTAACAATCCTGTGCAGTGGATGGAACAGAGATTGTTATCTTTATTATAATGTGGATGAAACTAAGGTATAGCAAGAATAAGTATCTTCTCAAGGTCGCATGACTCCGATTTCTAATTCTTTCTCTCATTTTCCTTCTTCAGTGTAATGTAGAATCATTGTAGGAAGGAGGATCTTCTGTACAGGGCAGTGGTGCTGGGTTTGGGAAGAGAGTTGATACATTGAAATACAATACCAACTTGGTAGTTTTGGATATTTGGTCATATAATTCATAATGTAAATGTTAGTGGCCTGGCCTCCATTGCTTTTATGCATAAATAGAGCAACAAGAATCAGATTATGTAGCGTTACAGACTAGTCAGTGTTTGCAGTGAATGTAAGACTAAGTGGTGATACACCAGAGAAACTGAAAACACTATGTACACTTTGACCACTCTGATATCATGCAATGCTTGTTTTCATTTAGTAACTCATCTGAGTTGTGGTTGAATTTCAGATTTTGCAAGTGGCAGGTCTATCAGAAAGGAAAATCCTAGTCATGCCATTGTGCCTTAAGGAAAAATGTGGTTATTAAAGCATGCTAATTGTTAACTGAAAAATAGTTGACTGTATTCTTGGAAGACCAATGAAAGTCTTTTAAGCTTTTAAACCACATCACCAAGTACCCAGTTGAGGTGTGGACTGTAGTAGGTACTGAAAGCACTTTATAGACTGATAAAATGACTGACGGTATTTCAAATGTATCTGTAAATTCAAATTATGTGTGTGTGTGTGTGTGTGTGTGTGTGTGTGTAAATAGATAGATAGATACTCACATTTTCAACCTAAGGCATGCAAATGTTCTCCTTCAATTTTCAAATATCTGAGTACCTGACCATAGTAGGAATCTATTTTTCTGTCAATGTTTAATGTCAGTAAAAATGTATTTTACACCCACATCCAATATGTAGTACCAGAGGTATTTCTCATGCCCTTGTTTTTCACATTCCATAGCTTTTGCCTAAAAGACAGTTCAATCTTTAATTTTTTAACTGTGTTTTCATGGAAAATGTCAAACATGTATGAAAGTAGAAATAATGTAATGAACCCCTAAGTACCTATTGTTCAACCAAGCTATAATAAATTCTCAGTTACTTTTGTTTTATATTTTCATTTATGTTCCTATCCCCCTCCTACACCAAATATTTTGAAGTAAATCCTAGATGTTGTATTTTTTCATCTCTAAATACTTTAGTTAGTACATACCTCTAGAAGAAATCTCTATTTCTCCTTTTTTTGTGGTACTAGGGATTGAATTTAGGGCTTACCACTTAAGCCATGCCCCCAGTCCTTTTGCTTTTAGTTTGTTTTTCAGATAGGGTCTCACTCTTTTGTCCTGGTTAGTTTAGAACCATGATCCTCCTGAATTACAGGCCTGTGCTGCCCTCCCCAGCCCTATGCCCCCAGAGGTATCTCCTTAAAAAACCCTGAAGGAGATTATAGATGACCTCTCATTTTTCACTCTTGTCTCTGAGAGGTAGCATCTGGTTCCCCTTACCTTGGATTGCATCTGACCAGAGTCACCCACTTAATTAGTATAATAGTCCAGAAGTGTTGCCCTGGCACTGCCATAGTTAGATCTTAAGAAGCTTTGAAACTTCAATCTGGACCTCTCAGTACATATTCTGAGAGTTCTGAGATGTCATATAACATGTCTGATGGCCCAGAACCCCCGTGCTGAACAGGTCAATGTGACTGCTCTGGTTAGAAGTTTCAGTGGAGTCCTGCTGACTAGTTTTCCTCTCCAAGGTACCATGCATGTAAAGAAGACCATCCTGGACTTCCTACTTCTGCCATGTGCCAAGTGAACGCCACCAAGTGGCTTCAGTTGATGCCATGTGATGCAGAAAAGTCACTCAGCTGAGTTCTGTTCTAAGTGTTGGCCCACAAAATCATGAAATTTAATTGTGTCCCGCTTTAAGTCACTATGTTTTGGGGCTATTTATTATGCTTCAACCACAAAAGCCTTGCCACTCCTAAAGCAATCACCAGTAATTCTCTAAAATATCAAATATCCTGTGTTCAAATCCCAAATAATCTTTAAGTGTCCCTTATTTATTTATTTATTTGTGACAGAATCTTACATGCAACTCAGGCTGGCCATGAATTTGTGATCCTTCTGCTTCACATTCTTCAGTGCTGGGCTTACAGGCATGCTCCACCACACACAGCTACAAATATTCTTTATTCTCATTTTTAAAAAATTATTTTGTTTTAATTGGTATCTAAGTAAATTCCATTGGTAGTAATTAATTTTTATATTTCTCTCTCAAGTCTTTCAATCTATTGGTTTTCTGTACTCCTGCCATCTTCAAATTATTTGTGTAAAAAACTGGTCCATTTGTTCTCAGTTTCCCATTATCTGTATTTTAATATCATTTTATATATTCTCCTATTACCTGCCATTCCTGTAAGTTAGAAAGTAGATCTAGAGGCTTGGTCTGTGTCAAGTTTGTTTTTTTTTTTTTTGGCAAGACTAGTTCATAAGTGCTATTGCACAATTCTATCAGAAGGCATATCACGTCAAGTTGCTTCTTCTTCTGTGATTTTAACAGCCATTGAGAATTATTGCCTTGCAAAATAGAGATATCACTTAGCTGTTACTATACAAGATCAAAGTATCTCAGCATCATACAGAAGCAAGTACTTACTTTGCTCATTTCCCCCAACCACCACCACACACACATACCCCATGTGTCTGCATTCACAATAAGGTCCAGGCTCCAGGCCTGGGGCTGAGGTGTGTATGGGGTAGGTTTATTTTGCCTCCTCCTTCTATACAGACTGAGTAAGAACACAGCCTGTTAGAAGTACCAGGAGGCCATTAGTTCACTTATTTATCATCACTCTCACTTCATTTCTTCAACACAGCAAGTCATATGGCAAATCCAAAGTCAAGAGGTGGCAAAGTACTGCTGCCTCCAGTGGGTGGTGGGCAGTCAACCTCCAGGCTGAAATGCCTATGCATAGGCAATGACAAGGCTTTACCTAGCAGGTCTCATGGAGGGAAGCTGCCAATGCATCCCAATCTCTGCAGGGAGGTACACTAAAGGACTCATACTCCTCAGGCCAGCCATGTTCCCATGTATTAGCCCAGGAGTCTCCCTTTAGAGGTCTCTTTACTAGGGGCCTCAGCTGAGGTCTTCCCAGGTGCATCTTCCAGAATTCGCTTTTTGTGGACCTTGGCTGAGGCATTCTTCTGCACTTTGATTGTTATACTTTTGTACTCTGAGCCCTTTCCTTTATCTCTCCTTCTTGCTCCTGGGTCTATAAAAAAGCAGGAGCCTTTCATCCAGAGCTCCCTAGCAGCAAGATTTCTTGTCTGCACTTGCATCTGTCTGACCTTAATCTGGTGTTGTTCCATGGGAAATCTGAAACACTAGGACAGGTGCCTTTCTCTTTTGCCTCTTGGTGGCATAAGAAAATGCCAGTGAATGCATAAGGCTAAATTGTTGCTTTCAGTTTAGGTTGAGTCCTAATTGACTACCACAAGCCTAGTGGCTCAGCAGGATGGTATTGCAAAGTTACATAGAAAGTGGATACGAGAAGGGGTGAAGAATTGAGTCAATACCAGTCTATCAGAGTGAGAACCCACTATTATTTTTCCTTTATTAATAAAGTAGAGTATTTCTATAAAAGGAAATTAGTCAATTTTTCTAGTCAGCTAATACTTAGAATTTTAGAAAGGTGACAAGTGAGTCTCATTGGATTTTTAAAATATTAATTTATGGATTTTAAATATATTTAATGTATTCAATCTGTTTTACTTACTGTCCTGATTATTGCCTAAGTTCTCCCATCTTTTACCAGTATAACTCATGAAGTTGCTCCTGTAACATAGCCACAGTTGTCTTTCATAGCTTCCTTGTTTCTGGTAGTCAGGATATGCCTGACCTGAAATGAAGCATTCGGCACATTAATTTTTTAAGATATAGAAAGATCTGGCAATAGATGGTGAATTTGTTTTTTAATATGTCTGAAGAGAATTTACTTTTAGTTGTTGAAAGCTTAAGTAATTTTGTTACCAGGAAAAAAATATGTATAAAAACATGTTTCAAACATTCAGATTAGTTAGTGTGGTGGTATTGTTTCCACAGAATTTAAGAAGAAAATCCAAGTCATTTTTGGAGGAAGCTGACTTCAGAGGGAGAAAATTCCATGTTAGCATACATTCCTCTTCAGTCTTGAAGTGGGGGCTACCAGTGTGACATCCTGCCGTCCATACCAAGGAATAGAATTCATCTTTGGCTTTAATAAAGCTTCATGACAATAACTACCTCCCATAGTTGTATGTGTTTAATTCATTACTCAACTAAATTCAGCAAGTACTGGGTGAGTTCTTGGCATTGAGTAAAAGCAACCAGCTAAGCTATGTATGAAATGCAGAAGAAAAAGATGAGAAAAAATAAACTCCATGCTTATGGGAAAACAAGTTAAATTTAGAAACAATTAGATTATGACCCGGGATAATACATAGTTACTGGTTTAAACAAGTGATGCTAATACTTAGTGCTGTAGGTTTTGAGAGAGAGAGAGACGAATTAACTTAGCATGGTCATAAGATGATTTATTGAGGAGTTAATCCTTGATTCAAACCCTGATGACCGCATGTTTCCATGGGCAAGAACTAGGAACACATGAGCAGTGACAAAGATAGTGGTAACAATGACATGAGGATGGTGGGGACGCCAGCCACCTTGGAGTAGAGGCTTCTGGCTGGGAGTACATGGGATGGAATCAGTTTCTTGGCACGTTTCACCATCATGCTGAGATTAGATTTCAGTAAAGCATCTGTCCTCTTCGTCTCACCTGCCAAGGTGTTTGCTGTTAACCTCCAGCTAGAATATTTATTTCTGGAAATGGCAGCATGATTAATGTTGGAAATGAACTAACAGAGTTTGGAGTGGGAAAAGCAAGACATGCAGAACAGGAATTGAAATGGATGGCAATAAAATGGAGATAGTAAACTCAGAAAGGGAGTCTATTCATTTATTGAATGAAATTTTTATCAGTGTATATTGTGTATATGAAGTGTATATTAAGAGGTTGCACTATAGCGTTTCACACATGTATACATGGTGGATTCATCAGATTAGCCCTCTCTATTGCTGTTTCTTTTCCCCATCCCCCTTTCTCCTATTTTTTGACAGCTTTTAGTAGGTTGCCTTGTGCCACGTTCATACATAGACACAATATGTTTTAGTATTGCTTCCTATCATTTATTAAACAAATATTTATTGAGTACCTCTATGTTCAATGCACGTGCTAGGTACTGAGACAGTGAACACTGTATCTTAAGAACCTGTTAATAGTCTGAATAATTGAAGAAGAATCAATAGCTTGATGTAATGACTTAATAATTGAATCCTTAAGAGTGTAATTTCAGATGCGGTGATAGTCCGAGAGAAGATTTTTTTATCACAGCTTTTCCTATCATCTGAAATAATTTCAGACACCTACTCAGCCACCAATGCATAATGCCTAAACTAAAATGTAAATTGATTTCCTCCAAACTGTTCATCTTTCTGTGCCTTCTCATATTCCCAGACTGCAAAAGCTCCTAGGAGGATAAAGGAGAAATAATGACAAGAGTTCTGGTTGTAGATAATGGGTCCAGTGTACTATTGGTAGGCTAGCTTCTCTGGAGCAGGGCCTTCCTTAAGGAAAATTGTCAGAGAGCCTGGGCAATGCAGTCAGTTCATCAATAAATGGCACGTAATTTCCTTCTCTGCTTTGTGCACTGATCTAGGCACTGGAAATGCATACAGAAGAAGTTTCTGTGTCCATGGAGTTGATGATATTCTTGTGGAAAAACACGCATACACTATGCTTTCAGTTAGTGGTAAGTACTATGAAAAAAAGTGTATCATGAGGAAGACTGGTAGAAGTGTGTGTGTGTGTGTGTGTGTGTCTAGGGATGGGGGAGGTTATTTTAATTGAGTGGATTAGGGAAGACCTCTGTGAAGAAATAATGTTGAAATGCTGCAGAAATAGTGTAGGAAAATAGACCAGCAAATGGAAAGGCTTAAGACAGGAATGGCTAGGAACAGTGAAGGGGAAGCATGAAGCTGTTAATGACTGGAATATTTCCAGCTTGGGTTAAGTGGTAAGAAAGGTGGCTCGGCCAAGACAGGTTCAATGGAAATATGTATTATTTGTTATGATGTGGATTGCTGGATGGTTTTGAGAATTGGATAGACATGCTCTGATTCCTATTTTGAGAACTTTCTAGATGCACTTTGGAAAATGATCTATAGAGAACAAGAGTGGAATCAGATCCATCAGGAGGTAGGTTAACAGTCACGTGAGAGGTGATAGCAGTTTGGATTACAGTGTAAGGGTAGAAGTGAAAAGTAGCCAGACTTCAGGTATTTTAAAGTTGAAGTGGTAGAACTTGTTGATGAACTTGAGTCTGAAGACAAGTTAAAGAAGGGTGATCTCCTCAATCTGATGGTGAATGGCAGGCCCATGTATTGAAATCATTAAAGAATGCTAAAAGAAGGGATTTGGCACTCGCTTAATAGTTGTTGAATGAAGGAATGAATCAAATAAATAACGGCATTAAAAACCTGAGGTGATGAGCAGGATAAATTGTCTACTTTGTCAATATTGTGAGACAGTATGTATGTAACAGTCTGAAGTCATTTTAAGTCATGGAGTTTCTAGACTTTCAAAATTTGTGGAATAGACATCTTTGAATAAATACAGTGCTGAATAAACAGGAGTGATGTAGAAGAAAAAAATTAAACTCATTCGAAGAGAATTAGCACCAGTCCTGAAATTCAAAATATTTTCAGGGCCTGAAGTAGGGGATAGAAAAAAGAAAACTAGGCATTTTCCTCTGAAACCCCTCTAGCAGCCCTGCTTTTACCTGGGTCATGTTCCTCCATTGACCGACTACTTTAGAGAATTCAAGGGAGAATGGGCAAGGGATGTTTCATTTTTTTCTTGACAGTGTAGAAATAATCAATTGGACACCATGCCTTTAGCTGGAGCAGGGAACTAAAAATCTCTCGGAGTTTTACAGGCTGCCAAAAACACCCAGCTCATTTATCACCCTGTCTCCCTAGGCTCTCACAACCTGGTCCTCCTGCTTCCTGAACTGAGAGCTACAGAACAAGATAGTAATCAGCTACCAGGATCAAGGTAGCAGGCCTTGAGACCAGGAGCAGGTTTATTCTGCATATGTTCACTGTAAGAAAGGAAAAAAATATAGGGAAAAAAGCAAAAGGGGAAAATATAAACTACCTTCAACAACCCCACTAGAACTATCTACCATTCACATTTTGTGGGATATTTTTCTAGGCAATTCTAAAGCAAAATCATACTAGGATACAATGATACATCGTTTCTTTTCTATGTGGTGAGAACGTGTAAAATCTACTCTTACCAGTTTTCAAGAATAAAATACATTGTTCTTAACAACAGTTATCATGTTGTACCACAGATCTCTTGAGCTTAGTCCTCCTGTCTAAAAGAAATTTTGTACCTTTAACCAATATTCCACCAAGAATTCCCCATTCCCTGGTAACCACCATTCTACCTTTTAAAACATTTTTATTAGCATTTGATAGTTATACAGGGAGTTTTGGTGTGACATTTCTCTCTCTCTGTCTCTCTCTGTTTCTCATTTGGTTCATCCCCTCCATTATTCTCCCTTTTACCACATTCTGTTCTTAACTTCAACAGGTTTCAGTGTTCCATATTCATACATGTATAGAGAGTACAACAACCATATTCATCCTCCTTTACCCTTTTCATTTACCCTTACCTTCCCACTAGTGCCCTCCTCTGCTGTCCCGTTTTGTTCAGTGGGAATTTTGCCTTAGTATTTTACCTGTAAATATATTGTGATTAAATCAGTCTAACCCCCTCCCTCCACTGCTGTTTCTCCTCCCTTCCTCCTAGTATTATTTAACAGTTTTCAATGTGTTTCATAGTGTCTTGTTCCTACACAGATGTGATACATTTCATTATTATTCACTCTCTATCATTCTTTTGCTCCTCCCTTAGTGTCCTCTAACAGTCCCACTTTTGGAAACATGTTCTGTTTATAGTTCTATGTATATGTGATCATGTTTGTATTTGTTTTGGATCTATCGTTTACATATGAGCAAAACATATGCACTTTGTCTTTCTGAACTTGGCTAACTTCATGATACTCTGCAGTTCCATCCATTTACTTGCAAACAACAAAATTTCATCATTCTTTATGGCAAAATAAAATTCCATTGTATATAAATACCATATTGTCTTAATCCGTTTATCAGTTGTAGGGTATTTGGGCTGTTTCCATAGGTTGGCTATTGTGAATAGTGTTGCAATAAACATAGGTGTGCAGGTGCCTTTATTGGACACTGGCTTATATTCCTTTGGGAGTGGTATTCCTGGATCATATGGCAGTTCTATTTTTAATTTCTCAAGGGGACTCCATGCTGTTTTCCATAGTGGTTTTACCAATTTACATTCCCAACAACAGCGTATGAGGGTTCCTTCCCCCCAATCCTTGTCAACTTTTGTTGTTGTTTGTGTTTTGATGATAGCCATTCTAACAGGAATGAGGTGGAATCTTAATGTGGATTTGATTTGCATTTCCTTTAAGGCCAGGGATGTTGAGCATTTCTTCATGTGTTTTTGTCCATTTGGACTTCTTCCTTTGAAAAAGCTCTGTTCAGTTCATTCGCCCATTTCTTCATTGGGTCATTAATTCCTTGAGAGTTTAGGTTTTTGAGCTCCCTGTAAATTCTGGATATTAGTCCCTTGTTAGACATAGTTTCTCCCATTCTGTGGGCTGTCTTTTCAGTCTGGTGACTGTTTCCTTTGCTGTGCAGAAGCTTTTTAGTTTCATGCAGTGCCATTTGTCAATCCCTTCTCTTAGTGTTGAGGCACTGCATTTCTATTTGGGAAGTTATTGCCTATGCCTATAATGTTCCTGTGTATTCCCTACTATTTCCTGCACTAGTTTGAAGAACGTTTCAGTCCTTATGTTAAGGTTTTTGGTCCATTTTGAATTGGTGTTTGTACAGGGTGAAAGACGTAGGCCTAGTTTCAGTCTTTTACATTCAGCTATCCAATTTTCCCAGCAAAATTTGTTGAAGGGGCTGTCTTTTCTCCATCGTATGTTTTAGGCACCTTTGTCAAAAATCAGGTGGCTGTAGCTGTGTGGATTTTTTTCTGCATCTTTTATTCTGTTTTTGTGCCAGAATCAGGCTGTTCTTATTGCTGTGGTGCCATTCCACTTCCTCCTTCTGAGTTCAACTTTTTTTAGTTGGGTTTGAAGCTTTTCATCTATGCTTTCTTCTATGAGATTTATAGTTCTGGGCCTTAATTTTAAGTTGCTAATCAATTTTAGTTGATTTTTGTGTATGGCATGGGAATGTCTGATTTATTCTTCTTCATGTATCCAGTTATCTCAACATCATTTATTGACGAGCTGTCCTTTCCCTAGTATGAGTTTTTGGCATCTTTGTTGAAAATGAATCTCTGTGAGTGGATTTACTCCTGGGTGTTCTATTATGTTCCATTGGTCTATAGATCTGTTTTCATGCCAGTTCTATGCTGTTTTTTGGGGTTTTTTGTTTGTTTGTTTGTTTGTTTTATTTTTTTTAATGATACTGGAGTTTAAATTCATTCTTGCAAGGCAGGCACTTTACCACTTGAGCCATGCCTCCAGCCCTCGATGCTGTTTCAATTATGTATCACTGAAGTATAAGTTTAAATTTAGTGGTGTGGTGCTTTGTTTGTTTTGCTTAAGACACTTTTGGTACTCAGACATTTGTGTTTCCATATGAATTTTAGGATTGCTTTTTCTATTCTGTGAAAAGTGACATTGGAATTTTGATACAGATTGCATTGAATCTATATATCATTTTGGATATTATGGACATTTTAATAACATTAATTTTCCAGTCCATAAACACGGACTGTCTTTTCAATGATTTGCATCTTCTTCAGTTTCATTTATAGTGTTTAGCATACAGGTCATTTTTTCTTTTTTGGAGGTACTGGGGTCTGAACTCAGAGCCTTGTGCTTGCAAGGCAAGCACTCTACCACTTAAGCCATGTCCTGAACCCTTTATTTCTTTAGTTATTTTTCAGATAGCGTGTTACATTTTTTGCCAAGGCTGGCTTCAGACTGTGATCCACCTACTTAAGCCTCCTGCATAGCTGGGAATACAGATGCACACCACCACACCCAGCTTTTTGGTTGAGAAGGGGTGTCACTTTTTTCCTGGATGAACTGCAATCATCCCAGTCTTTGTCTCCCAAGTAGCTCATAGTAAGGCATGAGCCACTGTGCTCAGCCTTCAACATACAGGTCTTTTACCCCCATGGTTAAATTTATTTGTAGTTTTTGTAGCTATTAAAAATAGAATTATTTTCTTGATATCTTTTTATAAAGTTTATTGTTAGTGTATGGAAACACTATAGATTCTCATATGTCTGTTTTGCAGTTTGCATTTTTGCCAAATCTATTTATTATTTCTAGCAGCTTCTTTGGTGGAGCCTATAACATTCTTGATCGCATTTTCTTCTGATCCATTCCATTGCATTTAGTTGTCACTTATGACACATTTCATGCTTGCTCTTTCTTCTTAAATCTGTGCCTTTATGAGCTTTAGGTTAAGATGCAGTTCTTTCACTCCTGTATTTAGGTCAGTAAGCACCACTTATTTTAGCATGTGCTACATGGTGAGCATTACATTAAGCCAGAAGAAGACAAAAAGAAGTAGAGAGGAAATTTCCTATTGTGCCATCTCTTGGAGAGCAGTATTGCCATTCATGAAATAATGAGGTTCTAGCTCCAGGGTAAACACAGTCAACTGTAAAATAAGCTGTGAGTGGTCAAGGATTTAGAGAGAGAGGGACGGGATGGAAGGAGGGAGAAAGGAAGGAAGGAAGAGAGGGAGGGAGGGAGGAGGGAAGGATGGAAGGAAAGGGAGGAAAGAAGGGTGGGAGAAAGGAAGAAGGAAGGAAGGAAGGAGGAAGAAAAGGAAGTGAGGGAGGAAGGAAGGAAGACGAGGAAGGAAAGGAGGGAAGCTGAGCATGATGGCTCATGCCTGTAATCCTAGCTCAGGAGATGGAGATTAGGAGGGTCTCAGGTTTGAGGCCAGTTCAAGAAAAAAAAAAAAAAGTTAGCTAGATCCCATCTCAACCAATAAGCTGGGTATTGTGTTTCACATCTGTCATCCCAGCTATGTGGGAGGACACAGGTAGGAGGATCATTTTCTAAGGCCTGTTTTGGAAAAGTGAGTCTCTGTCTGAAAAATAACCTAAATAGCAAGAAGAGTTGGAGATGTGGCTTATGTGGTAGGGCACCTGCATAGCAAGTGCCAGGCCCTGATCACAAACCTCAACACTGCCAAAAGAAAGAAAAGGGGAAGGGTTAAAAAAAAAGTGGGTGGGGAGAATGGAAAGAGAAGGGAAGTGGAAGGGAAAGGAAGGTGGAAGGGAAGGGAAAGGGATAGGGAAAGGAAAAATACTGCAGGGCCAGTTTTAGCCCATAACTCTGTTGAGTATTGCTTTTCTAGATTAGATAATGAAGAGGGGTACAGCCTGTTCACCGAAACTTTTAAAAATTCCCACGAGTCTATGTTGGCCTATGGGTGAGAATCATTGTAATAGAATCTGAAGTCATTACAGTAAGCAAAAACAGCTGCTCATCCTTATGCATTTTTTCTGATATGGTTGACACGTTTCTGATTACGGCTTTGAGATATTAATATTGACCTCACTTTATATATTTATTTTTGCTTTTTTGTATGTGTTTTTGTTTTGTCTCTTTGTTTTGTTTTGAAATAGGCCTCACTATGTAGCCCATGTTGGCCTCAGTCTTCCTGCCTCAGCCTCCCAAGTGTTGGAATTAAATTGTGACCCACAACCCAACTCAAGTTCATTTAATTTATTATTTTTTAAATTTTTTGGAGGTACTGGGGTCTGAACTCAGCCCCTCATGCTTGCTAGGCAGGCACTCTACCACTTGAGCCATTCTGCCAGCCCTCAACTTCATTTTAAATGAGGATTCTTAGCAGAAGGAATCCTCCAGAAAGACTTCAGTTTATTGAGCAGTAAATCTGTGAATAAGACATCTTTCCATGCATGGAGCAAGGTATCTCAGCCTCCCCATTACTGACATTTTGGGCTGGATAATCCATCATTGTAGCGACTTTCCTGTGTATTATAGCTGTTTACCTGCATGTCTTACCTCCACTGGCTAGATACAAGTCACACCTTACCCATGGTGTCAACCAAAATGACTCCAGATATTGCGAACTGTCCTTTAAGGGGTAAAATTAACCCACTGAGAACCAGCACACTAGACTGAGATCCTCAGGGATAAAGGTGATTTCTAATTTATTTATTATTTTGTGTCAAGTACCATGCTGGGCACAGACTAGATATATGATAGAGACTAATGAATTTAAAGCATGAGATTTCTCATTTGCCTAGTATTCCTACTATGTTCACCCTGATTTTTATGCATTAGAAATTGTCTCGGGGATTGAATGAGAAAGGGTGTGGTGGGCCTATGCAATCTTTATAATGAAATTGCATTTCCGTTGAAGTTCAAAGTCCCAGTGGACCAAGTGATTATAAAGCATAGGTAAATCACTGTGATCTGCAATTAGCTTCAGAAGGTATATACTTTTTTATTTATTTAAGGGAAAAATCACTGACAATTTAAGTCTAGCAGGGAAGGTGGTAGAATGAAGGCAGCTGACATATCCCAGCCAGGGAAAGTGTGGGTGAAATATGCCAGGGGGTGGGTTTAGTGCACATGATGCCTCTGTCTCTATGGGTTTAGTGCATGTGATTCCTCTGTCTCTATGAGGAAGAGTGAAGGCTCAGTCATGCTGCTTGATTAGAGACTTCATTTGAGCTAAAACAATTAGGAAAAATGCCTTACCTTGCTTATTTTTTTTGTCACACAAGACAGTTGTAGGCAAAAAAATTTTGTAAAACCACCACACTTAAAATTCTGTCATAATCTGATGTGAGATTGACATCGGCAGGCTGGGTAAGGGGTGGACCAGGTGGAACTCTGGGCTCAGTTTTGCTGTATACCTAAAATTGTCTTTAAAAAGTATTCAAGAAAATCTTAATATCTACTAAAATATTAATCATTAGTCTAGTGGACTCTAATGACATTCAAGATTTTTCCCTATTTCATAGGTCTTTCTCTTACACTGATGACTTCAGAAATCATATTGACTCATTGATAAGAGTTGTTCTCACTTGAAGCTGTCGCCTTGAAAGTGACATTAATGAGGTAAACTCCTGGCAGGGAGAGAAGCTGAAATTAAGTTACTCTAAGATGAGAACTTCCTGAGAAATTTTTGTGCCTAATCTTCTAACCATGTACAAATTCCTGGTTTTTAAAGCACCTATTATGTATCTTAATTGAATTACAGTTCAAATACCTTGAAAGCACAATAAAGATGACTTTAGATGGAGAAGCAGCATTCTAGGTATTTTAGATTTTGCAAGGTTGAACTCTTAAAGTGTAGCCTAACAATATCTTAATATCCACATACACAATAGCTCACTGTTTTAAAAATAATAAGACCCAGGTAGGTGCCCATTGTTCATACCTGTAATCCTAGCTGCTTGGTGAATAGATCAGGACAACTATGGTTCAAGGTCAGCCTAGGGTGGGGTGGGGGATCAGGACCCCATCTCAACAGAAAAAAGCTGGGTGTAATGGTGCACTTCTATCATCCCAGACATGGTGGGAAACATAAAATAGGAAGATCAAGGTCCAGACTGATCTAGGCAAAAAGTGAGACCCTATATCCAAAATAACCAGAACAAAAGGGTTAGATGTGTGTCTCAAGCAGTTGAGTGCCTGCCTAGCAGAGGTGAAGCCCTGAGTTCAAACTCCAGTACTGCAAAATGAATAAACAAACAAACAAATAAATAATAAAATAACAAGACCCGGAGATATGAAAGGATCCTTTCAGGGGCAAATTAAGGATATTCTCAATAGGATTTATTCTCTCCTACTTTTTGCAAAGCAGTCTGCCGGCTGGTACACCCAATCATTAGTTGATTTTCCCTTTTTTTTTCATCTATTTATTTAGGGACAGGGTCTCATTATATAGCCCAGCTGGCCTTAAACACTTGATCCTACTGCCTTATCCTCCCAAATGCGTGGAGTAGAGGCATATGCCACCGTTATTAAATCACCCCACTTCTGAGCTTGCTCTTATTCAGTTATTCTCCTGCCCTCAACCTAGACTAGTTGACTACTAGTTTGATCTCTGATATTCTCTAAATAGCACATAGAGTAGGATCTAATAGCAGTGTCCTGTATTTACTGTTTAGTTCCTACATTTCTAGATCCTTGACCAGTTTTATTCATTCAGTAAATTTGTGCATATTCTAGGTACTCTTTTCAACACTAAATACATGTAGATGTTTTTAAATTAATACTCTTCATGCCAATCCCACATCCATTTCATTCAACATCCAGTTTGCTAGCTCCATTTCCAAGATCTATGTCAGTCTGTCATTTCTCCACATTTCCCTGACCCCCTGACAAGTCCAAGGTGCCACCATCTATCTGGACTTCCCCAACAAACTTCCCCTTAAGTTTCTTTTTATAAAATCACTTAAGTAGAATATTATCACTCCTTTGTCCAAGATGTTAGTGGCACCCATTGCACAAACAATGACATGGAGACTTTTTACCAAGATCCTCAGGACTGTACATGTTGGCTGCTGCCTGCCTCTCCAGTCCCATTTCCTACCTCCTTTGCCCATAAGGCTTTAGACATAATTGGTCTTTTTTCTTAAACCCAACTATTGTTTCCTCCACTTGGATTATTCTCCCCACTGCTCTTTGCATGACTGGCTCAATGTCAGTATTCACAATAGTCATCACCATAGAGTCACCATGAAAGAAGAGATCCATGAAAACTGTCTTCTCCTAGCTACTTTCTCATCCCCAGGTTTATCTTTTTCAGAGCATTTGTCTCAATCTATCTTTATTTAGTTATGTAATGTTTGTTTATATATTGTCTATTTTCCGCCTCTAGAAAATAAGTTCTTGAATATTTGTTTTGTTTACTGTATCTCAAGTGATTTGACGTTAAAGTCATCCTAGAGAGGTCAGTGCTTTGAATAGAGCATAGTCCATAGTAGACTCTCAATGAATATTTATAGAGCCAGTGATTATGTCACCCACATTGTTTTGTACAATGTTTACCGATAATGGAAGGGAGCACCAATAATTTTTTTTTTCATCTGCTATATGAGGTCTATGATAGGAAACTACCTTCTTCAACATATATTTTGAGTTGTACTTCTTAAAAATAAGTAAAGTGCTACAAACTACAGTATGACATATTTAATGGAGTAACTAATATAGCCACATCCATTTGTACAACCTGTGTTGCAACAATTTCTAAAGAACGCTCTGTACATAGAGAGACACTTTTGAATACTTTAAATGATGACATCATGAATGAACTTGGCTATTACCATTTTTTTGTGAGCTTCAGGGGCAAATCAAGTTCTTTGATGGCTTACCTAAACAAAAAATCCTGAAGTCATGTTAGGATGATAGGACCACAGAAGCAAGGCTCCTTCAAAATCACTCTCATCAGTTGGGGTGAGGTGGAGAGGTAAAATGGTAGTTTCCTGTACTCACAAACACTCTGGAGAATAAACTAAGGCAAATCAGTGGTCAGAAGGCTACATGGAGAATTGGTGCTTATGAAGGAAAGGACTCAGTTATTTGTAAGGTCACCAAGTATAAAACTCTCCTTTTTTTCTTAAGAGTTCCTAGTATTAGTAGGTTGAGTCTTTTTACGAACAAATTAATTTTACCAAAAGGAAGAGGGTCTCCAAATCCTAAACCTACCTCTACCTCACAAACATCACTCTGAACAAATAGGATCTCTGACACGAGCTAGGAAGCAGGGCAGTAGACGTATTCAAAGACCCTCTGTTTGTAACCTGGATTTACTCAGGCTTCAAGTGGGTGCAGTTCATAAGAGCAGCTACACTTTCAGTCTCACTGCTTGTAGACCCACACATAATGCTGGATATTATTCCCTGAAAGACCTCCTATTCCTCTCGAATTATTTCTGCAGTCCCTAGATATTCACTTGTGTTCACACACAGCTTTCTCTCTTTTTCAAAAATAATTTATTAAATAATTTAAATTCACAAAACATAAAATCAACCATGTCACACTTGACTCTTCAATGACATTAAGTACATTCACAGTGGTGTGCAGCCACCACCTTCCCTTAGTCCCAAAACATTTTCATCACCTCAAAAGGAAACCCACTCCACTAAGTAGATGCCATCCTATGCCCTGACCATGCTTCCCCACCCATACTACCTGGCAGTCGCTAATTTATGTTCTGTCTACATGGATTTATCTATTCTGGATATTTCATGTAAATAGAATCATATAACAATTATCTTTTATGTTAAGCTTCTTAGTGTAATGTTTTCAAGGTACATCCATGTTGTAGCATGTATCAGTACTTCATTTGCATAATATTCCTGTATAATATCACGTTGTATATATGTACACAATTTGTTTATCCATTGATGGACATTTTCGTTAGAATTGTTTCCTCCTCAATTTCCTGCAAGATCGTCAAAGAGAGCACTGTTTCTTCTTACTAGTCTTTTTTTTTTCTTTTATTCATATGTGCATACAATATTTGGGTCACTTCTCCCCCCTTCCCCTTGCCCCTGCCCTTCACCTCCCACACCCACCCTTTCCTCTCCTATCCCCACTCAATACCAGGCAGGAACTATTTTGCCCTTATCTCTAATTCTGTTCAAGAGAGAGTATAAGAAATAATAGGAAGGACCAAGGGTTTTTGCTAGTTGAGATAAGGATAGCTATACAGGGAGTTGACTCGCATTGCTTTCCTGTACATGTGTGTTACGTTCTAAATTAATTCTTCTCAAAATAGCCTTTTCTGTAGTTCCTGGCCCCTTCTCCCATTGGCCTGTGTCGCTTTAAAGTATCTGCATTAGTTTCTCTGCATTGAGTGCAACAAACGCTATCTAGTTTTTTGGGTGTCTTACCTATCCTCATACCTTCCTTGTCTGGTCTCACTTTATCATGTAATCAAAGTCCAATCCCCTTGTTGTGTTTGCCCTTGATCTAACGTCCGCCTATGAGGGAGAACATACCATTTTTGGTCTTTTGGGCCTGGCTAACCTCACTCTGAATGACGTTCTCCAGTTCCATCCATTTACTTGCGAATGATAAGACTTCATTTTTCTTCACGGCTGCATAAAATTCCATTGTGTATAAATACATTTTCTTAATCCATTCGTCAGTAGGGGGCATCTTGGCTGTTTCTATAACTTGGCTACTGTGAATAGTGCTGGAATAAACATGGGTGTGCAAGTTCCTCTGGAGTAACCTGTGTCACATTCTTTTGTGTATATCCCCAAGAGTGGATCATATGGTAAATCTATGTTTAGATTTTTAAGAAGCCTCCAATTTTTTTTTCCAAAGTGATTGTACTAGTTTGCATTCCCACCAGCAGTGTTAAAGGGTTCCTTTTTCCGCCCCATCCTCACCAACACCTGTTGTTAGTGGTGTTGCTAATGATGGCTATTCTAACTGGTGAGGTGGAATGTTAGTGTGGTTTTAATTTGCATTCACTATGGCTAGGCTTGGTGAGCACTTTTTCATGTGTTTTTTGGCCATTTGAATTTCTTTTGGGAAAGATCTGTTAACTTCACTGGCCCATTTCTTTATTGGTTCATTAATTTTGGGAGAATTTAGTTTTTTAAGTTCCCTATATATTCTGGTTATCAGTCCTTTGTTGTGTAGCTGGCAAATATTTTCTCCCACTTTGAGGGTGTTCTCTTCAGTTTAGAGACCATTTCTTCTGTTGACCAGAAGCTTTTTAGTTTTATGAAGTCCCATTTATCTATGATATCTCTTAGTTGCTGTGCTGCTAGGATTCCATTGAAAAAGTTCTTCTCTATACCTATTAATTCCAGAGATTTCCTGCTCCTTCCTGTACCAACTTTAGAGTTTGTGGTCTGATATTAAGATCCTTGATCCATTTTGAGTTAATATTGGTATTGGGTTATATACATGGATGTAGTTTCAGTTTTTTGCAGACTGCTAACCTGTTTTCCCAGCAGTTTTGGTTGAAGAGGCTGTCTTTTCTCCATCATATATTTTTAGCACCTTTGTCAAAGAAAAGTTGGTTATAATTCCAGCTGTTGGAAAGACAGACACAGGAGGGACATGGATGAAGGCCAACCAGGCAGTTAGTGAGAGACCTTATCTGCAAAACAAAACTCAAAGCCAAAAGGAGTCGAAGTGTGGCTTAAAATATAGAGCCGTTGCCAAGTAAAGTCAAGGCCCTAGGGGCTCTGGGTTTAACCCTCAGTACTTGGAGACCAGGAGAGAGAGAGAGAGTGAGAGAAACATGAAGGAAATGAGGGAGGGACAGATGTAGAATTATGGGGAAGTGCATTATTTGAGGCAGAGAGAAAAGCAGGTGTAAAAACTCTGAGGAGGGGCCTCACCAGCCATTGGAGGAATAGCAAGGTGGAGGGCCCAGTTGATGAGTGAGAAGGGAAGCGAATTGGAATTGATGAGGCCAGAAAGGGCTTGTAGGATAAGAAAATCATTTTTAGGAATTTGACTTTTCCTCTGAGTAGAAGGAAAGTCTCAGCGGTGAGTTGAGCAGAGAAATGATTTAACTTAAGTTGTCAAAATTCTCAAAACTCTGGTTGTTGAAAATAGACTTTAGGGGCAAAGGTGGGGAATTAGTATAGTCATATTGGTGGAGATGATGGAGACAGGAAATGTGGTCAGATTGTGGATGTATTTTGAAGGTAGAGTTGAAGATAGAATTGGAGCAGGGTGTAAGAAAGAGCATCCGGAATGACTCCAGGACTTTGGGCTTGAGTGACTGGAAGAATGAAATTATGAGAAACTGAGATGAGAAGACTGCATATGGAAGAGGTCTGAAGGAAAGAAGGAGTTCATTGTGGGGCTATGTTAAGTTTGCGAAGACTACTAGACAGCTTACAGTCAATTGGGGCCTGTGGATATCCGAATCTGCAGGTCTGGAGAAAGATGGAGTTGGCCAGGCCCCAGCCATAGAAGGGAGGAAGCACAGCTATGTCCAGTAATCTGCAGGCTGAGTTGGCACAGCCTCAGCTGCAGAAGGGGGCAAGGGCAAAATGCAGCATAGCTGCTTTTCCTAAGATGTTTACATTCAGAGAGTAGGGAGTTCCCACCTCCCCCATGAGAACTGTTGCTCCACCTCCTTGTCTGCCACTATATATAATAAAGTCACTGGAGGTGGATGTGGCTGTTGTGTGTCTCTAACAGAGCACCCAGCCCACCTGACACCAGCTTTCTTCATGTTTTTCTTCTGTCTTTTGTCCTTTCTTAATCTCTCATCACCCCCAGTTAGGTTTCTAGTATGAACTTGCACAGGTCTCGAGACATACTGCTGAAAGTAGATATCTATGTGAAAAAAGTAAACCTGGATTTATATCTCACAGCATACCTACATATTAATCTGAGATAGACCATGTCTCTAATTGCAAAATTAAAAACCTTCCAATGGAAACGTCCAAGATAGAACATTTCTGTCACCTCAAAGAATTCCTTCATACCAATTTCAATCAACTCTACCTCACTAGAGAGGAGATAATCACTCTTTCCTAACATCATAAATTAGTTTTCTCTATTTTAAAAAGTCATATAAATTGAATCATACCATGGTAGTGCTATACTGAAGGGGGCACTATTTCTCATGCTCCCTCCCTTGCTGGGGAGAGGTTTTCTCTCTTGCTCCTTGGTTATTATTGAACCTAACTGGGCTTAATTTGGGGCAACTGCAGATTTTAGAGAAGATATAGACAGACAGAAAGAAATTTGGGGTCAGGTGTGTTGTATGCTCAGCTGGAGAAGCACAACCCTCATTGCTTCTTTTTCTCTATCTTGATTCTTTAAGGCCTTGCTCCTTGCAGTTCTTTAAAACCTTGCTTCTAAAGCCTTCTTTAAAACTTCTTTCCTTAGACTGCACTGTCCCATGTTTGCTTTCAGCTTATCTTTAGCTTAACTGCTCTTAAAGTCTTTTGCCCCCCAAGCTTGCACTGTCTCATCTCTCTTTAACTCTCTTAAAGCCTCAGTGTTCCAAACTTGCAAACAGCCATGCCTACAGCCTGCATATGCATAACTCTTATTAAAGTTTTTGTCCTTAGACTCGCACTGTGTACTGTCCCATGTTCTCTTTGGCTTTTCTTTGGCTTTAGCTTTCCTAAGGCCTATGTATGAAGTTCTTTCTCAGCTTTGCTTTCTGAAGCCTATGTTATAATTCTCGGTGCAGATTTTCTATCAACCCCTCTTTAGCATTTTTCCTTCAGCAATTGTTCCCTTTTCCCTTTGGCATTTTCCCTTCAGTGATTCTTTCCCCTTCAGCAGTTTTTCCCATTTCTCTTTAGCATTTTCCCTTCAACAATTCTTTTCTCTTCCAAAAGCTTCCCACACTAAAAAGCCCAAAGTAAATCCCCAAAAGGTGTTACTTTTGGGGTCTCTTATAGCAGCAAGCAGGGTGGAGCCACAGGCAGGGGCGTGACACTGCAACAGGAGAAACCTGCATTCCTGCTTCTCTGAACACAATTTAGGAGATGCAGCTGTTCTGTCTTTCCCTTGTTTCATTGCCAAGGGCTGTGCCTATCTGTGCCTGCAGGTAAAAGCAATTAACTGCATCTCACCTTGTTTGTGTCCAGTCTCATAGGCTTTAATCTGCTGCCCACACTATACATTTGTGGAGGGTGGGGTGGCAGTCAGACACGTGCTTTTGTGTGTCAAAAAAGCATTAACTGTAGGAGGAAAACTGATAACTTAAACTTTGAATATGATAATAAATTCAATGAATTTTAACACAAGCAGTCATGTAATCACAATCATGCACACTATATACAACATTTCCAGCACTACAAGAAGCCTTCTGATGTCTCTGGGCAATGAGTCTTCTTCCTTGTCTGAACACCTATACAGCCATTGATCTGCTATTACTTTAATTTTGCCTTTTCTAGAAGTTTATGTAAGTGAAATCATATACAGCACATAGTCTTTTGTTTCTGTCTTACCTCAAGTAGCATGACAGCTTTGAAATTTGCACATAATGTTGCATATGTTGGAGTTTGATCTTTTTTTATGCAAAATTGAATTTCATTGCAAGAATGTACTATTCCACTTATCAGTTGCTGGATATTATTATTCAATGTAATTGTAATTTGCATTTGCCTAGTTACAGATGGGGTCTCGTTATCAGCCATCTATGTGCCTGTTCAATATTCTTACCCATTGAATAGACTTTCTCATTCATTCGTTTTGCTCAGTTTCTGCTGTTCTTTGTTCCTTTCCTCTCTTTTACTCTATATGCATTGAATTTGCTGTTCTCTTTCTATAGTCCTGCTCTAAATATTTGAGGGCATTATATATTGGAAAATGTATAAGTTATGAATAGCTACCTCTGTGTTGGTCAGTATGTAACATAGTTCCTTAGGATGTATCTTCTTCAATGATTATATTTAAAAACATTTGTGAATGCATGGTTTTATGTGACTGATATTGAGCAGAATGTAATATCTAAATTGAATTATGATCACTTGTGTTTGGATATTCTGTCTTCGTCTGACAGTATTTGGATAGAACAACATACGTACTTTTCCAGGAAAATTGTTTTTTCCTTTTTACCAAAATCATTAATGAAATTTGTATGATGAAAATTTTACATTGTTTATATTGACAAGTTTCAAATTTTTTTGAATTTTATTCAAAATTAATTTGAAATAGGTAGGATGCTTATTTTAATAATTCAATTTGAAGAGAATTTTCTCTACTGAGACTATAGCAACTTTATCGCTTTTCAATTTATTTATTCTTCTTAAGTTTCTGCTTTTAATCTTCTGGGGGCACATTGTGACATTTCTTATAATAATACATCATACTCACTTTTTCAATTTAACCAAGAGTTTTACATATGTTCAAACTCTGCAGTAAAGTTGTATTTGACAGTTTATAGCTATTGCAAAACTACTACAGGATATTTTTCATAATGTAAATCAGAGCATACATTGCAATTTTCCCTGTCTCTTTAACACTCTGGATCCAAATAGTAATTAAAAAAGATTAATGTCTCCTTTCTTACATCACTCACAAAAATTAAAAATTCAGCATAAACTTCAGTGTAAGAAGTAAAACTATAAAACACTTAGAAGATTGCAATAAACTGTAACATTAGGTTAGGTAAAGCATTCAAAATTATGGCATCAAAACAAACATTACAATGAATAATAGATAAATTGGGTTTCCTAGAAATAGAAAAATATGTCCTAAAGTACACTGTCAATAAACTGTAACAACCACCACAGGATGGGAGAAAATATTTTCAAATCATAGGTGTGCCAAGAATGAGTAAGTATGTAAATAAAATCATATATGAAAGCCAGGGATGTGGTTGAACGTACGTATACTCCCAGCTATGTGGGAGGCAGAGATAGGAGAATTGTGGTTCAAGCCAGTCCAGGCAAAAAGTAATGAGACCCTATCTCAACAAACATAACTATATTTCCAGCTACTTGGGAATCAGGAGTAAGAGGATCATATTCTAGGCTAGCCTGGGCAAAAGTGTGAGACCCCCATGTTAAAATACACTAAAACAAAAAGAGAGTACTCAAGTGGTGGAAAACTTGCCTAGTGAGCTCAAGGCCCTGAGTTCAATAGTGGCCAAAAAAAAAGAACCCCTATATTAATAACAAAAATACACCTGGGGGTGTGGCTTCAGTTGTAGAGCACCTGCCAAGCAAGTGCAATGCCCTGAGCATAAACCCCAGTACCACACACCAAAAATGTACAAATAACCCAGTTTTTTAAATGAGCAAAGGATCTGTATAAGCATTTCTCAAAAGAAAATATACAATTGAAAATTATCACAGATCCATTAGGAAAATGTAAATCAAAATTTCAGTGAGATACCACATTTTACCTAGTAATATGATGACAATCAGAAATGCTGAAAATAATTGCTTACAAACATAAGGAAACATTGGAACCCCCATATAATGCTAGGAGGAAATAATTCAGGCACTTTGAAAGCAGGCGGATAGTTCCTCACAAGCTTAGGCATAGAATTGGCAGATGACTTTGCAAATCTGCTTGTAGGTATCTAGCTAAGAGAATGAAAGCATATGTCCACACAAAAATTCATACATGAATGTTCATTGAAGCAATATTACTAACAGCCAAGACAATGAAAAAAACTCATGTGTCTATCAACTTATGAAGTGATAACGAGTGGTATATCTATGCATGGGAATATTATTTAGCAATGAAAAATGGCAAGATGTAGCACAGCTGCTTTTCCTAAGTTGTTTATGTTCAGAGAAGTAGCAATGCAGGTTTCTCTTGTTACAATGTCATGCCCTCCCCAAGAACTGTTTCTCCACCTCCTTGTTTACCTTGTTTACCACTGGATATAAAAGACATGCTGAAGAAGGACAAAAAGGTTTTTTGATGGGGAGTTTTGATTGGCTGGCTGTGACCTGCTTGTGAAGCTGCTGTGAGAATGCTGCTGCTGCTACGTGGCTGAGTTATACTACAAATTAGAGGGAACATGGGACAGTGCAAGTGTGAGCACCAAGATTTTAACAAAGCTAAAGAGAGAACATGGGACAGTGTAACTCTAAGGACTGAGACTTTAGAGAATAGAAAAAAAGAATTTAGAAGTGAGGCTTTAAAGAATAGAAAGAAGACTTTTGAAGCAAGGCTTTAAAGAATAAGAAAAAAGAAGCAAAGTAAGAGAAGAGTTATTAGGGAAAAGAAGCAACAAGGCTGTTGTGTGTCTGCATCCTAGTGCCCAGAACACACCACCCCAACATTCTGCATGTCTGTCTTCTATCGTTTGTCCTTTCTGCATCTCCAGTTGCCCCTAGGTCGGAGGAACAAGAGCTTGAGAAAGCTCGCTACACACATCATGCTAAGTTAAAGAATCAGTGTCAAGCTTTATGCGTGTTTCACCTACAGTGTGGGGAGGGGAGAAATTCCCTTGGGGCCTGTGCATCAAAGACTCTTGTGTTCCTCTTAGCCTAGTAAATTTGCTGAAAGCTTTGCTCAATATTTCAATCCCTTGCCACTCCTCCCTGCCGCGAATCATCAGATGTCCATATGGTATTTTCCTCTTCTTCAATCTGTCCCTCTTTTATTTATTAGAGATCAGATTTTTCTACTTTTATTTAGCTTTTCTGAACCATGGGAGGATTTGCCTAAGGTGCTCTGACAGTTATTAATGTAGGCTTTCCCTCTGGCGTAATCTTTCCCAAAATATTTTTTAAAGAAATGATTGCATCATTTTTATCATGTCATTCCCCAGCTTCAATGACTTTTCTTGACCTTAGGTTACTTTAAGAGTCTCCAACTGTTTGGTTCCTTACTGCCAAACCAGGCATCACAAGACACTCCTCCTCTCATGCTGCCCTCAGATGACCTTTCTCAGGTTCTCCAATGTGACACTGCTTCTCTCACCTCATGACCTTCACCTAGAACATCTCCTCAACTTTCTCTCTAACCATTTGCCATAAACCAGGCCCCCAGGCCTCTCATAAATACCTGCCCAAGTGGAAATTAGGACATAAGCCAGAAATTGAATTTTCTGAAATTACAAAGCTCAGACTGGTCTCAGAAGCCACCAGATGCTCCATGACTCCTATGACCTAGAACACCTGTTCATCACTTCCCAGAATGGAAAGCATCTCCACAGTCTGGGAGTTGGGCTGTTGTTATCCAATCAGAGCATCAAGAATATGCAATGAACACTTACCAGCTTTTGAGCATGGAGCATTCATCCCCTTCTTGGAGTGCTACAGATCTGATTTCCTTTCAAAGAACCATCACTCTCCCATTTAAATGTTATTAACAAACTGTTGCTCAAGTGCCATCACTATTCAAGGTATGGGGAATCATTCAGTCTCCACCTAAGAGATGCAAAGAGCAGATGAAGAGAGGTAGTGAATGGAGTAGTGACTCAAACAACAGCCTTTGTAAATGACCTTATGGTGATCTGTTACTGCCACCTACTTCATCTCCTCCTAAAATTGTTTTTTGTTGCTGCAACTAAATTAATTTGCACAACAGGAATATTATTCAATTTTTGCTGACTACATCAAAGAGAATCACTTTTATGATGGTTTAACTTTAAAACTCCAGCTACACTTATTAACTTGCCTTTCTGGGAGCAATAAAATAATAAGCCTTCAAGTTTAGAACTTTGAGCAAATCAAATAGTAAATGCTAAAAATTATGAAATTGTTTGTATTATACTTCCTTTTGCTCTTATAATAACAATTGTTAATGCTTTTCTACTTATATGTCACATAAAACTATTTTTAAATGAACAGAATTTAAATTAAAATATTAAGCTTGAACAGCTGTAGGTTGCTATGTGAAAATCCCAAAACATATTGTGAGAATAAAGTTTGGGAAACAGCTTGGGGGAAGGAATCTGGGCTGTGGTCATTTCAGTGTTGAGTGTAACTCATCCTTCATCACTTGCCACTGTCAGATTGCTCTTCTTTTCCAATTTCCTGTCCAAAAACTCCCAACTTTTTTATTCGCACTTGTTCTCTGGTTCTTAAATTGATGTCCTGATTATCTTCATTGGTGTTCTCAGATTGACTATCAAAGGCTCGTGTTATGTAGAAGCAGATTCTGCTGTGGAATGATTATAACAGCAGATTATAACACTCAAAAGTCATCAGAAAGCCAAGCGTCTATAAAAGTTTATTTGTGATATCTAAAAATGTTTTTGTATAAAACCCTTGGTCCTTCCTATTACTGCTTATACTCTCTCTTCAACAAAATTAGAGATAAGGGCAAAATAGTTTCTGCTGGGTAGTGAGGGGGTTGGGAGAGGGAGGGTGGAGGGGGGTAAGAGAGGGGGTGGGAAAAGGGGGGAGAAATGACCCAAACATTGTATGCACATACAAATAAAATAAAAAAAATTTTTTTAATGTTTTTGTATTCCCAAGGTCATGCTAGATGGATCCCATCATCCGGAAAGAGCTCTGCTATGTCCCATCATTGTGAATCCTCAAGGTCACTTCAAGACCAACACTGGGCTTTGAATCCACAGAAGCTATTGAAATGGAAGTGACTGAAAGCTTTATCATTCCTGGTTATGAAAAGGTCTTGTGAAGGTGCCTGTGCTTTACACCTCTTGTACGTCATTTCTCTACATGGCTACTACCCACCATTTCTTTCTGTGTTTTCCTTGGCTCTTGTCTTCCTACAGTCTTTCTGTTTTTCATTTGTGGTGAAGAAATCAATAATTAGACTATGGATGTGAATCCAAATAATGCTGCCTTTTCTATTGAGAGGATTAAATCAACACTCTGTTTTCATTTATAGTCATCTTTAGTTGCCTTTCAGCAGTGAAATTACATCAGAAGATTCAATATTGATAATGCTACTAACCTTACTTTCAAAGTTGGGCTTTTCATGTAGGGTATTCTTGGCACTGAACCCATCCTGATGTGGATTCTCTTTAATCATGTTGGCTTCAGCTGACACAGGAAGGCAGAGAAACCCAGCAATCAGCCACGGGACCACATACTATTGCAAAAGCAACCATTTGAACTTGCTGAGGAAAGAGAAATTCACAGCAGGCAGCGTGCAGTGGGCTGGCTCCCATGCACTCACAGGGTTCCAGGAAACTGAGACAAGAGTACCAAAATGAGGATGGTGCCAAAGAGAGACATGCACTTTTCCTAAGATGACCCTTTCCCCAGAGCAGGATGTACTGCACTGGCAACAATACAGGAAGGAAAGCAGCATGACAAGGTAACAGTGGCACTGGGCCAAAAGTTAAGAAGGCTGAGTTTGGGACCAAGCTTTGCCATTGAATACTTGTGTGCTTTTAGTGAGGCATATAGCCACCCTGAACCTCAATTTCTTTTTCTAAATATAGGAATAATAATTATTTCCATTGAAAACTCAGAACAATTGTGAACACCAAATATAAAAAATTTTGCTTATCAGAATTGCATCATGGAATATAAAACTTTATATAAACATAAAATGGTCAGATGAATCATCATGTAAAAAAAGTATTAATAAAAGTAAACACCTTGCCCCTGAGTAAGATAGCTATTAGCATTCAATACTTGCCAGCATTGAATATTGTCACTATTGTTTAATTTTTTATTTCATTATGGTAAGAAAACTTAGCATGAGATCTACCCTTTCAACAAAATTTTAAATGTACCCTACAGTACTGGGTTCCCTGGGCTCAGCACTATAGGGTAGGTTTTTAGAACTTACTCGTGGTGCCTCATGAACACTTCATGCCCACTAACTAGAAACTTTCCATTCCCCTCCTCCAGGGCCATGGACCACACAATCCTACTCTCTGATCCTGTGAATGTGACTATTTAGTGCTATTGAGAGGTGAATACAGTATTTGTCCTTCTGTGTGTGACTGGTTTATAGTGCTAAGCATAATGTCTTCAAGGTCCATGAATGTGGTCACATTGCAGGATTTTGTTATGTTTTTAGACTGAATTATATTCCATTGTATGTATATATAATATTAGTCCTTGTAGATTCATCCATCCATGGATATTTAGGTTGTTCCAATCTTGGCTTGAGTTCTGCTGCAGTGAACATTGACTGGTGTTCTAATACCCCTTGGATATCCTGATTTCAATTCTTTTGGCTAGATACCCAGAAGTAGGGTTGCTAGGTCATATGTAACACTTTATAATTTTTTAGGTACTTGCTTACTGTATTTCATAGCAGCTAAACTATTTTGCTCTCCCACCAAAGCTAGACAACTTCCCACATTCTCTCAGTATATTTTCTATTTAAGTGATGAGTGCTATCCTAACAGGTGTAAAGTGATATCTCATTTTGAAATTTTTTTTTTGGATACTGTGGCTTCATACTTGCTAAGCAGGCACTCTACCACTTGAACCATATCTCCAGTCCATTTTGTTCTGGTTATTTTGGAGATAGGGTCTCTCTTTTTGCCCAGGTATGCCTGAACCATAATCTTCCAATTTTAAATGTCCTGCTGTGACTAGGATGACAGGCAGATGCTACCACATCTAGCTCTCTTCCATTGAGATGATGTTGTATTAACTGTTTGCTTAGGCTGGCCTGGAATTATAATCCTCTCATATAGCTTGGGATGACAGGCTTGTTGCTATCACATCCAGCTATTGGTTGAAATGGGGATCTCACAAAGTCCCTGCCCAGGTTGGCCTCAAACCACAATTTTGATCCACCTCAGCCTACCAAGTAGGTGTATCAAGTATATCATGTATAGCTTGATTTGCAGTTCTGATGATTAATGATGTTGATCATGTTTTCATACACCTGATGGTCATTTGTATGTCTTTCTGGAGACATGTCTATTCAAACTTTTGCCCATTTAAATAAATTGATTTATTAGGATATTTTGAATACTGTTTTTTATTTTAGCAGTTCTGATAGCTATATCATGATATGCCACATTGACTTTAATTGTGATTTCCCTAATGGCTAATCAAGCTAACCGCCTATTGATATGCTCACTGACATTCATATATTCTTTCTGGTAAAATATCTCTTTATATCTTCTGCCCATTTTCTAATTGGATTGTTTCTTGCTTTACTGTTGAGTTTTAACCATTCTGTACATTAGATATGAGTCTCTGTTAAGATGTGGGTTTCAAGTATTTTCTCCCTGTCTTAGCTTGCTCTTCCATCCTTTTTAATGATCTTTAATAAAACAAAAGGTTTTGGGGGAGTCAGATGTGGTGGGGAATGCCTGTAAATCCAGCTACAGGCAGAGATAAGGAGGGTCACAGTTTGAGGCCAGACCCAGGAAGAAAGCATGAGACCCTATCTGAAAAATAACTAAAGCAAAAAGGACTGGGGTATGGCTCAAGTGGTAGAGCACTTGCCTTGCAAGCACAAGGTCCTGAGTGCAAACTCCAGTAACACCTATACATAGAGAGAGATTAGATATAGATAGATATAGATATAAATATTTTTCTTTTATGTATCTTGCTTTGAGTCCTAATAACTCTATGAAAACTGAGGGTTTTGTCCTATGTTATCTTCTGTCAGTTTTATAATTTTTCATTTAAATCCATTTTAATTTAATTTGGTTTGATGTTTAGATTCTTTTTTGCCTTGTGGCAAGCGAGGGAAAGCTATGGATTTCCAGTTGGTCAAATACTATCTGTTGATAAGATTGTCCTTTGCACCTTTCTCAAATATCAGTTGTCCACATTTGTATGGAGATGTTTCTTGATTCTCTGTTCTACTCTTTGCAAATACAATAGTCTTGTTCTCTTCAGTCATTTATTAAGTCCTGAAATAAGGTAGAATTATACTCCTCCTTCCTTGTTTTCCAAATTGACTTGATTACTCAACATCATCTTTCTATGTAAAACTTTAATGTACCGTATGACTCGTTTCTTATCATTTTCCCTACATGTTTTATTTTTGGTTTGGTTTTTAGGGAGTTTTCTTCTTTCACTCTTTCTTTCTTTTGTATTATTTACATTTCTTTATTGCCTCCTCCCATTAGCTTGGAAGTACATGATATTTTACTCTTCTTTTAGCACTTTACTTAGAGCTTATAAAAATCTTAACTTCACTTTTGCCTCTACCCTCTTCCTAGACAATCTTAAAATAATTTATTTTATTCTCCTAACATATATGATGGTCTGTTTTTATTTTATGCAGACAATATGTATTGTTGTTGCTGTTCCTTTTGTTTGTTCATTTTTTTATTATTGTTGTACTGGGGATACTTTGTGACATTTATAAAACTTATCACAATATATCATAGTTGAATTCTCCCCATCCATCATTCTCCTTTATTCTCTCTTCACCCATTTCTGGAATAGCTTTAACAGGTCTCATTTTTCCATTTACATGACCCTCTTAGCTTCCACATGGTCTCATTTATTTTTTACTTAAACAATGCTCTTTGCTGGGTGTGGTGGCACTTTGTTGAGTGTGTGGTAATCCCAGCACTCAGGAAGCTGAGACAGGATGATCTAGAATATGAGGACAGCCTGAACTACAGAGTGAGACCTTGTCTCAAAAAAAAAAAAAAAATGTTCTTTTAACATTTCTTTCATTATTGGCCTGCTGGGTAAAGGAAAAAATTGTTTTGAATATTTTCGCCTGACATATAATCTACTTTATCAATTCTTTCTTTAGCTATATCTGAACTGCTACTAAACCTATCCATTGAGTTATTAACTTTGGTTAGGGTATTTTTTTAATTTAGAACTTTAACTTTAGAACTTTATAATTGCAGTATAAAGTTTTTATTTTTTGCTTTCATACTGTCTCTTTTCTCCTTGAATAACACAAAGTACAGTTATTCTAAAGGTCTATGCCTGACAACAACAATATCTGTAACCTTCCCAATATTTCTACTCTAGTGTTTCCATTCATTTCATCCATGCAACCTTGCCTAATTGTGTGTAAGGATTTTTCCCTTATGTGCCAGGTGGGTTTTGTAATATTTTTTATAGAAATGAAGTGAGGACTAGGATGGTATTATCACTCATTAGGAAGTAATTGTGTTCATTTCTACTAAACATTTATGGGTATCTGCAATCTGGGATCTCCTCAATTTAACTATGGAGATTAAGAAGATTCTAAAAGGAGCTTCCATTTCTTTGAGAATATTTTTACTTTTCATTTACACTTTCCCCTTGCTCTTTAGGAATCCCAAACCCTAGGAAAACAAGGCCCACCAGTATTTTCCCTTTTTCAAAACTTGAAGTGTAGTTTTTGTATTCTTAGCCCTCTAAACCTGTCAGATGGGCTGTTCAGCCTCTTACCTGTTCAGCTGAGCTAGAAAAATTGGCCTTAATCACTGACCTCTATTCATCATCTTGTTGTCCTCTATTTTCAATCCCCTTACTTCATGGGCTCATTGTCTACTTCACTCCTTGAACTCTTAAGGTACTGACTGTTCTCTCCCTTCATCAACTACAAAGCCTTTGCCATACAGTGCCCCTGAAGCAAAAGAAGCAAAACTCCCATGGGAATAAGATACTCACAGTGCTTCCTCCACTCTCCCCTGCCCTTCCTTCATGTGACCAAAGATATCAGAGTCAGAGTCACTACTGCACATTTTTGCAAGTATGGCACTCACAGTGAAACTAGTTCAGACTTTCTGTCTTTGTGCTGCTAATTGATGTTAAGAAAATTTTGTCTTCTCTTGTCTCACATTTCTATGGAGGACTTTCTTCTACTATCTGGCCTCTCTGGAGGACTTTCTACTACCATCTGGCCTCTCTCCTCATTCCTTTCCCATACTTCCTTATGGAAGGATGAGTTCAGTGTGATGTGAGCTTGAGGGAAGGTTCTGTGGGCTGTGACACCTTACAGAGATGGTTGTCTATACAGAGAAGCATTGCATTCTGCTCTCAACTAGGTGAGATGTTCCCTGCAAGAGGAATGAGTGTAAGATTTAATCCACTATAGATAGTAGAGAAGATATATGCCTACTTGACCACAAATTAAACTGTATTCCTTGATCCAGTTTGTATCACTAATGGTAGTAATATTTTTCTGTCCCTTTGTTTCACTTTTATCTCATATTTCAACAGGTTCCAAACTCAGAATGGGGGAAAGAGGATGTGATTTGATTTCCTAAAAGCCCCAAGCAGTGATTGACCAAAAACTTCCTCCTGACTGTAAGTTGTTCTATGGAGGAAGCTTTCATCCTTATCTTTATGTGTGTCATCACCCCAGTCACACTTGCATCTTCAAGCAATAGTAGTGATACATTCATCCATATGGTTTTTCCTCCCTATTGCCACATGTTATTCATGGCCTGAGATTAATGACGAGGTTATAGTGAACTGAAAACAAAGGATGTGCAGGAATTTTCTCATGGACACAGAGACTGACTATCATGGAATGGAGCAAAAGCAGCTGAGTAACCTGTGCCTTCTGCCCACAACTATCATATCCAAATTTACTTTCTCTAACCAAATTATTAATTGAGGTTACATTTTTGAGGAATGTCTTGTTATGCAGGCCTGGATGGCCTTGAACTCACCATTTAGTACAAGTTGGCTTGGAACCTGGCAATTCTCCTGCCTCAGTCTGCTGAGTTCTGAGATTATAGTATATGCCACTGTATCCAGCAGTAGTTTACATTTTTATACTTGTGACTTTTTAGAATAATTTATACAGGGCTGGGGATGCAGCTCAGTAGTAGAGTGCTTACCTAGCATGAGCAAAGCCTTCAGTTCAATCCCAGCACCAAAAAAAACAAAAAAGAGAGAGAGAAAATTCATGTAAAAAACAATAATATACTTCAGATCCACCAGTTGAGACCTGATGTCATCTAAAGCAAGACAAAAATTTCCTAAATCCACCTAGAAGAAAAGAGCCTCAACAGTACTAATAATAGTGTGAACTTGGTCCCCAAATCCCAAACTGTGTTTATGTAGATATAGTCATAGATAAGTCTCCTTTATCTTAAATATTTCCATGACCTTTTATTTTCCTTTTTTCAGAGAATGTCTGCTCATTGCCACAGCAGTGCTCCAACAGAATGTTTTGGCAACAGTCCCGACTATGGTCAGCAACTCCTTAAGCAGCTGGGATTTCTTAAAACAAGTGAGTAGCATTTGCCTTGCAGTGCTCCAGCAACAAAACAAGCAAAGCTTCCATGGGAATCAGATATTTACAGAGCATTCTCTCTCTTGCCCCTGCTCTTCCTTCATGTAACCAAGGAGGTCAGAGCCACTCATGCACATTTTGGCAATTACAGTGCTCACAGTGGAGCTTATATACAGATACAATCCTAAACACTAGGCCCTGCCACACATCACAGGGAACTTCTTGATTACACTGATTGTTGGATGAATAACCTGAATGTGTCAAGTTGAAGGACTTGTGACAGATCAAAACTGTATCCCCTGTAGCAGACACTTGTCACCCAGTGAGCGCGTGTGTGTGCGCGTGCGCGTGCGTGCGTGCGTGCGTGCTTGGTGAGGAGTACAAGGTTCAGCTAAAGAAATTCCCAAAGCCAACAAGATTGTGGAGTGAATAAACATAAACATAAGCATGTAGCTTTTTCTTAACTATAGTCGACAAAGTAAAGCAAAATCCAGCAACAATATCAATATACACATACACACAAGTCCCCAAATATTCAAATTTTCATGGTTCTGCAGTGATTGATGGTACTTACCTAGAGACAAAAGGAATCCAAGGTAAAAATCACAAGCAGCAACTTAAAATGCAGCAGTCTTGTCTGGCTAATCCAACTTGAACAAAGCCACTGCAAGGAGTCAGCCTCCAACTTAAAAAAATGGGACCATGCAAATATACCCTTGACTAAAATTCAGCCTTACACTCCAAGTTGTTGCCATAATCTAATAATCTTCAAGCAAAATAACTGAACAAGTTTTATTGGGCCACCCAATAAAATACCATATGAGAACCTAGAGGTGGAAACATCTGTGAGAAATATTCAAGTGGTACAGAAGACCCTTACAGAAGCCTTAAAGATAGGCTGTGAGCTTTCTATTTTAAAAAAATAACAATCTTTTATTAATAATATTTTAGGTGATCCTAAAACACTGTCTTGGTGTTGACTCATTTCTGCAAACATCTGCCTTCATTTTGAGGAACTGGTAATAGTCCTACTACCAGTGCAGGCCAATGAGTGGCACACACTTCACCTTTTGATGAGAAAGTTTTAAAACCCACATTAGGCAAAAGAGTGTTTCTCAGAAGAAAAACAGGCAGTTAGCTTTGACAAAGGGCTATTTGAATCACCCCAGAGCAATACAGATGCTGGAGAGAGAGAAGATTGAGAATTGTTCTTTTTTTTTTTTTTTTTTTTTTATTCCTATGTGCATACAAGGTTGAGAATTGTTCTAAACCCGATCCACTTGGTTACTTCCTCTGCTTGCAACACTGCTGCAAAAAGAGGAAATGGGGACACCCAAGCTGAATAACTGTCTTTAGTCAAAGCTGTTAGGAAATCCTCTCAATAACCTATGATATCACCTATGATGACACAGATGTCATCTTCCTTATAGAACTTTGCTCCAAAAGCAAGATTTACAGGGTTTTTTCATGCAGACTATTGATACTAAAATACAAGCCAATGACTTAGGCAAAAAAAAAAAAAAAAAAAATGCAACATCTCAGGCAAAGTCCTTCCAGGAATTAAAATTTTGGCATTAACTCCACCCACTAATCAAATAAACAGTAAGACATGGTAAGCTTTAGCTCAGATGGAGACTCAAAGTTTGGACCAAAACTTAGGAGCTCCATGTTTCAATTTATCTCTGTCAGAGTTCTCCCTGAGTTTGTTTCATTCTTCTCAGTCTTAGAATCCTGACCTATTTAAAAAAGGGCACTGGGGTTGATAATACTTGCGAAGTTTCCAGATATCTGTGTCTGATTCCCCATGAACACATGAAATTAATGTATTTACTCTGCTTGTTTTAAAATACAGAAATGTATCTTTATTTTTAAACAAATGGAAATATCTCTATAACAATGTATACATAATAATAATGCACAACTGAGGCAGTGCCTCTCAAACAAAGGAAAGCTTAGAAAACTTAGCCACCAGAGAGCTCGTGGATTTGCCCAGTTTCTGTTGACTCTGCTGCTTGTGTGCCTGGAGTGGCACAGAATCAGCCAATGACAGAGCAGTGAATGCTTGAATAAGGGCTGACATCTTGACCCTCTCCTCCTACTTTGAGCCTCCATTGATGGGCTGGGATTTGGGTCCTATGTAGGGTGGGGGAACGGGATGGGTGTTGGAGGAAGGGTTGGTGGTGTCTCCGACTCTCAGTGTTCCCAGGCTGGTAGCAGTAGTGAGTGGGTGGTTAAGGCCACTGATGCCAGGGGTACTGGGGTTAGTACTGGGTAGGGGCTGACCAAAAGAGGTGGGTGGTGCAGATATGGACAAGGTAGAGGGCTGGGGGATCTGGAAGGAGCTTGGGGCCACTGGGTTGTGGTCACCAGAGGGAGGAGAAGCCCCCAAGGGGAAGCCTTGAGAGGTCAAGGTGGTGGTGGAAGTGGTGGTGGTGGTGGTGGTGGTGGTGGTGGTGGTGGTGGTGGTGGTGGTAGTGGTGGTGGTGGTGGTAGTGGTGGTGGTGGTGGTGGTGGTGGTGGTGGTGGTGGTAGTTGTAGTTGTTGAGCTGGTGCTGGCCACTCTGTTTACCCCCAAACCACTCATAGGCTGTGAGGAAGATAGATTGGCTGGACCAGTGGTGGTGAGTGTGGCTGGACTAGTGATCATGGGGTTACCAGTAACTAAAGCAGTTGTCTGCATTAAACGGTGGGCTGGCATGTATAGGAAATTAGGGGGTCTAATGAGCCCACTTTGGGGCTTGATGGGCAGGGTGTTGGTTTTGGTCATGGAGGGGATTTTGTGGTGAGAAGAGGCTGGAACAGTGGTGGTGAGTGTGGCTGGACTAGTGATCATGGGGGTACCAGTAACTAAAGCAGTTGTCTGCATTAAACGGTGGGCTGGCATGTATAGGAAATTAGGGGGTCTAATGAGCCCACTTTGGGGCTTGATGGGCAGGGTGGTGGTTTTGGTCACGGAGGGGGTTTTGTGGTGAGCAGAGGCTGGAACAGTGGTGGTGAGTGTGGCTGGACTAGTGATCATGGGGGTACCAGTAACTAAAGCAGTTGTCTGCATTAAACGGTGGGCTGGCATGTATAGGAAATTAGGGGGTCTAATGAGCCCACTTTGGGGCTTGATGGGCAGCGTGGTGGTTTTGGTCACGGAGGGGATTTTGTGGTGAGAAGATGCTGGAGCAGTGGTGGTGAGTGTGGCTGGACTAGTGATCATGGGGGTACCAGTAACTAAAGCAGTTGTCTGCATTAAACGGTGGGCTGGCATGTATAGGAAATTAGGGGGTCTAATGAGCCCACTTTGGGGCTTGATGGGCAGGGTGGTGGTTTTGGTCACGGAGGGGGTTTTGTGGTGAGCAGAGGCTGGAACAGTGGTGGTGAGTGTGGCTGGACTAGTGATCATGGGGGTGCCAGTAACTAAAGCAGTTGTCTGCATTAAACGGTGGGCTGGCATGTATAGGAAATTAGGGGGTCTAATGAGCCCACTTTGGGGCTTGATGGGCAGGGTGGTGGTTTTGGTCACGGAGTGGGTTTTGTGGTGAGCAGAGGCTGGAACAGTGGTGGTGAGTGTGGCTGGACTAGTGATCATGGGGGTACCAGTAACTAAAGCAGTTGTCTGCATTAAACGGTGGGCTGGCATGTATAGGAAATTAGGGGGTCTAATGAGCCCACTTTGGGGCTTGATGGGCAGGGTGGTGGTTTTGGTCACGGAGGGGGTTTTGTGGTGAGCAGAGGCTGGAACAGTGGTGGTGAGTGTGGCTGGACTAGTGATCATGGGGGTACCAGTAACTGAAGCAGTTTTCTGCATTAAACGGTGGGCTGGCATGTATAGGAAATTAGGGGGTCTAATGAGCCCACTTTGGGGCTTGATGGGCAGCGTGGTGGTTTTGGTCACGGAGGGGATTTTGTGGTGAGAAGATGCTGGAGCAGTGGTGGTGAGTGTGGCTGGACTAGTGATCATGGGGGTACCAGTAACTAAAGCAGTTGTCTGCATTAAACGGTGGGCTGGCATGTGTAGGAAAGTAGGGGGTCTAATGAGCCCACTTTGGGGCTTGATGGGCAGGGTGGTGGTTTTGGTCACAGAGGAGGTTTTGTGGTGAGCAGAGGCTGGAACAGTGGTGGTGAGTGTGGCTGGACTAGTGATCATGGGGGTACCGGTAACTAAAGCAGTTTTCTGCATTAAACGGTGGGTTGGGATGTATAGGAAATTAGGGGGTCTAATGAGCCCACTTTGGGGCTTGATGGGCAGGGTGTTGGTTTTGGTCATGGAGGGGATTTTGTGGTGAGAAGAGGCTGGGAATGGGCCCACCTGTGTGGAAAGAAAGGGGTTTTTTCCCTGGCTTTTAGTTGAGGTCACCCAGAGGCTGTTTGTCATGGAAGTGGCAGAGGTCCGGCCAGGACCAGTAGGGGAGGAATGGTTGGTAGGCATGGTGCCAAGGGCCTTTGGGTTTTGAGTGGGGGCAGGCCAGAGGAGACCTTGTAGTTTGGATGATACTGCAACTTGAGGGCATGGAGGGGATGACGTATCCATGGGTACAACTGGGGATGAAGTAGGTGCCCTCCCCACAGAAGTTGCTGAAAATATAGGGGGGCCTTGTAATTTGACTGAAATTGAAGCTTGAAGGGGTGGAGGGGATGATGTATCCATAGGTACAACTGGGGAGCAAGTAGGTGCCCTCCCCACAGAAGCTGCTGAAGATGTTCCTGCAAAGGTCACTGAATGTGACGGACTAAGAACAGCTGGAAGACCAGTTGCCTTTGGAGGTGCGGGAGCTACAGTAGTAACCACACCAACCGCCACTGGAAAGGATGGTGGGGCCTGTAGATTCTGCACCTTTTTCAAGTGTCCAACCAGTGGGATAGTGCTTAGGCCTGAGGTGGGGATGGAGGCTGGCAAGGAAACTGGCCTTTCTGCGGTCAGGGTCAATCTGTGGCCGGGTCGCTTGGCAGGTGCAGGAGTTCCAGTGCTAACTCCATCGGCAGGTCCTTGTAAGGATGGTGTGCAGTCAGGGTTCAGCATGGTCTTTGGGCTGGCCAGCACTGGAGTAGCACCTGGGCCTGGTGCAGGGGTTGTAGTGCTAACTACATCAGCAAGTCCTGGTAAGGATGGTGTGCAGTCAGGGATCTCCACGGTCTTCGGACTGGCCAGAAGTGGGCTAGCACCTGGGTCTGGGGCAGGAGTGGGGAGGGAGGATGGCAAGGAAGCTGGGCCTGCTGCAGGCAGGGTGGATGTGTGGCTGGGTGGCTTGGCAGGTGCAGGGGTTGCAGGATTAACTACATCAGCAGGTACTGGTAAGGATGGTGTGCAGTGAGGTATCTCCACGGTCTTCGGACTGGCCAGAAGTGGGCTAGCACTTGGGTCTGGGGCAGGGGTGGGGAGGGAGGCTGGCAAGGAATCTGGCCCTGCTGCAGGCAGGGTCAATGTGTGGCTGGGTGGCTTGGCAGGTGCAGGGGTTGCAGTATTAACTACATCATCAGGTCCTGGTAACGATAGTGCACAGTCAGGGTTCGGCATGGTCTTTGGGCTGACCAGCAGTGGGCTAGCACCTGGGCCTGGTGCAGGGGTTGTAGTGCTAACTACATCAGCAGGTCCTGGTAAGGACGGTGTGCAGTCAGGGATCTCCACGGTCTTCGGACTGGCCAGCAGCGGGGTAGCACCTGGGCCTTGTGCAGGTGTGGGGAGCGAGGATGACAAGGAAGCTGGCCCTGCTGCAGGCATTGTGAAAATGAGGCAAGGCTCCTTAGTGACACAGTTAGAGGCCACAAGAGTCTTGTCCTCCAGAGCCTTGCTAAACCACTCAAATCTGGCCTTCTTCTCTCTATGGACTTCAGGAGTGATAGGATAGGCAAGCAGGGGAGGTAAAGGGCAGGTCAGTGGGTCCCCACGCCGCTTGCGTTTCCTGCTCCCAGAGCTGCCAGGTGTGGGTAGTGACATGGAAGACTTGTGTTCCTTCCTTCTGGTGTCATCTGTAGCCCTTTCTCCATGGGACTCTGGCTGCTGGCAGTGGGAGGAAGCTGGTCCAGAGAAGAGGGGTGAGGTGTGTCCCCTTCTCTTCCACAGCTGGGAGATGCCTCCAGTGGAGCTGTAGGAACTTGTGATTGCATTGCGCTTGGGCACTGGGATGCCACACGTGACCTTGCTTGGCGGGGAGCACCTAGAACACGTGCGTGCCCGCTTACTTAAGGGGTCATCAGAGGTCTCAGACGCGAGACTTCTCTTCAGGGGTACAGGTTTCTGTACAAGACTAGCAGAAGACCCATCAGCCGGGAGGGGTTCATTTGTTGATGGGCTGCTCCCACTACTCTCATGGCCCTTTCTCTTGCTTTTCTGGCCATCTCTAAGTATTTGGGACTCTTCCTCCACCCTACTTTGCATTGTCTCTTTGAGAGTGGTGTCCTCTGCACCTGGTTGCTGGGCATTTCTTGCTGGGCAGGCCAGCGTGGAGTTGGTCATCTGCCCTGCTCCTCCTTTCTGCACTATCCCTTTATTCGAGCCTTTCAGGGGACTCACTGTGGTTTCCTTTACGCTTGGCTCCTGGGCATTTGTTTGCCTGGAGGCCAGTGTCCAGCCGACCATCTGACATGGCACTCGAGGTGGCCTTTGGTTGTTACTGCTGGGGCAAATCTGCTTGGTTGCTGGGTTGCAGACCATCCTGCAGTTTCCCGCAGAGAACATGGCTCTGTGGGGGTGACTGATCCCGCAAGGGGTGAGCATACCCTGCTTGAGCCGGTACCGTCTTCCAGGTGCTTCCAGGAACCCTGGCATGAAATCCCCAGAATGGCAGTATCAAGGTCTCTTGTGGGCTAGAAGAGGGGCAGGGAGTGAGGGGTGGTTGGGTTGGAGGAGCTGGACCAGGGAGGGGTGTGAGGGGCCGGTGGGTGGTGGCCGGGTCCGTCCTGGGTGGGGAGCATCAGGGCCCTGGCTTACCCTTGTATCTGTACATATCAGCAGTTCAGCAAGGTAGTTCTCCTGAAGCAGTGTCGCGGACAGTCGCTCTACCAGTTTTGGTTTTCAGGGAACTTGTCCTAGGAGACTAGTAACATTCCATGACATAACAATTGCGGGTTCCAAATCCACGCGCACGCCCAGACTTTGACAACATAATCCTTCTCTTACATTTGGCCTTTGTCCAACATAATTCATTTAAACCAATTGTGCAACTAAAACCTGTAAGTAATACCTTTCAGGAACTGAAGGTAAACCTTTGTTCTCAGATCCTTTTCTCTTGAAAGCCAAACAAAACCAAAAAAGGGGTGTGGGATGAGGGAACAAGGTAGAAAAAGAGAGCTGTAGTATCCCTTTGCTCACAGAAAGAGTCCAAAACTTGGAAATAAAGCAAAGGGGAAGGTAACATGCTCTTTCAGCAGCATAATTAGGCATTATTAAAAAAAAAAAAAGGGGGGGGCCTAGTCAATGATTGAGTCATTCTCTGGATGGAAGAGTGTTGTTCAATAAATAGTGCTTTCTATAATGATGGAAATATTCATATCTCTGCTGTGCAATAAAGAAGCCAAACCAAAAGCATCTAGTGAGCACTTAACAAATGGCTGACAGGGAAACTGAATCTTTAATTCCATCCCATTTTAGTTGATTTAAATTTAAATTCAAATAACACAAGTATCTTGTGGCTACTATGGATAATATACCTCCAGAAGAATGTACCTATGATTAATTTATGCATTTTGATCAGATTTGTGCACTGAAATTGCATGTTAATTTGTAAGCAATTGCCTGGTAGAAAGAATCTGAAAAGTTACGTTTTTTATTTAACAATTATATTTAAACTGAAAAGATTAGCAAATAAAATTTAAACCAGAAATTATTCTTACTACGGTACTTGTCACCAAATGATTTTTTCTTCCTCTTTCCCAAATTCCTTATTTGTTTCATCAAAATAATGTATATCAAGTAAAAAACACCAGTTCCACAAAGGAAACACTGATTTCAAGTATATTTTATAATTTACTCATGTTGACAAGAGCATCATACTATCAAAGTTTCTGATTAGTAGGTAAAACAAACCTGCACAATATTATGATGTGCTATATGGCACAGTGTGGGAATGTCAAGAATTTCCCACTCAGTTTTGTAAAATCTAACAAAAGAAGCAGACAGGTGAATCTAGACAAAAAATTAAATAAACCTAACTTTGAAAACAGTGATGTAAACGTTTTCTACAGGATCAAGCGCAATTTGGATGGGAGTATATATGTGTCTACTACATATACAAAACATATTTTAACAAATGTATAGAAAAAATGAATACAAGTTCCCATTTTTGTCAAGTCTTTACAACTTGACAAAAATACAGCTGAGCTAACAATAAATACAAATTTATAGAACAACAGAGTGGTAAGAGGTTTTCCTGTTTCCTTCCGTTTTTGTTTTCTTGTTTAGGCATTTGGGAATGTCTTTTATGGTGATGTACTGATTACAAATCCAAAGGAGTTATTTACTTCACTGTATAAATTCATTAAATATTATTGTAAAAATTAAGAAATAACTTAATGCTAATGTCTACCTACACCATTGCGAGTGAGTAAATTATTAAGAAAAGGATTCTGAAAATTCTCAGGAAATGTGTTTTTCAGACTATCAACTTTGGTAATATTATCTATTTTAGACTTTCAATGGATTGTTTGGATTGTGTCCTCTCACTTAAAATTCCAGATACCAGCCAAAAAAATGTATTTTATTAGTTTTTTTCACAGACCTCTTTCCCCCAAACACCAAGTCATGTCACAGAAAAAAACCTGCTTTTTAATGTTTCCACATAAATGAACTAAATAGAAGTGGGGGAGCTTTTAAGAACTCTAGAGCTTAATAGAACACGTGTTTGCTTATAGAACAGCAGTTAAGAAAGGTACGTTTGGAAATAGAGTTGTAATATCCTCATACAGGATGCACTTTGGCAAGGAATAACATAAAAAGTTACTGTAGCCAAGATTCTTGTGCAAAATTTACTTCTCCACAAGATTTACTAATAAAAAATTCTGCATTCTAAACAGCTAACATAGCAAACAAAAATAACCCACCTTTTTTTGGGTGGGGGCAGGGAAAGGTCAGAACGATCAATTAAAAAGAAAAAAATCTCAGCTCAGGCTTCTTTTGGAGCCATCAGGAAATTGCCAGAATCTGTTTAACACGTTAAATATATTCATAAGAAAAAATATTTTTTTTCTTTGTTTTTCCTATGTTTCAGTGCAGCTGCAAAGAAGGTGATCCATAAAGCTGTGCAGGCAAAGCCTAAACTGACCTCAGATGTTGGAGATGTCAGGAGTGCAATGTCTGCCAAAGAGCACCGCAGGAAATGAGTGAAGCCAGCCCACATCAGAGGCCATATGGGCTGTGAACAGCAAGGCAATGGGACAGGACTGCTCAAGACTATCAGAACTCACATTATTACACAGCGTGTCTAAGATGCTAGACATGGAGCTATAGGACTGAATGTTTTCCTTTCTGGGTTTTCAGCTGATCCATCATTGCTACACTCCTATTCCTCCCTTTTAGAGTGGGAAAGTTTAGTATGTGCCATTATATTTTGGAAGCATATAATTTTCCATTTTGATTTTACAGAGGTTCATAGCTAAGAGTTTGCCTTTAGTCTCAGAAGAGACTTTGGACTTAGATTCTTGAATAATGTTTGAATTTTTGGGACTCTGAAAAATCCTGGAGGTAGACTGAATACATTTTGCAATATAAGATAGCCATAAGATTTTGGAATTCAGGAGCAGAATATTATGATTTGAATGTAGAATATCCTCCAAAGGCTTGTTTGTTAAAGCCCAGGTCCCCAGCTAGTGGTGCTATTTTGGGAAGTGAACAGAAACTTCAGGAGGTGGAGCCCAGCTGGAGGAAGTAGGTTACTGAGGGTGGATCCTTGAGGTTTCTTGCCCCTAACCCCTTTCTTCCTCCCTATCTCTGCTTCCTCTCTGCCATATAGTGAACAGCCTCCTCTGTCACACAGATACCACTGCAATGATCCAAGAATCAACAGTAAAGGACATTAGACTGAAATCTCTAATTTGGAACCAAAATAGAATTAAACTAGAAATCAATAGCAGAACAATACTGAAAGGTTCCTCAAATATTTAAACAACCACTCATAAATAATACATAACTTTAAAAAAAGAAAGCACAAGGAAAATTAGAAGATATGTTTAAAACACTGCATCAAAATATGTGGTATGAAGCTGAAGTTGTACTTAGAGGAAAACGTAAAACACTGGTTTTATTAGGAAAAAAGAAATCTCTCAAAGCTATTGTGTAATTTTTTACCTTAAAATACAAAAGCAAAGGTCAAGTTAAGTTAAAATTAAGTAGAAGCAGGAAATTATAAAGTTGAACAAAACAAATGAAAATGAAAACAGAAGATAAAAAGACAAATAAAACTGTTTCTATGATCGTTCAACAAACCTGATAAAACATTAATTGGTTAGACATGAAAGAGAGTATAAATAATGGCCAATATCGGAAATGAAAGAACATCTCTACAGGGCTTAGAGATGCTTAAAACAAGAGTGTATATTATGAACATTTTGGTAATAAATCAGACAATTTAGATGTAATGGAAAAATATAAGATACAGCTAACAAAGATCCTTCAAGGAGCAATAGATATCTTGAATAGCCATCTATTAAGGAAACTATAGTTGTAGTTAATAACCTCCACACAAAGAAAACTCCAGGCCTTCATGGCTTCACTCATGAATACAGTAAGCCATTTAAGAAAGAAATAGTATCAATTGATCAATTGCTCCGAAACTCTTCTAGAAAAATCAAAGAGATAAGACACTTCCCAATTCATGTTACAGAACATTATCAAGATGCATAAAACAGACATTATAAGAAAGTGAAACTAAAGACAAATAACCCTCATAAGCATTGTTTTTAATAGAATTTTACTAAGTGTATTCTAGTAATATATAAAGAAGACATTATGACAAATATATAGAACTAATCACAGGGATGCAAATTGTGTTAACACTAAAATACCAATTGAATTTACCTTATTAACAGAGTAAAATGAAAACTGTTATGATCATCTCAGACTATACATTTAAAATATTTGTTAGAACTGGGTATGGAGCTCAGTGGTAGATCATTTGCCTTGCATGTGGAAGAACCTGGGTTTGAGCTCCAGCACCACAAAAAGAAGTATCTGTTAAGATGAAAAACCCATTTATTATGAAAACTCTCAGCAAACTAATAATAGAAGGGATTTTCTTCAATCTGATTAAGTATAACTATGAAAAATCTATTGCCAACATTACACTTTGTGGCAAAAGACTGAAACCTTTCTCCTTAAGTTTAGGAACAAGATAAGGATATGACTTATATCACTTCAACATCATATTGGAGTACAACTAATGCAAGAAGACCAGATAAGAGACTGAATAGAAATAAGTAAATCTCTCTACTTCCTACTAACAGTAGGAAGATCCTAAGTAATCTACAAAAATGTCACCCAAATTGCTATGTATTTAACAAGCCTTCATGATTCAAATCAATATATTAAAACAATTGTATTTATATATAATAGCTGTTATAGTTTGCATTGTGTCTCCCCCAAAATTACATGTTGAAGCCCTAACCTTCTATGCAAATGCATTTGGAGATATGGAAGTTAGGGGGCAATATATTTTAAACGAGCTCATAAGGTTGGGCCCCAATCCAATAGGACTGGTGTACTTAAAGAGGAGAAAGATATACTGAAGAGATATCCCTTTCATTCCCTGCCCCAACAAGTGCACAGAAGAAAGGCCATGTTAGGACACCATAAGAGGTGGGTAACTTTAAAGGAAGAAGAAAAGACCTCACAAGATACTAACCCTGTACCTTTATCTTGGACTATCACCCTCCAGAACTGTGAGAAAATAAATTTCTATTATTTAAGCCACCCAGTATTTGTTATCGTTTTAGGATAATCTGAGCCAACTAATACACTAGCCATGAATAATGGAAACTGAAATAAAAATGAAATCATAAGAGTATCAACAATGTAAAATACCTACAAATAAAAGTAACAGAACAACATGTACATCTATCTATCTATCTATGTGTGTGTGCGTATATATTTCATGTACATACACAAAGTCAATATGGAAATTGTATATATTTATTGTCCCAATGACTATGGTATTAAAAGTGATTTCCATTCCTATATATCAGAGAGACATGAGCAGGTGCCTTCTGGTAGTAGACAGTCATCATAAAACACCCAGAGAACTAAGGAAGCCTGTGGATAAAGCTTAGCAGCTAAAGGACATTTGCAGACACTAAGTGCTTTGGTCATAGTATGAATTTAATTATACTAACTTCTAAGTGCTTTGGGAATGTATGTGGGAAGCCTTCCTATTTTTTTTATATTTCCTATAGCTGCTTGTAACATTCCAGGCAGCAATTAATGATGGAAAAAAGGCATCAGAATTCATGCCAGAGAAACTGTTTACCAGAGCCCATTTATGAATCTGAACTAACAAATTTCAATTTGAGAGACAATTCTGATAGTTGATAGTGACTTTCTGGAACAAAAGTTAAAAAAGAACATCTTGAGACTATCTCAGTAGGAGAAAGGACTACAGTCAGTGAGCTATGTCTGCTGTGGGATTGTTAATATGTACACCTGGATTTAGCACTCTTTGTGTGAAACACCACTGGACCCAAGAGTAAGAAGCAGGCACTAAATAATGCTGTGATGACCATTGATCTATGGTGATCGTTGAGTTCAGGTAAATAATTGCTTTCCAGATTTTTCTTGTCCTTTCCATAATTGCAAAACTCAAAAATTACTATTGGCCTATCAAGTATAACTATTTGGTTAGTTATTTTACAAAGTTACATAAGTGAAAAATTCTTTTGTTTAATACACACATACTATATTTATAAAGATACCTATTTTGCAAGATGGAGAACTAAGTTTCACAGATGTGTTGAAGATGAACACAGACCTAAATTTCAGTTGTCATTCCCAAGTCTTGTGTGTATTTCAATACCATGCTCAAAATCTGAGTCCTGTACTAGAGCAAGGTGATTTGTCCAAAAGTGAAAAAAACAAAACAAAAACTTATTCAGTTGCCAAAGAAGGACTCCATTTAACCAATCTTGGTTAGATTTAGGATCATTTCTATCTTTTATGATTAGGGATTCTTTTTGCAGATTTCCTTTACCTTACATAGTTCATGCTATTTTTTATTATCTGTCATTTTCATGTCTCTATTTGATCATAAGCAACTTGAAAACAGTTCTTTAATCTCTGTATTCATAGAGGCCAATATGGCACCAGGCATATTATCTACATCCCTAAAAATATTTTTTAAAGAAATGACTACATGCATGAAATTATCTTTTGCTTTTTACAATGTCAAAAAAGTAATGCGACAATTTAAAGAAAGTGTAATGATCTATCTCCATTGATTTGAATATAATCAATCTTTCTTATTCACAGCCAACAGACCTGGCACTGAAATAGGCTCTTTAACGTATATTATTGTTCATTAGTCACTCACAATAAGTTTGCAGAACAGATACTAATTTGATGTTTTGAATAGTTGAAGAAGTTGATACTGAGAGAGAACAACTAACATCAGACAGTCAGATTCACATCTTCACCTTCAGAGCCCAATGCTTTCCAGCACAATATTAGTTAAATTTAGAAAATATATAGATATTTTAAGACCTGCCTGTAATATTTCCTAGGGTAATGATGACCAGGATTCTCCATAATTCCTCAGAGATTAATCTTAAAAGTCTGAGCTCTAAGCACATATTTGTAAAAAATTTAACTTCCATTTTTAAATAAAAAGCTGCTTGATATCTAAGAATTTAAAGTAAAATTCATTTAACAATGTCCTGGCATATGATGTCTTTCCCTGCTAAGTCCTGAATAGGTCCAACAGGTTGTAATTCAAACTTACAACAATTTTCCACATGTAGCAAACTTTCTCTCCTCGTTCTGTCCCTTGGATAACCTTATAATGACTTTTACTGTATTTATGCAAGATCTTTCCAATTAGCCCATTGGAACTCTCAAATGGAGAAGAAACGGAAAATAATGAAACGAGGAAAGAAGAAAAACAATGATCTGGGGTAGCATTTAACTAGCATGAGTTTTTCACACTGTCAGGTCATAGACACATGGAAAGTCAGAAGGGTCCTAGTGTTCTCGTACTAGAGTCCCATAATATTTATAGATGTGTTTACTTTGGCATATGCAATAGAACACAGGATTTGTAGTTAGTCAATCTAAGGTCAAAATACTTTGCTACTTTCAGTATTTTAGGCATTATAATATGTTACTTAGCCTTGTTTTCCTTAATTATAAAATGTGTTGATGTCTAACTCACAAGGTTATTTTTAGGATCAAATATGGTAATATGTTCAGCATTTAGCACATGCATGGAACTCAAAAAGGGTTAGTAAATGGTAGCTCCTGTTGTCATTATTCTTGTAATACCATATACTGTATTGAGCAATTCTAAATTTACAGTCATATGGCTATTGCTTGGTATGATTGCATATTGATGACATTGCTGCTGCTCAACTACTTTCAGGCAATGGCCTGGATTTTAGCAGCGGTGTTATGAAGTAAATTTAGCCACAGCCCTCTGTTACGTTTCTTATTTTGGTGTTTAAGACAGTATTCTAAGGGTGGTAACTTGTAAATCCAGAGTAACTTTTTGTACTTAAATATGTGTTTTTACATTGGTGGAAATTGTAACTTTTTTTACCTTTCACTCATTCATATTTATTGTATTAAATTTATTGATTGATCTCAGTCTCTGCCTCAATGTCTCTAATATTTCCAAAGTCTCTCCCTCTCTTTATACACTTCAGTCCAGGGAAAAGGTAGTGACATATAAGCCTGTGTGACAGGCAAATTGGGAAGACTAAACTAAGCACATTCAATGAAGCTCCTCCCCTTCCCTCCTGGGGCATGTAACTTCCAGGGAGCCTACACTCCCCTTGTTTCCTTCCACATACTATGTTCTTATGGGAACTTGCCTCATCTGTGTAGGTCTGTGGCTGTATGACCATGACTGTAACTAGATGGGTAAATCTGTGTAGTCTGGGTCAATGTTAGATGTTTAATGCCTCACATACATATTGCACCTTCTAGCTGAGTCTTACCAGGGTAAAGATGGGAGCTAATAGATTTTGTTCGCCATCTTCTGACTCATTTTTTAAAAAACTAAAGCTACATAGAGCGATTCTGTTCTTCCTGTTCCCAAAGACGGGAAAGAGACTCAAAGCTTGAGTCTGGGATCATAAAACTTTTACTATTACCATTTGTTTTTAAATTGCCCTCTATTAAATAGCTCTTGTGCACACTATAATTAAACATCTGAGGGGTGGTTAGTTTCATACCATCTAGCGTGTTTGTCAACTAGCTCTGTTTACCATTTTGACCTTTTTGGGAACCTCAGTGATAAATGATGACCTTCATTTGGATCCAAGCCAATGCTGGTCTGGAGGTGCATGGCTTGTCTAATTTTATATTACCTTTGAGGCTCCACATTGTAACACCTGCTGACTATGCTTATGAGATCCAGATTGTACCTTTACCCTTTGAAATAAAGTAGATTTTATTAATGGGCAAATAAAAATAAATGATGGTCACTATTGAATTAGAGAAACAAGTTCTGCTTATGAAAAGAAAGTAGGAAAAATAGCCACAAGATCCCACTCCCCTAAATCATGTAAGAAGCCTATGTGTGGTGCCTTAATCTTGGGAAGTTGGCTGTCTTAGAGTAGAGCTGAAGCATTAGATGAGGTAATTTAAGAATGCTTTATGGGCAACAAAAAAATGGGGTTCAGCAAGCATAATGACAAATAATGCTTGTCATTATTTGTCAAAGGAAGAAACCCTACTAATCATTAGTACTTAATATAATTCATATGCATAATAGTTGCCACTATTTGATTCTTAATTTAGCAGAAATTTCCCTAGAGCCTACTGCATACTTGATATTACATTGGTTACTGTAGATGAACTAATGTGAAAGATATGGCTCCTACTTACATGGAATTATAGTAAAATGGTAAAGAAATACATTTAATGAATAGCTGAAATAAAATGTGCAAATGGTAATAGATATTCACAAGGGCCTTTGAGAGCAAAGGGAGGGGCACTTAACACAATCTGGAAGTGACTGAGCTTCTTAGTCACTAGTAGAAATGTGAGTTTTATAGCTTTGAATATCATAAAGGAAGACATGTAACAATTCTTCAAGAAAGACACATTTGCCTTCTTTTTTTGGTGCTAAATTGGAAATTCTTTACATGGGATTTTGTAAGAAGTACTGAGGGATATGATGTTCTCAATATCAGTTCTTCAGCCCTTGCAGAAAGAGGTATCATTTGTTTGTCTTTCTTCATAGACAGTGATGATAGCCAAAAAAGCAAATAATGATAGAATATTCATAGCCAAATCTGTTGTATATCCAAATCATTTTGGGATCTTTTCAAAAATTTAGACTCCTAGGCTTTATTTAATAAGTTCATTCTCCAAATCTTAATGATTGTTTACATTCTGACAATAACTTACTCTCTTCTCCTTTTTTTCTTCACTTCTATTCTCACTCTAGCAATCTGTAGATCTCAGACAGATCTTTAGTTCATTAATCTTTCCATTTTCCCACAGTTTATTAATTTTCTCCTTGACTGTTTCTTTTCTTAGGTATTACTTAAACTACATTCTTACCAGAATCCTCAATCCCTCAAACTTTTCTAGCACTATACATCTTTAGCCACCACTTAAAATTTTGACCCTATGTGACTTTTTAAAAAAAAATTCATAGACATATGGATGCAAGGAATAATTTTAGAATTCATCAAAGACTATTAAATGATCTTTAGAAAATGTCTCTGAATTATAAAAGGTAATATTAACAAAGAGCAAAGCAACTGTACATGACATCTGCTTGCTATTTATGTCAGATATTAGACTGAGAGATATGTGATTACAACTTACAAGGTACTGCAAATTGAGAGATGAGAGTAGGATACAATCACTTGTATAATAGTCTTTTCTTCCAGGAACTTTTAAGCTAGTTGAGGAGACTAAAAAATATCAATAGTGAGGTTTACTGAGTACCTGTTTTGTGTAACATACTTTAAATTTATAATAAGTAAGCTTCAAAATGTCCTTGTTTATCAGGTAGCTTTTGCTACATTAAACTACTTGAGAACCTAGCAGTTTAAAACAGTCATTCTCAAAACACGGTACCTAGCCCACTCAACAGCAAAATCACATGGAAATTTAGGGACCCCAATCAAGACTTATGAATCAGAAATTCTAGGAGTGGGGCTCATTAGTTTGTATTTCTCAAGCCCTCAAATGGATTCTGATGCAAGCTGTATCTATCCATATCTATCTACCTTTCTTTCTTCCTTCCTTCTTTCTTTCTTTCTTCTTTTTTTCTATCTATCTATCTATTATCTATATTCTATAGCTCACAATTCAGTTCATTAAATTGGGTGAGCTCAGTGGGTGATTCTTCACATCTCAGCTGTGTGAGTTAGCTAGGAGCTGATAGATCCATAATGTCTTCAGGTTGTATGGCTCATTTCTGCTGCAAGTGATCTACCTTTTTCAGGAAGGTAGTCTTAACTTGTTCACATGACAATCCTGCATGGGGGAACAAATATGATCTTTCGAATCTTGAGTCTTAAGTTCAGAATTGGCATACTGTCCCATCTGTCATATTCTATTGTCTAAAGCAAGTTAGAGGAGTAAGGAAATAACACTCCATTTACTGAAAAATGAACTACAATGTCACACTGTAAAGGGCAGAGATAAGGGAAATAGAATTGACACAATTTTTGTCATGGATACAGCATGGTAGATAGTCTTATACTTAATCAGTAAAATTAAGAAATTGAAGTTCAGCAAATTTACATAAATCTACAAGGTCATTCATCTAATAAGATGCAGATACTGGATTTAAACCTAAGCCTTTTAATTCTAACTGATCAGATCATGTATAAATAGCTATAATATAACATAATACATGCTAAGTAGAGAGCAGAGGCCCAGATGAAAGTTTGCAATACATCAAAAGCGGGAGGGATGATTTTAGGTGGGAAAGATGAGAAAATACTCAAGGAAGGTAGTAAAATTTGAGCAGTTTGGTCCATGAAGGATAGTGATGTAGGAAAAGGATTAAGTCTGGACAAGAACAAAACAGACACAGAAAAACATCAGCCTTCCATTGGCAAAATCATGGAAGCTCTTTTGGCATTAAATATTTGAAAAAGAAAAGAAGGAAATACCTTTAGAAATACAAACCCTGTCATGGAGTACTAGAGTATTTTTAACAAAATGTATGGAAATAAGATGTTTAACTAGTTCCAATTATAACCATCTTCATGCAAATTGTCTTTTGATTGATTTACTCATGATAATTTTTTTGATGGTATTGGGGATTGAATTCAGGACTTCCTCCTTGCAAAGCAAGCACTCTACTGCTTGATTCACATCTCCAGCATATTTCGTTTATTTTGTAGATGGGGCCTCTACAACTATTTCTGGGCTGGCTTTGAACCATAATCCTCCAAATTTCAGTATCCCGAATAGCTAGAATTATTGGCATGATCCATTGACACCTTGCTAATCTCTTAATTTTGAAGTCATCATTCTTCCAAAATTTTCTAACTATTTTTTATCCTCTTTAAGAAAGTATTTTTTGGGAGGTACAGATCTAAGAAGCTAGTGTGGTTTCATTCTGATCTAATATTAGGTAGTTGGGAAGGTTGAGTTAGGTCACACTTTGCCTAAATCAAAGCTTCTCACTAGGGCTTTTGCAGTGGTATTTGGAATTAATCCTCTCAGCAGATGGGTAGTTTGTTGGCTTTGGAGAGGATGGAGACCCTTTGGAATGGTTGGTTCAGGCCACATGCTAGTGTGTTCCTTCACTTCAGTGTGCTATGCAATTACTGAGCACTATTGTTTTCCATGTGTTCCGTATGTGTGAACATTGGGGAGCATTATTCTAGAGGTTCCCAAAGCTCAGAGCATAAGAGGTATTGATAAACCTCCATAACTGAAAAGCTGTGGGGTATATCCTAGACATGTGTGTGTGTGTGCATTTAACTCCCAGATGACTAATACTTCACAAGGCCTATGAAGCACTATTAGAGAATCCTTTCATCTGGTAATCTGGTCTTCTAATTTGTGGTCTTTGGTTCATGAGAAACTACAATGGTGAAGGCGCAGAGTCCCATATCATTCCGATTCTGACTTCAACTCCAATAATGATGTCCTTAATTATAATGACTTTCTTACTAATATGTTTACTATGAAGACTTTCAATTTCACCTCTTCACTATTCTGCTCCTGGGCTACATGTGGGATAAACTGAATTCTCTGGGAAGGTCAAACTTAGAATACAAGCAGGTATCCAAATATATACTTTTATTTGCATGTGGCCCAGGAGCCTCAATAAAGAGAGCATAAATTTAGGTCCATAGCGGACAATAAAATAAAGTGTCAGGAAGATGGCTAGACTAATGGAAAAAAATTGAATTTCCAGAGGGAAAAATTACACTAAGAGAAGTAGTCTGGCAGAATGGACCTGGCTATTGGCAAGTGCTATGGTTTAAATTGCACTACTAGATTCCATTTGAACATTTTCTCATCCAGAACTCCCCTTACCACCATCATCCTTGAGTCACCTGTGTGCTCTGGGAAGCATCATTTGAAGAAAACAGTTGCAGGACAGCATATGAGCTGTGTTGTAGAGACTCCAGCAAAAAAGATGACCTCATGAAACCCGAAGAGTTGGTTTGGTGAAGGTCACAAATATTTTCTCCATTATCTTTTTCTAGAAATTATATAATTTTAGCTCTTAATTTTCTCAATAGGATGGAGTTGGATGCATGAAGGAAGTCAGCAGTGGGATGGAGAGTAACTTGATGGCAGGGTATGCTACTCTCTTAAGGATTTCAGAAAGGGGAGGTACCATAGCATAGACAGCAATTGTGAGTAGCAGTGAGTAACAATGGTCAAGCAAGTTTGATGGTGACTTAGTGGATGGTACAATGAAAAGTTGTAAAATATAGGCACCTTTTATATATTTGTTGATTACGTTCAATATAAAACATTTTTGAGTGCTTTCTAGGTACAAAGTTTTACCCCTGGGTTTGTGTGAGCAACAAAAACTTAACAAACATGGAATATTTGTTCTCATGAAATTTATATTTAATGGATATTTTATATAGAAAATCCCATCTCCTATGTACTACCCAGGTAGAATAATTGAATATAAAAATCTATGGCAGATAATGATAGCAGGATAAGATAAAAGGACTATATTTCTAATTAATTCAGTTAACCAGGAGGCTCAAAGCTTTGAAACTTGATGTATTATTATTTGCTAATGAGGAAAGGGATGAATTTTAGTTTTATCCCACCCAAAACACACTTTAAGATGTAATCCTCCTAAAGCAATATATTTTATTGTACAATCCCAAACATTTGGGGATTATTTTATTTTGAATTATGTCAAACACTTTCCATTGTATGAATGCATAGAAACAAACACTAATTTGAAATTTACTCTGGCCATGAATGGTGACCTGTAACATTTTAATTTTAAAAACTCTGAATGAAGCATTATTTAGTTCTGTGATAACTATTGGGCACATAAAGATTAAGAGAACACAGTTCATGCCCTTAGTGAGTTCATGATACACAAGTATAAAAAAAATGTTTAAAAAGGAAGTGACCTATATTTACATAATGAAGTATTATTCAGCCATACAAAGAATGAAAACATGCTGTTTGCAGAAAAATATGTGGAATCAGAGGGAATCACATTACATGACAAATATTGCATGTTTTCTCTCATATGAAGAATCTAGACCTTAACAAAAACAGGAATAAATGACATGAATATAAAAGGGGTCTGTTTGGAGGGGTATTAGTGAGTCAAGAAAAGGAGAAAAAAATTGTAACGGAACCTAAATATGGTAGACGTGTATACATGTATGAATATAGAATAATGAAGACCATTCAATTATACAAAAAGGAGGGGTGAGGGGGTCATAAAGAAAGAATAGTAGAGGTGAATATGTTCAATGTACATTATATGAATGTGTGGAAACATTACAATAAAACTCCTTTTGTACAACTACTATATGCTAATAAAAGCATTTTATTATATCTCCAACTATGCATGCATCAAAAATGACTAGGAACTTATAAATTAGATCCCCACAATACCGTTTTAAACTTTGAATTCTTTTTTTGTACTAGGTAATGATTTATTTATTTATTTATTTTAAATCTCAGGTAACATCACTGGGACAAGAAATGGGACATTTCTAGCACCTGGGAAGTTCTCTCATGAGTAGTTTAAATCATTAAGTCACTACTCAAAAGCGACCACAAATCTGAACTCTATGGTAACTTGAATTTAATTCACATTTTCACAATCTAAGCATACAGGACTATAATCTGCCATTTAATTTTGATTTTTTGAAAACCTATATGTAAATAAAATTACATAGTAGGTACACTATTCTGTGGCTCTTTTGGCTTAGCATGTGTTTGTGAGATTTATCTTTGTTTTGTGAGTAGCTATACTTAATTCATTCTCATTATTGCATATCATTCCATGCCACAAATATATTATTTATCCTTCCTTCTATTGATTAGACTTTGAATTCTTAATACATCTACTTTCCTTTCTCTTTCTACCACTTCACCTTTATATTTCTCGATTGCACTATCTGTTATAATTATTGTCAACTTATCTTTCTCACACATTAGACTTATACTTCCTGAGGGCAGAGACAGTTTCCTAGTCTTCATTCACCAAGTGCTGTGCAAGGTATTAGGAACAGGTATTATGGTGGAATAAGTAGTCAAGAAGTATTTATTGAACAAATATTCAAAGTTTTTTTGGGGAGAGGTTTTTTTTTTTTTTTGTCTTTTCTTTTTTGGTGCTGGGATCGAACCCAGGGCCTCACGCATGCTAGGCAAGCGCTGTACCACCGAGCTACATCCCAGCCCTCAAAGTTTTTTTAAGAGAGAAAATTCTTTTACCAACTATGTTTTATAAATCAGTAAGGACCATATCAATGCAATTTCTTTTATTATAATTGTAGTATGACTATAATTACTTTATATAGCAATGAAGGATAGATTTGAGTCCTTTTAAACTGGACACAAAATACTTATCTCTAAAAAAGTAATTAAAAACAAATATCCATAGCAATTCATGCACTCAAATGTAGATTTGTGCAAATTACATTTCCATCTACTGGTAAGTCAAGGAATTCTCAATGATGGGTGCCATTGGTGCTGGTTCTTGAGTGACAATCCAAACTAAAGTCCATGAGTGAAAAAGAAGATGAGGGGTATCTCTGGCTGGGATGGATAAAACTTGCCCAGGAGTATGTGTGGAAGAGTGCAGTATATACAGAGAAACACAAGCTAGTTCAACATGGTTAGAATAACTAGATAACTTATTTTCCTTTTCCTGGGTCTCTCCAGGCTTATTTCAGTGCAATATAGGTTCTGACCCTGAAATGGGTCAATGTAGTGTGAGTTTGAAGAGGGTTAGAGTCTCAGGATGGCCTGGCCTTCCTGGACTATAATCCTCATATCTACAATTCCCGTATAACTAGGAAGACAGGTAGATACCACTACACCCAGCTGTTGTTTAGATGGCGTCTTACAAATTTTTATTTATTCGTTCCTTTTTTTTTTTTTTTGCGTGGGCTTCCCTTGATCTCAGTCCTCCAGATCTCCATCTTCTAGAAGCTGAGATTACAAGCATGAACAACCAGCATGCCTGGCGGAAGTTCAACGAATGTTTGTTGACAAATGTACCACTTGGTCTAAATTAGCTGTCTTCAATCAAATCTTTTCTTGGACATCTTAATATCCAATCTGCTGCAAAATCCATTAGTATAATCAATTGAATCATATTGTGAAAACATCCAAATTCCTCTGGAACACTGACTTTTCAATGCAGTGCTCTTCACAGGACAGATGTCATAGTAGGAAGATGGTATTAAAATATATAGAAATTTATTTCCTTCTTATTCATCAAGTCTCCTAGAGGATGTAATTATTCTTCACAAGGACCTTGAAAATCACTGCATTCCCAGCCTGTCTCTTGTGAAAATGGTTTATTTACTCACACTGAATATACTCTATACACCCACACGTTTCCCTTCCCCAATATGATATATCTCCACTCTCCGCAAATTTACCTATCAAAACTCTACTAGTTTTAAAGGTCCAGGCTGTTTCTCTTCTTCTATTAAGATCCCTTCTCTCTTCCTTAGATAAAAAGGGCCTCCTCTTCTTTCTCATTAAATGTTTACCCAGCAGAGTTCCCTCAGCATTTAGCATAGGACTTACTCATAATAGATTCTCAGTAGTTTTTTAGTAAATAAAGTATGAACTCTCATAGAACTGCAAAATAAGTCTATGATTACAAATGTTTTTGTACTACTTATGCAGTACTTTTAAAACATATTTTGTCCTCAAAAATTCCACTGAGTTATATGTTGTCACCCCCATTTAAGAGATGAGAAAACTGAGTTGCAGACAAGGAAAGGACACTAAACAAAGTGTGTCAGTCTCTGTTCCAACAGAAATGGGACTCTCCATTGATGGACTATTTTAAGAACCAAATGAAGATGGTTTGTGTAGAGAAGATGGTCAGGAATATAAGACTCTTGGAGATTTAATTATGTAAGAAGTTTTACCACTTCTATGCCTGAAGGGACAGAGAAGGGAGCTGTTACAAGAGCCTGATAAAAGCTTTGCCTATAAAAGAATCACTTTCCCCTACCTACCTTCCCTTTCCCAAGAGCAGAGAATGCTCAAGCCCTAGCCCAGCAGTAAGATAATCAGGGAAAGATGATGCTTGCCATTTCTCAAATCAACCAGAAGACAGACACAGTAAGAAATTCAGAGAAATGCATTTCCTGTAGGCCAGACTCACAGAATCCAGGTGGAGGCATGGGGGATGGGAGTATGCTAGAGGAGAATGGACATAGAGAGAAAAACAGATGTTACCTAGTATTTAAGTTATACTGCTATTGGGTTACAGAGCTAAGACCTAGAATACTTGTTTTTTTCACTCTGTTATAGCTTTGACACATGAGAAATAACTCTTTGCCAAATAAGTATTTATGTGTGTGAGTGTGTATATATTATATTGTCTGAATTAGATTAAAATTCCCTTAAAATATAAAGATCATCTTGTATAACCTTGAGCAAATGATTTAAATGTATGGATCTGAATTTCCTGACATTCAAAATTGTGCCTCATAGAATGTGGTGGAGAATAAATGAAATGCTACCCATTAAATGCCAACCTGATGCTTGGCACTCAGAAGGTGCTCAATATATTCCAGCCCTTTCCCTTCACTTTTTTTTATTACCAAAACATTTTCATATAACCAAACACAGATCCTTGTTTATTGTAGGACCTTAATAAGTATATGTTGATCAAATAAAAAATTGATTAATCAAGAAAAGCAAGTGAAAAAAAATCAAGAAATAAATATGACCCAGAGAGTCTCCTTGGAGTATTCAGAAAGAAGTTTTGCACACAGTGGTCCAATGATGAGGTAATGTTCTTGCAGTATGTTCCTGTAGAAATATACCATGAAGATTGGAGGATAAGACAAGGTCCCCCTCCAGAAGATCTCTGCCTAATGAGAAGTATAAACAGCTGATTACAGTGTAGTTTGAGAAGTGACTAAGTAGAACATGGACAAGGGGGACACTGCTTCAAGAGTCAAAGAAACCATCAAAGAAAAAGTAACATTTGAGTTGAGCCTTGGGGAATGAATAGAGTGTTTAAAGAATGAATGAGAGTGAAAGAAAATTCCAGTAAAAGGAAATAGATAATTTGTGAAATTAAAAATATGTGCCAGATTATGTAAAAATTTCCACTAACTATGCTTATAAACATAACTACTGATAAATACAGTTCTAAGAACTCTATCATGAACAAGCATTCCTCTGAATATAGTTTTATCTAAAAAGAGCATATCAACGTTACATTATATGTGGTGATGTATTAATGTTTTAACATGACAAATTTGTGTCCACATTTCATTTTAAAATAGTGGGACAGATGTATAAACTCTTTACAAATATGAAATGTATTTTTGTTTACAAACTTTAAACTAGAGTTGGAAAAGTGTTATTTTGGCCTTCTCAACCCCATAGAAGATTTGGTTCCCATGCTCTATTCTTCCAATATTGGTTCAAGCTCAGTGTTCCAGTGGCTCATGCCCATTTAAAACAAGATTGAGGAAGCACTTCTCCATTTGGCAACGGGGTTTGGGGATTGGCCAATCCAACTCACTTCAATGATGTTAATGTAGCACTCAGCAAATTAAACTTGCTGATTATAAAACATTTTCCATTTTACCCCAGCATTGGCACTTTTAGAGGAAGTTTTTTACTTCCAATGAAAGAAAAATGCAAACTAAGAGTATGTATAGCTTCCCAAACTCACAAGGACATCCCAGAGACAAAGGCAAAGTAGAGCCCAATGTAGCATGTAGTCTGTACCATTGCAACTTTCTTTGGGTAGAGCTGAACCTAGGCATGAGATTTCCAGTTTTGAAATAAAGTACAACTTGAAATAAAGCAAACTTCATTTGCTTATTCACTAAATAGTTACTAAGCACTTTTTTTGGGTCCCAGGGTTTATGCAGAAACTGGAACTGCAATGATGAAAATGAACAAAGCTCAGCCTTTCAAGGAGATCAATGTCTAATGGATAAGACACAAACAATCTAAATAATCATGAAACACTGTCATAGTATATATTCAGCATACTAAGCTAGCATTTGCCCAGTACTGGAGCAAGTTACCATTGAAAGAAAGAGGTAACATAAGATCTCTGGAAATAATCAATCAAAGGTTGAAAATTCTGTGTCAGCATCACTGTAGAAGAGTTCTACTTTTGGCACTTTGAGGGCCACATCAGGGTTTTGGGGTGTTTTTTTTGGCAGTAAGACTAGTGACATCTTTGACTAAATATTTCTTTGTTTTGAAGGGAGATGGTTCTGCACATGGCAGGATACTTTGAAGAATCTCTGGCTTCTACCCACTAGATGCTAGGAGTACCCTCTGTACTAGGGACTTAATGTTGTGTTCCCCCAAAATACAAATGTCCAATGTGATGGTGTTTGGAGATGGGTCTTTAAGACATAATTAGATTGTGAGGATGAAGCCTTCGTAATGGATTAATGCCCTTTTATGAAGAGACAGGAGAAAGCTCTCTCTCTCGCTCGCTCGCTTGCTCTTTCCTCTCTCTCTCTCTTCTCTCTTTCCCTGCTTTCTACCATGATGTGAGGATACAACAAGAAAACATCCACCTGCAAACCAGGAAGAAGACCTTTCTTAGAAGCCAATCATGTTGGTTCCCTAATCTTAGACTCCAAGACTGTGAGATTACCAAATAACAATTGGAGGACAAAATTAACCCCAGTTAAAACCACTAGACTAGATGGTCTTCAGTGTGCCTTCCATTTCCAGAAAGTAGACTTAGTAGCAAGCTAGCATTGCTGTAATACTCCAGCAAAGTTCACTTTTGCCAGCTGATATAGGAGCCACTTAGGTGTGACCATAACTCTGCAGTCACATATTTGTAAAGAAATAACCCTAACCTAAAGGAGACTCAAGTCATTGATATCAAAGCCACTGCTACCTCTGTCTTCAAAATTGCAATGCAGTCTCTATTTGCTCAACATAAATTGAATAAAGATATTCTGTGCTCAATTAGGTATACTTCCTGGAAGCCAGAGTTACTGATTGAGAGAGGTGGCTTTGTCCCTTGGACAGAATCAGTGCTTGGAATAGGGACATTCATTTTAGACAGTGCTTTACATAACTCTTCTTCCAACCAGAGAAGCTCTGCTCTTTATTTTATTTATCCATTCTTGTATACTGTGAGAAGACAGAAAACATTTGGAAGAACCACTGGACTTGGATCTGGAGCCCTGATTTTGGATCCTAGTCAGGTCATTAAATTTACTGTGTTAATTTGGACAGATTACTTCATATATTGGTTTACTCATTCAACAAACTTTTTCCAAGTGCCTGCTGCACATGAGAAATTCTAATAGCTGGCTGGGTTTATATATGAAGCAGCTCAGCTCTCCTATCAGTTGCATATAGTAGAAAAGAAGAAAAAAAGAGAGTACATACTATATCCTGTGTGATTACATCAGTATGTTACTATTGTGCCACTCATGATAATTACAACTAATTTGGTTTGTTTCCAAATTGTGCAGAGAGCTAAGATTTACCTTTATGACACTAAATATCTCCATCACGATGATCAATATTCCACTGTCTTTGTCCAGTCAATTGTCTGAGATTAGCCAATACTCAGCAATATCAACAGGCAGATTATTGGGTGTCCATCTGATGGGGGGGGTCACATTGAAGGATAGTTTGTTCTATATTTCTACCATTTGCTTCCTGAGTTCCTAAAGAAAAGATTTTGCTTTTTGCCTCCCAATTAAAACAATAATACTTGTCCAATCCCACCCACCTGTACTTATTCTGTGATTGAAATCACCTCTTTAACTTTTCTATTTCTTTCCCCCAATTCTTAGAATGACCTAATATCAGGCATTTGCAAGTTTCTTTGAATTTATATTTTTGCTTCACATTTTTGGACTAGAAAAAAGAGAAATGTTTATGAGAACTAGTGAGAGAGCAGAGGATGAGGGAAATACAAAAAAATGAGGTCAATGCTAGCATTCTAGAACCTTAACACCATTTGAGGTCAATACTACTCAGAGTGTTGAGGATCATGGCCCTTTCTGAAAAATGGCAGTTGACAACCACTTGTAACTATGTGCACTTTTTAAAAAAACTATGGACAAACATCCATGTGGATGGATCTGTGAAAGATTATAAACCAAAGCTTCAAATAGGTTTTCATTTCCCTTTCAGGCTCAAATTCTTTCAGAATATAAATAAAACAGTGATTATGCAATCCCTTGGTCTGTTAGAGAATTAATATTCTATTATTCAATATAATATGGATTCTTTTTTCTCAAATCCCTGCTGCACCTTTCTTTCTTATTTAAGAATTGATCCAGATGTAGAGGCTGAAATAGTGAGTGAAAGGAAAAGACACACTCTCCAAGGGAGGAACTCTGTAACATGTCCATGGAATATTAGGATTTGGGGAGCTGCAATGTAAGCTTTCACATTTTGCAAAATTAAAAAATATTCTGCAAATTGTAGCCCCATTTCCTTGGTGTGACCCAAAGATCCTGTAATTAAACTTTGGGACCCAGTGAGTAAGAATCATGGGGAAAACCATGTCTTTTAAAATATACTGAATAGGTCCTCCTGAGTCCTCATCTACTTTAAAGACTTTCCAAAGTAAGACCTTACCCACTTTCATAGCATTCCACTAGGAGATTGACCCACCATGGTGTGAATAGTGCTGTTCTTTGTGATTCTTGAAGTCAAACCTAAGTGGATATTTTAGTCCCTTTACTTAATAGTAATTGTCACATTGGGCATAACAACTGAGCCCCAGTATCCTCAACTGTTAAATTACAAAAATAAATATATCTTGCGCATATTGTCAAGGCAATGATAATCCATTCACCTCCCTACTTCTTGTGTTCCTTTTTGAGAAAAGTTTTTAATAGGCTTCTATGTCAGGCCACAGAGATATCTTCCTCCTACCATAATTAAGCAACTTGAGAAATCCTATGAGGTTGATAAATTTGGAAAAAGCTTATATAAAACAATATAAAATGGCAAGCCCTGCCATCAAAAGCCAGTAAGGTCAATTGCTTTATGCGACACCTCTACAAATGGCATTATGTCATTGCATAATATTAGTAAGAAATTGTAAGATTTTGTTCAGGCCTATAAAATGTAATGACTCTCACATCATCTACCAATATAAAAATAAACTGAAAGAAAGTAATATTTTAAAACGTAGAAAAAAATCAAGCTTCCAACTTCTTGGTTTTCTTTTCTATGTTTGAGGAAATTTAATCTATAAAGAAATGGATTTAAATGCTTTTCAGTGTATTTGGTTGGTTTTCCCTCCCTTTTTCCTTTCATTTTTATTATTTAAATTTTTTATCCTTGCCATTTATATTTAACTGAGAACACACAAAAAGTGTATCAGAAATCAGGTGGTCTTGGCTAGAAAATGTGCCCAATACATAAAAAAGAACTTTAAATGTTCAAAAAATGGAAAGTCTTCTTGGTGCCAATAAAAAGATGAATTTACGTATGTTCTCCCTCATATGTGGACATTAGATCAAGGGCAAACACAACAAGGGGATTGGACTATGAGCACATGATAAAAGCGAGAGCACACAAGGGAGGGGTGAGGATAGGTAAGACACCTAAAAAACTAGCTAGCATTTGTTGCCCTTAATGCAGAGAAACTAAAGCAGATACCTCAAAGCAACTGAGGCCAATAGGAAAAGGGGAACAGGTACTAGAGAAAAGGTTAGATCAAAAAGAATTAACCTAGAAGGTAACACCCACGCACAGGAAATCAATGTGAGTCAATGCCCTGTATAGCTATCCTTATCTCAACCAGCAAAAACTCTTGTTCCTTCCTATTATTGCTTATACTCTCTCTACAACAAGATTAGAAATAAGGGCAAAATAGTTTCTGCTGGGTATTGAGGTTGGGGAGCGGGAGGGGGTGGAGTGGGTGGTAAGGGAGGGGGTGGGGGCAGTGGGGAGAAATGAACCAATCCTTGTATGCACATATGAATAATAAAAGAAAAATGAAAAAAAAAAGATGAATTTATTCTTCTGGGCTCAGGTACAGGACATTAACACTCACAGATGCAACTGTTCACCCAGCAGTTTGTGTCAAACCAACCTGAAAAGTCTTTGTACACTCTAAGAAATGAAGCTGTGTGAGTCAGGCCTTACAATGCTTCTTTTGGTTGAAAAAGGAAAAAAGTGATATGATAACTCAAAAGTTTCCAATAAGAATATCTTTTAGGCAAGATTGAAAGTTCATTGGTTCTGGAACAGAAGGAACTGATCATTCTAATGAGATTATGCCACATTACCAAAAATCTGCCTTGCATCTGTACTAAATATGATCTGAAAAAATGGAGGGAATAATCTCATAGCTCCCCCACAGAGCAGTCTCATGGATGTGAGCAAACACGTCTACCAGGAATAGTCTATAATAAAAGCTGAGCCATTGGGTTCTCTAAATAAACTGCATATTTGGAAAAGGGAATAACAAATGCGGCATGCTTGGCTCAAAGAATGAGTTCTGTTTTTCTTCTTTGTCAGCATTACCATTCAATGGTGCAGACGGACTGGATATCCTTGGGGATGGGATACACAGCTGATTCCAAATGGAAATAGCATGGAGTGGTTTAAGCCAAGAAGGAAGGCTTGGATCCACACAACCATCTTACTCACTCATAGACTGGAGGAAGTGAGTTAAAATGTGTGGGTCTTCTCTTCAATCTTTAACCCAGTGCTGGAATCCTCTCTCAGATAACCAAAGGGTGGCCACCCAACTTTCAACTGAACCTTTTCCAGGAACAAGGAACTCATTATTTGTGAGTAGTTTTGGATATTATTCTCTGTTTATTACTGTTGTCATGGCCATGTGGAACATTAGTATTTTTGTCAAAACCACGTCAGTAGTTACCCCCTAGGACAGACAAATCTGGCATGGCTGTGGAAACTCATTTCCTTTTTCTTGTCAGTGGATTCACATTACTAAGCTCTAGAGACACAGTCTGATATCACAGGCTGAAGTCACCCAGGTGATCCCTGTCTGTCTTCTCTATGCCCAGGATGAGTTCTATATAGAGGCAGAATTCCCACTTCTGGGATTACTTTTATGGTGTCTTTAGTCATGCCATCCACCTAGAATGAGAGCCCATGGCCTTGAGCATACTTTCTATAGGATGAGAAATTTCTATAAGATAAGAACCCAGGTCCTTGAGCATACTTCTACATTTGTAAGTTTTTTTTGCCCATAAACCTTATTTTATATTTATATTAGTGTGGCAAGTATATAGGAGCCTGAGGAGCATGTATATTGAGCACCTATAAAACGTAGGTGTTAAACTGAACAGTTTAGGTTTATTGTCATATTTAATCCTCCCAACAGTCCTCTGAATACTGCCCCTACATTTATTTATACTATACTTATTCCTATTTTGAATAGGAGGAACCTAAGTCATGTGGCAAAAACTGGGCTTGCAGCCAAGGCCATGTTTTTAAATTCTGCTACACAAGTGGCTACCATTGGTATAGTGAACAAAGGAAAACCTTTGCGATCACCCAGGCCTAGGTTCATCTGCTGCCTTTTCTCCTTAGTATGAGTAACATGAAGCACTTTCTTACCCTCTTGGAGATCAATATCCTTGTCAAAAATTGCAAAAATATTTCTTCATGTTTTCTGTAACACATAAATGAGATCATGTATGCATCATGGGGAATAAGTGGGATTGTTCCTATTGCAACACTGTTTGGAGAATAGTATTCCAAACATAAGTTAATAGATATTAGATATTCAACAACAATAGTGCAAGAGCAACCAAAATGCTGTCAATAATTCAGCCTCTCTCAGGGCTCAGTAAGAAGTGGACCAACACCCATGCTACCATATATAACCAAGCAGTTATAGCTATTCCTAGGAGGACAGAATCCAATGATGACTAATTCAAGGGAAACAGGCAAAGCAGATAAGAGTTAACAGTTACTCCCAGACGCCAACAGTGATTTGGAGTAGAATTATGGCCCACGGTGACAGGAATGACATGGGCAAGGAGTAAATGTTCAGACATAATACCATAATAGGGACTTTAGAATAAGGCATTATGGCATAAAGACCATAATGGGGTCCAATGAAGATACGGCATGAAAGTTGAAATACTTGCAATTGCTAAAATAATTGCAATAATTGCAAATGCCTATGATAGTTAGGCTCTTTGCAAAGTATTTTTACATGTACACCTAATAAACATTGATAAGTGAAAAAGTGAAAATGAAAGAGGAGAAATCAGGCATCATGAATCATGACTAGTTGACCTAGTTATGGGTGAGCTGCTGCTATTTCTCCATCATCCCAGAGCTCATGAGAATGGGAGTGCTGTCAAGAAGGAGAGACTTGTACCTCGTTGCCTTGCTAGACAATGGCTTAGACAGTGAATTTGTCATTTACATAATGACCCCCCAAGCAAAGGAATAAAAAATTGGAAGGAGAAGTTAATAATTTTTAACTGGTTCATGAATACTGTTTGATATAGTGAAGATGGGTAACTTTCCTGTGGATCAAGAGTTTCCATAGAAGGTGACTTGAATTGAGTCATTTTGCCACTTTCACCCAAAAGAACAATGAAACAGTGCAAGAATTCCTATATGATTGCTAGAAGAGAGTCTTTGGACACCTGCCACACTGCTCATCTGTATTAACCTGAGTAGGAGTAGCAGTATCCTGAAGACACAACTGGAGACTCAATTAAGTAGATACAATCCCCCTCCACCCATTTTCTCTAATCCATTCTAGCTGTGGATATAGAACAAGAAGGAAAGGAATAAGGGCAAGGCAGGAAAGTGTTGAAGCATGGAACAAGCACCATATACACACACCTATATTTCCCTGGAGCCATGGGGGGAGCCTGAAGTGGGTGAGAGAAGGAATAACTGAGTTTGAAGATTAATGTTGTAATAGACTGAATTTTTAATCACTTAAAGTGACCAGAAAGTTATAGAAGTCATCTCAAAAGTTAATAAAACAAGACTCAGCAGGGCACATTTGCAGGCTGTAATGGGGAAAATAATTCACGCATATACCCAAATAACTTTATTACTGGTTTATCCTGTAATATATGTAAAATTCTAGACAAATAATATCTCCTCAATAATTGTTAGTTCTCTCCTCCCTTTATGTTATCGCATGTAGTTGTGTTACTCTCTGATTATAACATGAATTATAATTCTTTAGAGAGAACCATAGGAAATGCAGGAAAATATAAATATCACACTGCATATCAATCATGGAGCCCTTCCTACCTTTGAAAGCATCCTGAGCAGCCCACTTAGCAAGTTTTTCCTTATCATGAACTCAAATATGCTCCCCGAAATTTCTAAGCATCAATCTTAGAACTGCCTTCTTGAGACTCCTAGCCTCAATCTCCTACTTTATCCTTGTGACACTTTTAAAATATTTAATAAAGATAGTCATTGTTTTTTTAGAACCTCCACCTATTTTTAAACACATGAAACATTTTTTATTTCTTCCCCCATTCTTTATGTATTTGGGTTTAAAACCCTTTCCTATTCTAGCCAATCTACCTCTGAAGGTGTCTTGCTGTCCCAATGTCACCCTTTAAATATGACACAGAATCAAGCCAAGTCCCAAACTTGACATGGACAGATTGTTGCCTCTTTCATTTGGACACTGTTCTTAAATTTCTGTCTTTGAGTACAGCCAAAGAACAAAAAGAGATCAATTTGTCAGGCTTAAACTATTATGCTGACCTATTTTCTTTCCCAGAACTTCTCAGAGCAACAGGAAGGCTATTTGATTTTGAGATTTCCCCACTCAACAGAGGACTTTTTGTCAGCTTCTTGGAAGAAATAGAAATTCCTGATGTCTAAAGGTAAAAATAAATTCTTCCGGAAATATGTGCCTGCATAGGTACAGCTCTTTCCTTTTTCATTCCTTCATTCATATGTTGTGAATAAGAAGGATACATTTCATGGCAGACAGTTTGGTAAGAAGTATACTCTTTTCAAATCCCCTACCATACCCTTTCTAGGCACCCATCATCATTGCCTCTCACCATCTTCTCCATGGTCATCACCAATGTCACTAGCATCATTGTTACACACATTTAGGCAGTTATCTCATTTTTTCTCCACTTTTTACTTATATTTAAAAATCATATAATGACTACTAATAATATACAATATTCAGAAGGGTTTACAAGTATCCCAATGGCACTAGCTCATCCTAAAAAGGTGGAGACTATCACTCCCTTGTTTCACAGATAAGAATTTGAGTAGTCAAGAATAAGGTGGAAGATGTACAGTGGAACAGTTCTCCAAAATGAACATTCATTGAAGAGAAAGGAACTAGAATTTATACAACCTCTAACACTTGATATGATACTTCACTTACTGTGTAACCTTATTCTCATAAAAGTAATATGACATAGGCATGTAGTACATCACATATAAAATGGAAATACTGAAATTAAAAAACATTAAGTAATTTATACATCTAGTAAGAAGTAGAGATAAGTTATGTGCTCACTGGCAGAGTTCTTTGCAATATACAAACTCCTCTTCCTGTAGGGAAAAAGTCTTTGTCCTGCACATTTTAAAATTTCTATTATGCCATGGAAATAGTCAATCTAAGGATACATTGGATTATTTGGTATTGAACAATTCTTGTCAATAAATTATTGGAGTACCTAGGGATCTGTCCATTCTCCCAGTATTTCTCTTCTCTACCTGCATTCACTTTCTAGGTGAAATCATTCATCCACTTCCATCACCTTAAGTGTTTAATAGTATCTACTAAAATGTTATCTGTAGCCTTGAATTCTAGACTTATATATCTAAACACCTACTTAAGATGGCTCTTAATATCCAACCTAACATATTAAAGGAGAGCTCTTGGCCATGCATGGTGGTTCATACCTGTGATATCAGCACTTAGGAGGCTGAGGAAGGAAGATTAGAAGTTCAAGACCAGCCTGGGCTACATAGTGAGTTCAAGAACAAAAAGAAAAACAGCTCTTGATTTCCTACTTCAAGTCAGATTCATTCCCTGCTCATTCTGTTCAGTAGTTTAAATTAAAACTTTGTCATTGTTTGCTTCTCTTTTCCCTACCCTCTGTATCTAATATTAGTAAATTCACCATGATTCCCCTTCAAAATACATCTTGAATGTTACCACTTCTCACTATCTACCACTACTTCCACCCTCTAATCCAGGCCAGTGCCTCTCTTTCTCCTAAATGAGAATAGTAGCTTCTTTTTCATAATGAAACTTATTTTGCAATTTTATTCTTCATTGACAAGTAATTTTATATATACTTATGGGATACAATGTAATGTTATGATATATGTATATACTTTCTCCTTTCTTGTCTGCCTGCTTGTGCTCTCACCCTCCCAAGGTTTACTCTCCACTCTCTGCTAGAGTACCCCTTTCAGTGCAAAAGTTAAGCCATGTCCTCGGGCTCAGAATTTTCCCATGGCTTTTCCATGGGAAAAGCTCTAATAGGTAGGAACAATGGTTCTCTAACTAACCTCTGGCTCCCTGTTGGAACTTCATCTCCTACCACTTAACCCTTGTCCACTCTGCTCTGGTCACACTGAACTTGTTGCTCTTCTTAGCACAAACAGAGAAGCTTTACCTCAGAGCTTTTACACTGCCCCTGCCTGGTAACCACACTCCAAATTTTTACCACTGCTGTTTTCATTAAGTTTCCTATTAAACATTCTCTCCTCAGGGATGACGCAAGTTTCTCTGTAATAGAATCATAATAAGTGAATATACGATGTACACTAGAATCAAAAAATTTATGCAAAAACCAAGATTGGATAAAGTTGGAATTCCTTTCTTTGGTTCAAGAGCTCTTTTCCCTCTCCATGCTCTTATGCGAATGTTCACAATTACTCATCAGCTATTTCCATCACCATAGATCAGGCTCAGAAGCTGCCAAGGAAACCACATAAAACCTCACATCATCCATTATCTACAACCAAGAAAGTAATGGCACATGTCACTGAGGGTCCATTTGCCTTTCCCATTTGTCTTTGGTTACAAAGTTGTCAACGATGGGAGCATGGAGAACCTTATTATTGCCCTGGAACAAAACTGACTCTAGATGTGAGGTTGGAAGATGTGCAATTTGGGAAAGAAACATTTCTTGGACAAGATGCCAAAGGCAGATAGAGGTTGGGTCATGTGCTTCCAGGGAACATCAAAAGTGGCCTGCTCTTGGACATGCCCTCTTAGAAGCCAAACAACCAAGAATCAAACTTACCTTCAAGCGTTTGGACAAGATCTCAGTGTAATCTGCTTATGAAAGGCTGCTTTGTTGTCAGTCCCTTAGAAATGAAGTGCAGAAAGACTGGGCTCAATATGGACACATTTTTCCTCTTCTACTGTCTCCAAGCTGTTGGGTGATACATTCATGACCAGACTGTTACCATGTTCTGGTCACAGTTAATTTACCCTCAGGTCACAAGTTTATAGTTCACCATTTTCAAGGCAATAGAATTTACTCCTGGTTTATACTTTCTTTCCTCAAAAACCAGAGGTGATATTAAGAAATGTACCCAAGGGCAACTTAATGTAAGAATTATTTGCTTGACTTTTACTGCAGACTTGGGTTTGAGTGGCTGCCTCAAAACTTAAGAGTTAGAAGACTTTGGGTATGTCACTTCTCTCAATAACATCCATTTACTCACTTCTAACACTGGCTGATTATGAGCATTTAGTGAAGAAAAGTATGCAAGATGCCTGACAAACTTATGCATATATCAAATCTTAAATAAGTATTGTTTATTTATTCACATAACAAATTTTTACTTGTCATCTACTATGTAGCAGGTGTGTTTGGGAGCTAATGACATAACACTAAATAAGTCAGTCCCTAGCCCAGGGGCTTTAAGTTTGAGTAAGGAAGACAGCAAAAAAGTAAAAACTAACTGTGGGTTATATATCTGAGTAGCAGCTGCTCCTTTCTTAAACCCTTACTCTTACACTAAGAGGCAGGTACCACATGTTCATGTATACATGCATACACAGCGAACCCTCTTCCCCCACTGTTAATTACTTCCTCCTAGATGCAACTTGATGTTAATTTATAAGCTATAGTAAGATCACACATTCATTTCTTTTACTCAATTGTTTCTGAGGACATACTATGTACTAAGCACAGTGTTACATAGTAGAATAAAAAGACAATAAACAATGTCTTTCCCATCAATGGGAAGACTAGTGGGCACACAACTACAACTTTGTATATTAATTGTTCTGTGGAACATTCAACGGCAATGTAGAAAGTCTAGAAAGAAAGTAAAGAACACCTCCACATGTGACCTAAAAGAAACTCCACAAGAGGTGATATTGAGGGGGAGAAATGACCCACGCCTTGTATGCACATATGAATAATAACAGAAAAAAAAAAGAGGTGATATTGAGACAGTGTGGTGGTGTATGCCAATATCACATCACTTAGGAGGCTGAGGCAGAAGGATCATGAATGAAAGCCAGACTGAACTACATAACGAAACCCTGTCTTGAAGATGGAGGAGGAAGAGGAGAGAGAGAGGGAAGGGGAGGAGAAAGAAGCAAAAAGAGGAAGGGGAAGAGAAAAAATTGTGTAAGCTAACATATCTAAACAGCGCAAGAAATAGGAAAGAATTTTCCAGGCACAGAGAACATCTTGTGCAAATGAGTAACAAAATAATTTGTTGTGATTAAACATTAGGGAGCTTCTATTCAATACAGCATATTATACTCCCAGCAATGTACTGCCAATGGGAAGCAAGAACAAAGAACAGGTTACTCTAAAAGAACAATAACAATTTTATGTAAGGGGTAAGTGCTGCAATATAATTCATACAAAAAGGATCAGGCTTCCAGCAGAATCTAAGATGAAAATGAGAAATACGATGAAAGAGTAGATATGGAGGCTAGAGGGAGAAGTTTCCAGACAGCAGGACTGAGTCCTATATAGAAACAGAACTTTCTCAAAAGAAGAAATTCAAATGGCCAAAAAATACATGAAAAGATGCTCACCATCTCTAGCAATAAAGGAAATGCAAATTAAAACCACACTAAGATTCCACCTCACCCCTGTGACAATAGCCATCATCAGCAACGCCACCAACAACAGGTGTTGGCGAGGATGCGGGGAAAAAGGAACCCTCTTACACTGTTGGTGGGAATGTAAACTAGTACAACCACTCTGGAAAAAAATTTGGAGGCTACTTAAAAAGCTAGACATCGATCTACCATTTGATCCAGCAATACCACTCAGGGATATACCCAAAAGACTGTGACCCAGGTTACTCCAGAGGCACCTGCACACCCATGTTTATTGTGGCACTATTCACAATAGCCAAGTTATGGAAACAGCCAAGATGCCCCAGCACTGACGAATGGATTAAGAAAATGTGGTATCTATACACAATGGAATTTTATGCAGCCATGAAGAAGAACGAAATGTTATCATTCGCTGGTAAATGGATGGAATTGGAGAACATCATTCTGAGTGAGGTTAGCCTGGCTCAAAAGACCAAAAATCGTATGTTCTCCCTCATATGTGGACATTAGATCAAGGGCAAACACAACAATGGGATTGGACTTTGAGCACATGATAAAAGCGAGAGCACACAAGGGAGGGGTGAGGATAGGTAAGACACCTAAAAAACTAGCTAGCATTTGTTGCCCTTAACGCAGAGAAACTAAAGCAGATACCTCAAAAGCAACTGAGGCCAATAGGAAAAGGGGACCAGGAACTAGAGAAAAGGTGAGATCAGAAAGAATTAACCTAGAAGGTAACACCCACGCACAGGAAATCAATGTGAGTCAATGCCCTGTATAGCTATCCTTATCTCAACCAGCAAAAACCCTTGTTCCTTCCTATTATTGCTTATACTCTCTCTTCAACAAAATTAGAGATAAGGGCAAAATAGTTTCTGCTGGGTATTGAGGGGGTTGGGGGGAGAGGGAGGGGGTGGAGTGGGTGGTAAGGGAGGGGGTGGGGCAGGGGGGAGAAATGACCCAAGCCTTGTATGCACATATGAATAATAAAAGAAAAAAAAAAGCTTCGACATTCCAGGGACTTTCAGATTTTGTTACAGTTTAGAAAGCTTAGAAAGAACTCATCATTCAGAACTCAAATCCTAATTCTTAAGGATGTCTGCCCTCCTGGATCCTCCAAGTAGAATCACAGCGCCTCCTCTGGCTCCACCTAGGAAGTCAATTCCATGAGACACGGGGTTGTGTTTCTCTTGCTCAATGACATTCTCTGTTGCTTCTCACCGTCCCTGGCACAGATTAAGTCTCCAATAAACTGTCTGAAAGAGAGACTGCCAGCAAGAGGACTGAAAGAGATGAAGCTAAAATGTTAAGCAGGAGTCTGAGCATGAATAGGCTACTACATCACAGTAAGAATTCAAACTCAAGGTCAGTCGTCTCCAAACTCTCATTTTATCACTTACCCTAGTGAATCAAAGTTTACAAGCACTCACTCAATATATGTATACTAATTAAGGAATAAGTTTACATGTTTTGCTCTTATAGATTGCTTACATTATAAAATATCCAAAAAATAAGATTAAAAGAATATTATAAAAATAAACAGATAGTATAATATTTTCTTCTTGTACCCTAAGCATCATATTAAACACTCCCATGATGTTCACACCCATTTTGAAAACTATATAAGTATTTCAAATGGAGAATAATATGTATTCTAGTTTGCATTTTAGGATGTTTTTGTAATTGACCAGGTTATCCAGCCTATTGAAGTGCACTTAATAATTTCCCCTCATTTGCACCCTGTCTTGCAGTTCCATCTAACCTGATGACTAGAACATAGTAGATACTCAAAACAGAAGCAAATAATAGCCAGTGGAGCCAGCCCAATTCACCACTTCACCTCCCTTACAGGTATTTAGTCTTTTGTGGACAGATACAAGGAGTGAAATAGGGACTAAAGTGCAGTATCAGTTTAATTACCAGTAAAGTTGAATTGAAGAGTATTGGAAGGTATTCTGCTTCCACAGTGAATCCACATGGAGGTGACTTTTCAAACTTTCCATTGTAGTTGATAATAATAAATCAAAGACAAGTCTCTGTCCTCTTACAACACAGAGACTAGAAGCACAGGAGCCCACTATGTGCCTGACCAGGTCATTCAATAAATGAGACATGGCTCTGCACTATTGAGATGCCATTGCAATGACTTTGCTCTGGGTTTGCAGAGTTGCCAGGTTCTTGCCCCGTATCCAGCTACATAAATCTTTTCTTCTGGTGAGAGCAAGTGAGGAGGCAGAGAAAAACAAGAATTACTTTTATCAGTCCACCTCCTCCTGATAGGGGAGAACAGGAATTCGCTAATGGAAACAGGAAGATAAATAAGAGTGGCCAGTCACTCTAAAAGCAAAGAAGAAAACCTGTGAAACTGAGGATTGAGATGAAACTCAAGAAAGTTCCAGGGTTTTATCTGTAGCACCTTCACTAATGGGGATGTGCAACAATAGGCAAACCACTCCCTTCTCTGGGCTGCAGTATCTCCATCTATAAAATAAGAGGTAATAGCAGATGATCTCAAAGGACCCTTGTAACTCTGACATTTTATGGTTTCTGTAAGATATTCAGAAATTATTCTTGAACTGCCTTTGTCAAAAAGCAATAAAACTTAATATAATATTTTAAAATCCACTATTCAAATACTAATGGACTTAAATGACAAGGGTGTTAAGAAGAACTAAATGAAAACGTTGGGCTTTCTGACCTAATCAATCAACATAAATGGATGGCAAGAAAGAGTGCAGAGGATGGAATACTGAACATTAACAAGAAAATTGACTTTTGAATTAAGAAGCCAATCAGCAAGAACTTACTAATTGTGAAAGGTCCAATGTTAGAAATTATGTGTTACCAGCTTGGAAAATACAAAAGGCCACCATCTATGAACAGAAGCAGCCCTCACCAGACACTGTACCTAATAGAGCCTTGATTTTCGACTTCCCAGTCTCTAAAGCTGTAAGAAGTAAATTTCTGTTACTTTAAGCTCTTCACTTATGGTATTTTGTTAGAGCAGCCTAAACAGAATAAGACAAAAATTGGTACTGAAAAGTGGGGGTGCTTCTGTAACAAACACCTAAAACTTCAAAAATGACTTTGGAGCTATGTAATGGGTAGAAGTTGGATGAATTTTAAATGGATGCTAGAAACAGGACATATTGCTGTGAATGAACCATAAAGGGTGATTCTGGTGAAGGTTCTGAAGAAGAGAATTGCAGAGATACTGCAATCTTCATAGAGAATATCCAAGTGGTCATGAAGTGAATGTAGAAAAGGCCATTTTTATGAGCAGCATGATATTGGAAACTGGAGAAGAGATCCTTGTTATAAAGTGGCAAGGAACTTGACTGAAATGTGTTCATGTACTAGTGTTTTGTGCAACACAGAACTCACAAATGATGAAATAGAGTATTTGGTCAAATACATTTCTAAGCAAGTGTTGAATGTTTATAATAAAATACAAGACAGAAATGATTTAAAAGTAGCATTTGAGGATTGGGTTTTCTTATTTGTTTTTGTTGTTCTCATGTGTTTGGTTTTTTGAGACAGAATATTACTATGCTTGAAGTCTCAATCCTCCTCCCTCAGTCTCCTGAGTGTTGGGAATATATATGTGAATCACTGTGCCTAGCTAAAGAGGGAAACTTTAATTAAAAATGGAGCAAAATGTAAAGACATGGAAAATTCTCACCCTATTCATATTGTAAAAAACGTAACAGCATGTTCAAAGAGACCATCAATAATACGGTCAACAGACCATTTGATACAGAGGTTAATAGGGATTATCTAGGTGTTATTCATCAAGAGAACAGAGAATAACCTTGAACCATTTCAGAAATCACTGGTGCTGCCCCTTCAAAGTCTGCAGGGACAAACTGTTTTTAAAGGAGAGGTCAAGATCTTCTTGCTTGCTGCCCAGCATTGCCTCAAGGCACTATACCCTATTTTCCAGTTCTGGTGAACACAGGTGCTAAACAAACCATGGCAAACACCCTCTGGAGGATACTGGCAGTGAGCATTGCAGTGTCTAAGTAGTACCATCTCCACCAACGTGCAGAACATACAAGCCGTGGAAGGTGATTGGGTTGTGAGAGCAGAGCCTTCATGAGTGGGATTAGTGCTCACTTAAAAGAAACTCAAGGAGTCTCATTCTCCCTTTCAACAGGGAGAACACATGAGAACACAGGGAGAAGTTACCATCTATAAACCAAAAAAAGAGGACTTCATCAGATACTGCATATATCAGAGCTTTGATCTTTGACTTTCTAGTCTTCAGAACTGTGAGAATTGAATTTCATTTATAAGTACCTAGTTGTCTTAGTTCATTTTGTGCTGTTATAACATGATACCCGAGAATGGATAATTTATAAAGACTAGGGATTTATCTTACAATTCTTAAGGTGGAAAGTTCAAGATCAAGTGGTTGGCATCTGGTGAAATACTACATACTGCATCATACCTTAGCAGAAAGCAGAAGGACAAAAACAAGTAAGATGGGGCTAAATTCACCCTTTCCTCAGTAATTCATTCCTGCCCTAATGGCATTAATTCTTTCATGAGAGCAGAACCCTCATGGCCTAAGCATCTCTTAAAGGTTCTACTTCTCAACACTGTTGCATTGGGGGTTAAGTTTCCAGCAGAAGAGCTTTGGGGATCATATTCAAACTGCTGCACCAGTTTACTGTATTTTGTTATAATAGTCCCAAAGGACTATTAAGAAGTAAGTTCATTTTGCATACATATATTAAAATGTGTTATACTCCACAAATATGTACAATTATTGCATTTAATCAAAAAAAAGTTAAAAGCTGCTTAAGGAGATGGAAATTTTAGCCACCTTGATTTAATCATTACACATTGTCTACATGAATCAAATAATCACATTGTACTCTAGATATATGTACAAATAATAATAAAAAAGAAGTAAGTTTAATAATTCTCATAATTCCAAGTTTATTACATTATTTCAGTGTTGGCAATTTTAATTTTTACTTTTAAATAAATTTATTAAGGTTTAGTTTAGAAACAATAAATTACAATTATTTCAATTTTACAGTTTATGAGATTTAACAAATAAAAGGACCCATGTTACCACTTGTCTGTCAAGACGCAGAACTTTACATCATTCCAGTGAGTGCCTTCAAGACACTTTGCAGTCCATTTCATACCTCTAGCCCTATACAACCCTTGTTCTGCTTTTTGTCCCTGTAAGTTATTTTGCTTATTCTAAAATTTCTTATATAATAAAGTGTTTACCCTGGGTCCTGTTGATAAGCATACTGTTTAGGAGAATCATTCACGTTCTTGAATGCATCTATAGTTTGGTACTTTAAATGCTAAGTAATATGCCAGTGTATGAATAGACCATGATTTTTTATTTGTCTAATGATATTTAGGATATTTTTAGTTTGGTGATATGAATGAAACAATTAATAGTTATGAACAAAATGTTTTGATTTATTATTAGAAACTACTTGGAGTAGAATTATTGGAACAAGTAGTAGTATATCCTTAACTTTATAAAAAAGTATGGAACTGTTTTTCTATCATACTGATACTATTTTACTCTCTCAACAGCAATACATGAAAATTTCAGTTACTCCAGATCCTTGATGAAGCTTAGTTTTGTCATTTACTTTCATTTTGGCCACTTTGTAGGATGTGAAGCAATATGTCATCACTAGATTTGCATTTTCCTCATAACTACTGATTTTAACATCTCACATGTTACTATTGGTCATATATATATATATATATATATATATATATAGTTTGTTTTGTTTTGTTTTGGCAATACTGGGGTTTGAACTCAGGACCTCATACTTGCTAGGCAGGCATTCTACCACTTGAGTCACTTCACTAGCTCTTGTACATATTCTTTTGTGATGTGTCTGTTTAAGTCTTTTTGCCCATTTTTTAATTGGATTGTCTTTTGGTTATTAAATTGTAGGAGTTATTTTTATACTCTGAATACAAGATTTGTAAAAAGTAAGATTTGTAAATATTTGTAAAATTTGTAAACTTTCCAGTCTGAGGCTTAACTTCATTTTCTTAGTGGTGTCTTTCTAAGATAAGAAATTTAAAGTTTGATTAAGTCTGTCTGAACTTTTAAACAAGTAGTGCTTTTAATGTCCTCTCTAAGAGATCTTTTCTGGCCCTTTGTCACCAGAGAACTAACCATAAAGGTCTTCGCACTATTTGAAAATGCATCCTATCTGCCTGGAATATAGAAGACTCTTGCCTTGATCTTTGCATAAGTCTACTCAATCAGCTTTCTGATCAATGTCACCTCCTCAAAAAAACTCAGCTCCTTTCAAGTTACTCTTCTTTATTTTTGCAAATTAACTTCCAGAAGTTTTTTAGTTTTATCTCTTATGTTTAGGTTGATCAGCATTTTAAGATGATTTTCTCATATGGTATGAGGTAAGCTTCTAAATTTATCTTTTCACATGTGTAAATCAAATTGTCTCTGCATAATTTTCTAAAAAGATTATAGAATTGCCTTGTCATCTTTGTTGAAAATTAATTAAACATTAATGTTAGGGAATATTTCTGAACTCTAAATTCTGTTCCATTGATTTATGTGCCTAGTCATACTTTTGTGCTAATCTGTCTTGATTATTGTAGCTTTAGAAGATAATTGTGACTGGAGAGTGTAAGTCCTTCATCTTTGTTTTACTTTTCAAAATTGTTTGGGTTATTTCTGGTCCTTTATGTTCCCATATAAGTTTTAGAATTGGCTTATCAATTCCTACAACAAGAACAACAAAAAGCTAATTTTGATATGAAGTACATTGAATCAGTACATAAATTTGAGTTTACAAATCCATGAACATAGGATATTTCTACTTTCTATACATCTCTTTGATTTTCTCAATTATTTATAGTTTGTGGACGATAAGGCTGACATATATTTTGTTAAATGTAGCCCTGAATACTTTGTTCTTCATGGTATCATTGTGAATAGAATTGTTTTCTTCATTTCATTCCATATTGTTCATTGCTAGTAAAAGAGGAACATAATTTTTGTATGTTGCTCTTGTATCCTCTAATGGTGTGAACTCATTTATTAGGTTTTTATTTTGTAGATTCCTTGTGATTTACTACTTACAGGATCATATCATACATGAGTAAGTAATTTTATGACTTTCCTTCCAATCTGGATGACTTTAGTTTAATGTATTTATCCATTATGTATGTATAAATATACTCAGATGCTGTTTTCTGTGCTGGCTAGGAATTCCAATGCAATGTCAAAATGGTGAGGGTCAACTCCTTGGCTTGATCTTTGGATGAATGCATGCATTTTTTTCATGTAATATAGATGACTTATCCCTCATTTGACTTTTTCTTTCCAGTGCTGGGAATCAAACTCAGAGCCTTGTACAAGACAGGCAAGCACTGTACCACTAGATAATAGAACTAGTCCTATTATTTCTCACTTGAAATAAATTTCTTATATTATTATGAGACAGGGGAGTCTCCCATAAAATAAAAAATCCAACTTATTTCCTTTCCTACCTGAAGTTTTCAGGATCCCTTACCAACAAACAAAATATTTATCTGTTTATGTTTTCTCTACTTAGTCAAGCTTGACTATTGTAGTTCTTAGATAAGATATCTTATTAGGGAGACAGACACAATAGGAAAAGAGAGTTATCTCAGGAATTGTTTTGGGACCCTCTTAAAACATGACCAGGGCTTATTTGACTAAATGTTACAGGTAAATAAAGAAAATAAGAAGAGAAAGAGGATGATATTGAGTGTCTTAAATTGTCATAACTTCTCTAGTCTATCCCATAATGAGTACTCAAATGATAGCTGCTGATATTATTACTGATATTACCACTAACCTTATTATTACTACTACTTATTATTGTGTTCAAACTATACTTTGTCCTCTGCAAAGGGGCTTGGTCCTGATATTTTTCTAATAAATAACCCATTACTCTAAAACTATTGTGAATATAACTGGTGACAATGATGTATAGATATGCTGACAATTATGGCTATATATCTCCTGTGTGCTATTGACCCCAGCCATAAAAGTGACTAGTGACCAGGGGAATGCAAGGAGTGCTGAAACTGTGAAGCTCCTAGACTGGGAAAACCCTCCCCCTCCATCCCCATCTGTATGTTGACAAAGCTGTCATTAGATAGGGGAGCTCTCACTCCAGAGTGCAAGGACCTTAAGCTGCACTGAGAGACGGGAAATCACTCCTGTCAGCTGCAGGAAAGGAGGGTGTAGGGAGCCAAGTGAGGGGGAAGGTGGAGGCTTCTATCCTGCCTGTTCCTTGGTTGTCTTTCCCATAAGAAATTTCAGGATGCTATTTTGAAGATCATTGTACAGGCGTCCTCAGCAATGACAAAGGGATCACAAAGAGGAGGGCCTTCTTTGGGTGTGAGCTCTCTTTGATCCCCTGCCAGAAAGCAGTAATTTATTGAAGATGGGTTTGTATAATAGGGTTCTGCCAGGGAGAGGTTGGCACAAGATAAATGGAGACAGCTAATTCTCAGGGGGTCTTCTTTGGCAAAATCTGCTCTTGAGACCTCATGCTACTTGTGCTCCTAGCTGCCGACAACCAAGAGTGCCATCTGCAAACTGTGATTCATAAACACTCTGTCAGTCTGCCATCTACCCTGACATCATAAAATAACAAGAAGCCGCATTGTAATAAAGAGGGGAGCTTTGCAGCCTACCAATTAAATGCATCTAATTTATTTCTCTTACAGCTGAGGCTTTATTTATTAGTAAACAGCTGCATTTGTTACACTTTTTACTCAGAACGTGCCAACTGGCACTTTGGATGATCCATTAATCCTAAATAATCATCTGTGCACTTCATAGATTCTGGATATATAGGTCTACATGCATAGATAGTTATTGAAATGCTAACGCTAACTTTGCCAGTCAGCTGGAGGGTGTAGCTTTGGGTGTCAGGTTGGGTGAGTTATGTGACACAAAGTACATGGACATGGAGAAAGTCTGGCTGAGTTTTTGGAAAGATTTTGCATAAGATCTTATTTCTCATTTTCCCCCATGTATATGTATTGAAGTGTGTGTGTCAATTTTCTGTAATTAAATGTTGCTTCATTCTTGTCAAGATCAAATTAGGTTGAGACTACCAGAGGCAGATTATAGGATTGCCTATTTTTAATTGACGTGGGATAAGAGGGAAAAGGTATGTTCCCTCTCCAGCTGAACTTCTGCAGATCCTGCTAACTGGCATTTATTTCTGAGGCTGGAGTGCTACCATTACTGCAAAGCTGATGCCTGTGTACAGGTGTACACCATGCATGTGCACACACACATTTTATTTTACTTGAAAGTGACATGAGGATAAAATCCAATCTAGTCCAGTTTTGTTTGTTTTCTTGATTCCTGGGGAAAGTAGATTATTGAGAAACATGATCAAGGAGAAATATTACATCATGCAAAAGCTAAATGTTTTGCTGGACCAGCTTTAAAGGGACTTAGTTCATTGAGTACCAACTTAGACTCATCCATACCCACCGACTGGGAGTAGTGCTCTGCTCCATTGTTTTTTCAATCCCATGGGTTACATTGAAATGGGTCATTGGAGGAAATACTTCGTCCTTCTGTGTGTTATGCTTTTCTTTTCTGGGAAGTAAGAATAATCTATTTAGAGAGGTATAAATAACTGACTTTGGCCTACTTTAAACTCAATTAAATTAGAAGCCTCTATAATGTGACATTGCATTTATGGTTGCTTAAATTATGTGTCTGTGTGATAGTCATTGGAACATTATTTGCAAACCAATATCCTGTTATGGCACTTTTGAATTTACTGACATTGATTAAAATAATCAGAGTTTTATTTGATCTTTTGTTTTGTTTTTGATTTTCAAAGCCAATGACATAGGCTAAGCATGCATAGTAATTGAGATTTTAAATTCAATGAAAAACTGAAAAGGGAATATGGAAAGAAGAGATAGTTGAAAGATCAAAATATAATCTATAATTTTTTATATCTGTCATCTTTTTCCTTTCTAAAAAACAAATATATATATAACTTTCTTAGGTTATATGTACAGTATGCTATATGCATGTTAACTTGTTAGAAAAGAGTCACAAGTCATGTTATTTACAAAGCTGATTCACTGTGATTAGAAATTATGGGGTTTGGGGCCCGAATTCCTGAATTTAAATTCCTGTTGTATCCATTAATAGTTGTGGGACCTTCAGTAAGTTATATGTACTCATTCTAAGCCTCAGTTTCTTCTACTCTTCCTCTTTCTCTTCCTTCTCCTCCTCCTCCTCTTCCCCTCCTTTTCCTTTTCTTTTATTCCTCCTCCCTTTCATTTCATTTTTTTTTTTGAGTCTCACTATGTAACCCAGGCTAGCCTCAAACTCACAATCTTCCTGCCTTAACCTGTTGAGTGCTGGATGTGTATTTTAAAGATGTGGCTAATCCCAGTTCCTGTTTCAAAGGGTTGTTACAAGGGCTAAATTAGCTGAATCACATAAAGTGTTTAGCTCAGTGTCTAGGACTCAGACCCTATCAATAAATGTTAAATTTGAAAAGAAGCCAGTGTGTGGATAAGAAATAACCAGCAGTTACATATGCTACAGTGAGCCCAGTCTTTCCAAGGTCTCACATCTCTAGTTAGTATTCCGATAAATGCTAATGCTAGCAGATCAGAAGGTTATTTTGCACAAGCTGACAGTGTCTCCAATACAGCAATGTGCTAGTGGGACAGTTTGTGCTCATCTCTTTTTATTTCAATATTCAACAAAGTCTGTATTTAATGACACCACACTGGTAGCTTGAAATCAGCCCTGGTGGGGTTACTCATGGCATAGAAATCAATAAATGCTACAAATTTGGGGTTCCTCCACCCTCAACTAATATTAACATTTATTACCTCATCCTCTTTATGGAGAACAAAGTTCAAAGTAAAACAGTGAGCCCCTTAGGAAAAGCTACTGAGTAGCCAGTTGACAAAATTCTTTAAGATTAAATCTTGATACCCTCATTCATAGCTTGATTTGCCCACACAACTAGTAAGTTTCATTATTTAGCTTCTTTTTTAACAGTATACCAGACATAGCCAATTGAAAGAGGTAAGGAAGTTGGTAAATGGGGAGAAGATGAACAACTGATTAACATGAGCATTCAAAGACATATTAGACTGAGGTTGTGTGAGAGAGAAATAGAGCCCTGTGTAGACTAAAGTTCTCTAAAGTTTTAATTCTATTGCTTCTTCAGGTAGGTACATGTGACTATATTTAGTTAATCTAGAAGTCAGAATATTAATGCTGAGTGGAATCATTCATAGCCAAGAAACAATGACATTGGGTTTTCCATTTAAGCTAAGAATTGATTAATAATACCAGTACCCATTATTGATTTATCACTTTCTATATGCCAGGCATTATGTTAGACATTTAATCCTTAAAAATTCTATGCAATAATTACTATTTTCAATCCCATTTTACAGATGAGGAATAAAAGGTTTGAGAAGGTTAAGAAGCTTCCTTAAGGTCACTCATCTAGTAAATACCTAACTACTCAGAGTGACTTCAATGCCCATGTTCCAAAGCAAAATACTTATTTTATTTCGGGGAGGTACTATATTAACAAGGTACAAAGCCATAAAAGAGAATTGTTAGTTTTAGCAGATCTGGAGGGACCAGACTATGTAAAATGACTATGTCATAAGGCTGGCAAAAAAGAATGAGCTACTATATTGGAATAAAATGGGAAAACTGAGAGAGAGACCTCTTTTATGGACTAGCAGTAGGAAAACATATATAAATCAATGGCACTTAAGTAATACAGATTTGGATGGGTGGTTTGTGGTAGAATTTCCAGATGTTAAGTGACTGTCCTAGGGACCACATGGCCACTTAGCAGTCTAAGTCCAATTGTTCACACTCTGCATCATAATTTAGGAGTCACTTTGCAATTAATATGATAATACTGAGACACAGTGCCACCAATAAGAGTTAACTTGACTTGTAAGGAAAATTAATTCTTATGAACCATGTGAAGCCAAATAATCAAAGTAATCCTTTGCTCCATTTGTAATATAGATTTATGTCTACATGTTTCTAAGTAATTTTGAAGCCCAGAGAATAGAAATCAATGTTTATGACCCCTTTGATTGAATTAAGTTTTTTATCTATACTTACATTACTTTCTTAGACTGGGAACAGACGATCAGGAAAAGAGGAAGGGACAGACATCCTGCTGGTAGACACAGGTAAAGAAAGATAGTCATCTGATTTTTACTATCAAAACAGGAAGCAACTGAGTCAGGGAACAAATTGAATTCTATATACCCTCCATACATTGAACTATTCTAAAATTGCACCAGTTCATAAGCATTTGGGGGGTTTTTGTTGTTGTTGAAACAGGGTCTCACTGTGTTACCCAGGATGGCCTCAAACTTTTAGGCTCAAGTGATCTTCTTGCCTTAGCTTCCTGAGAAGCTGGGACTACCAGTGCACACTGCTATGTCTGGCCCAACACTGTTTCTTTCCAAGAAACATAATGTTCTCTGTGGTGTTTGGTGATCAGGTGATAGGTCCAGATCAAAGTGTTCGTTTCTTTCTTTCCCTACTCCTTTCCTGATTGTCTCTTCTGCTGAGAAACCATATTGTCCTCATCTACTACCGTTTGGGTTTGATGGACAGATGTGAGTGTGTTTTATAAAAGGCTACAGATTATCTTCCCCTTCTCATCTCACTATTCAATAATAATCATTAAGTCCCTGAAAACCCACAGTGCCAAAAATATTGGTCCAATAAGTAAAGTCGCACTTCCCAAACAGATGGAGATGATGTTTCTTTGCCACAGGGTGAATTGCTTTAAAAATTGTCAGCAACAAACATGCAGAGGAGAAGATAACCACTGCTGCTGAAAGTCTGGTCACATGTAAAACTCACTGCTTAAAAATCCAATACTGCATTTGCTTCATTACAGTACTTTGTCTATCAGCTCATTTGAGTCTATTAACTTAATTGTTCTGTATTAATAAATGGGTCATTCTCTTTGGCAGCAGAGCAAAGCTCAAATGCCAGTTAAATACTTTGATAAATGCAACGCCCATTTCCGTTTTGTTCCCTCTCTAAACATGCCCAGAGTATACACACACATACACACACACACTTAATCAAATGTACTTACACAAAGGGATCACATTAAAAATTGGTTTTTAAAGTTAGCAAGCATTGAGGAAAGTGTTTGTCTTTACAAGTAAATCCTGCTATAATTGCATATCATTTTTTACAAATGTGTGCCAAACCTCTGGTGTAAAAATGTTCCTACTTTTTAAAATGAACTAATGTTTTTGCTAAAGAGAACAATGAAAATAATCTTTTGACAAACCTTTTCCTAGGAAGTTCCCTTTTAAAATCATATGCACCTTTCTTTTTCTTTTTTAAGATTTGTATTTCTCTAGTAATGTACAATAACGAATTTTTTCTTCATTCTTTCAGGTTATCTTCTTCTGTTAATTTAGAAGATTGTATTTTTCAGTCTGATCATGATTCCTACTTCTAATTTTTGCAATTACACCTGTATTTCTCCACTGAATATGCACCTTTCTTCATTTTTCTTGCTCAATAACTCTTATTAGTTATCTTCCATCATTACAAAAAAGAAAAAAATTTCCTATTATCTGTTGTATCTTGGTTTCCCTTTCTCTTCCTTCCTAGCCCCCAGCATACATACCCCTTTTTCTAAGGTGACATTATCCTACTCACCAAACCTGTAACTTTAACAGAGGGTGACAGGGTGACCTTGACGACAGATGTTCTTATGGCAACAGATGGTACTGGCAAACCCGAGAAGCTGCTGTATGCCGTCTCCCTGCCACCTGTGCCTGGTCAGATTGAGCCCATCAATTATCCAGGCTGCCCCATTCCCTGCACAGCCAGTCAGATGGATTGGCCCAGAGGGTTTGCTGTGTACATGACAATAGCCAAGGGGCCTGGAGGAAGCAGTCAGGTGAGAGGATCCCCTTCCTCCACTTTTCTGCATTTCCTATCACAACTCCCCACGTTCATTCACGCATATATTTAATGACTTCAGTGAGTCAACGAGATTAAACTGGTTTAATCAGTGAGAATTCACCAGTGATCTTTAAAGATAGTCACAGTGAAAACGAGCCAAGATTGCTATGATATGCACAAAAGTGTATCTTTGTCTAGTAATTTTGTTACATTAGTAAGCGAGTCTAGGAAAAGACACAATATGATAGATAGATTTTTATTTTCATATTTTCAATTCATGTCTTCTACATACTGACTCCATCTTTGCTTTCAATCTGTTTTGCATCTCTCTGTGTGCAGGTTGAAGAAAATAATGATAACTGTAGAGAAGAAAAATTAATAATAATAATGACTATGATTTTCCAACTTGGTACTAAACAAAATAGGTATTTTGCTGGAGATTTTGCAGTCACAATCCTTCAGCTTAATAAACCTAACCATAGATAGAATTATTGTCATTTTATATTTGAGGAAATTGAGACTCAGAGAGATCCAATAGCATGCCCAATACTACGGTTAGCAAAAAGGAGAGCCAAGTTTTAAACCCAAGGCAGTGGGCTTTCCAGTATAGAACAGAGGAGACAGGAAAGTCTCATGATCTATTTGCTAGAAAAGGATAATATTGGGAGATAGGTTTGGGCCCCAACTCACGTTCTTAACACAAGCTGGCCTGCTTTCTACATTCCCAGCTACTATGATAATTGCATAATTTATTAATAAAGCAGCATGTGATCTCCAGCAAGTAGGTCAAACATAAGTGCAACCTTTTATTATTTTTTATTAGCACAACAAGGTAGTTAAAGTCAGAATAGTTTGGCCTCTCTCTACCCGAAGAAAGCTGGAGTATTGTATGAAATCATCAGTAGACTCTAATCCAGATGGTGGTGTCATTTCTAAGAAATAGCATATGCTAGCTATTATGATACTTAAATGTAATGGTTTTATATCTCTCAAGTGGGCAAAGAAACTGTACAACAGGTTTTAGTCTAGGAATTTTTTAATGGTACTGTAGCCCTCCAAAATGGAGCATTTTTCACAAAGAAATTCAACCGATAGGGCTTGGTTTAATAATAAAAGTGCATAAATTTCTGCCTTGTTTCATGCAATAATAGGACAGCATCTGGATTTACTGCTCCTTGAGTCTGCTATTTTACATAATGTTGCTGAATTGGGTATTATTACATGCTTTTTTGATTTTAGAAAAATTGCCTTAAAAGTTATTTACACTCATTTTATAACAAACGGGCAATATAACTAATTTTATTCTTAGTGTAATTAGCCATGAGTCATTTCCTAAGAAATGAGTTTAATTAACCAAGGAAAGAAAGTTGTAATAAATCATGAAAGTGGACTTTTTCTAAGTGGGGTTAAAAATATCTTATTTAAAACTGCCATGAAATAAATCACAAACCCTAAATTATCGTTAAAGGAAGAACATTTTCTGATTCTGATATTTTCTAACAATAGAGTAGAAAGAATGAATGTATGCCAAAAGCAGCAGGTTAATTTAGTTGGAATACTTCAAGAAATGACACACAATCAGAAAACAATTTTGATAATCCCAGGTCTATTAATTAGCTGTGTGATTTTGTAAATTCACTTAATTTCTCTAAGATATCCTTCTTTCTTTGTTGACTTAAGAAATTGAACTTATGGTTCTTAATCAGAGATTTTGGTAGCCATTAGAGCTGTTCACAAATATTTCCAGATCTCTGCCATTCCAGGCAGAGGATAGAATTCATAGTCCTTTACCACTGTGAGGTTAAATGTGGCCATGTGACTTGTTTCAGCCAATGAAATTTGAAAAGTAGCACTTTTAGCAGAAGCTTTAAGATCCAGTGTATCATTTGCCCCACCCAATACTCACTGCTGTTATGGTCATAGTAGAATGTAACCAGATGAAGTCTCAGTCAATGTGAATTCCTGTTTGACTAAGATGATTAGTCTCCCTGCTAATGCATATGTTCCATGTGGCATGAGCAAGAAATAAACTTTAACTGTGTCAAGCCATTGAGATTTTGGTATGTTTATTTTTGTTACTGTAGTCTGAACTAGTCCATCCTATATAACAGATGAGTGGATATCAGATTCATCTAGAGAGGTTTTCCAGTACATAGAAGCTAATGATCATCCAGAATTACTGAATCAGAATCTTCTGATATGAACTACAGATCTGTGTGCTTATACAAAGAGTCTCCACTGATTCTCATATTTACCTTTCTTAGGATCCACTGAAGATTCTGCTTGAGAACAGGCACATGGCAGAAGGGGGAAAGCAAAGGGAGAAGATAATGGGGAGGTAGATAAGATCAAAGCACATTACATGCATGCATGAAAAGAGAACAATGAAACCCATTAAACATTGCAGAAAGGGGGTGAATATGATCAAAGTACATTATATTTATGTATGGAAATATCACAATGACACCTCTATAATTAGTATACACTTATTAAAAATTTATAAAACAGCTTTGATACAGACATACAGACATACATATTGCATTTAAGCAAGCATTTTTGTACTATTTGTCTTCCTTGGTGAAGTATTAGTAAATGACAATATGTGGCCATAACACCTATTAATTTATAGAGGATTTGAACCACTAATCTAACTTACAGAGTGGGTTCCCCTTCTTTCCTCACTACCCATGATTCATTCCTTCAAAAAATTGTTTGCTTTCTTGATGGTGATGATCTTAAGAATTATGGAAGATCTTCAGAAAATTGCATTTTCTTTCCTATAATTCATCTTTCTTCCCATGGATAACTGACACTTCTTGGCTATAACTATAATGTTCAAAATATTTTGGGTTTTGTTGGAAATTTGTAATTAATATTTCTGTCTTCCTCTAATACTTATTTGGAGGCGTTAATATTTCTTTTACTCCCAAAATATATGAGAAATCACCATCTTAAAAACAGAACAATCAAACAAAGATTATTAGCTTATAGTATCTTAAATACCACACTGAGGGCTCCTAAATTTAACCCTGCCTTGCAAGCAAAATGCTAAATTTAATTTAATTTATTAAAATAATATACTGACTGACTCTTTGCCTTTGATAATACCTTATATTATTATTACAATTTATATGTAATGATCACTTAATACTTATTCATACTATACTGCAAGTATAAATAAAACCCTGGCATAACCAATTCTTGCCTTTAATATTACCACTAAGGGTATAGACTTTAGAGTGAAACTTCTCTGAACTCTTGGCTCCTTCACCTGATAGATGTTTTGCCAAAGAATAGTACATTAAACTTCTTTTAGTCTAATTTTCTTTACTTGAAGATGGGCATAATAACAGAACTTGCCTTATTCAATTTTTATCAGTATTAAATTAGATAACCAGTAAATTATTTAGTAAAGAAAGAGAGGGAGTAGAATGAGGATACAGGTCAGTGGTAAAGTGCTGGCCTCACAAGCATGAGGTTCTGAGTTTGATTCCCAGCACTATAAGACTGAGGAAAGAAGGAAGGAAGAGAAGTGAAGGATCTGAAAATTAATGTGCAGAGTCCAATACCTTACCAAGCAACTTTTCAGATCCTTTAATAGATAATATTAATTGTGAATTTACAACACCTTTGACCATGGCAAAAGGTGGGGACATTCAAAGGCTCAATGAAGTCTTTTGGGACAAAGTGATACCTGCACTGCATATTTAAATAAAGGAAAGGAAGTGAGAACTAGCAAGAGTAAATGAGAATGAGTACAAGGCAGGACCTGGGCACTGAGAGGACATTTCATGTAAAGGCATGGGCAAAGGCAGACAGGTATGAAACAGAATGATGTATCTATGGAGCCTAAATAAATGAACTAGTGAGGGCAACACCAGGAGAATGGGGAAGTTGGCAAGGTATAGATTTTAAAGAGCTTTGTTTATCATGGTAAGAATTTGAAATTTCCATCAAACTGGCAATGGGGGAAGGTATCAGTTGGGACCTCAGAAGGAAACAGATGGCACCTACAAAGATGTAATTGAGGAAAGTGTAATGAAAGGACTTTGTATAACACTATGGACTGGACTAAAGGGAAACTACCATGGCCCAGTAAAGCATCCTTGGGTCTGCAACAGTGGGGAGGAAAATACCACTTGTTCTTTAAAGGACAAAGGAAAGAATGACAGCTGAGAACCTGGAGAAAGCTCCGGTTGAAGCTACAGATGAAGAAGAAGGAAATGCAACAGGAAAGAAATGTGTTTGCCTGTTTGGGGCCTGGCAAGAATGAAATAGGAGAAATACAGTCTATCTTTCTTTCAATCTCCTGTGGCAGAAGAGAAAGATAGAAGATTTTCTGAGGGGAAAACTTAGAATGTCCATCATAGTGATCAGCAAAGTGACACAGTATAATTTGAATTTTAGGTAAGTCAACACAGTAACTATGTAGAAAATGGATCAGAGGCAGTATGAAACTACAGAGAGGAAGACCTAAGCTTATAATCATATAAGTGATGAGGAAAGTCCAAAGCAGAGGTACTCTATCAGACTAGAATGAAAAGATTTATGGGAACCTTTGGATATTGAAATTATTAGGACTTGGAAATTGGTTGTGATTAGTGGATAAAAAGGTGACAAAGATTATTCTCACATTACTAGCTTGGATGATGCACTGTCAAGTGATATGAACAACTAACATAATGAATCACAGGAAAAAAGCAAGTTAATGGGAGAACTGAAGAATTCCATTTTGAATCCATGGAGTTTGAGAGGCCTGAGGAATATTCAAGTGGTGATTTGACACAAGTAATGAGACTCTGAAAACCATCAAGGATAAGAGACACATTTGTGAGCCATCAGACAACATGGTTGTCAGGACTATGAAGATGAGTGATATCTGCAGTAGAAACATGTCAACTGGTAATGGGGGTTATCCAAGTAGAATACCCCCGTCTAATATCTGGATTCCTTTGCTCCCAAGAACTTGGACACAATTTTGGTTCTTGGTTCTTCATTGATGATTGCTTAGATTTCCAGCAAGAGTTTCTCCATGAAGTAATTGTGTTGACCTGTTTCAGAGGCAGAGAGTTTATTTTCTGATCCTATGTATCTGTCAAGATCTCCTAGTAGAAACAAAATAGATCTTTGATTAATTGCCTTTTAAAAACTGAATGGATTTTGTACAGGTCCAGGTTGCTTTAATGAGGCAAATACTGGTTAGAATATATCTTTATTTGTTGGTCTCATGGTTTAGGGGATTCTTCCTCGTGGATCTTCAAAGAGCACCTTTCAAGAGTTCTGATCACATAGAGTAGTGGTATAGAGCCCACTGAAGAGAAACTTCACATCTCCCTCTCCCCATTCTTTTTCTCCTCCACAATTTCCTCAGTTCTTTCCCTCCTCCTGCCTGCATGGTTCCCCACAGACTACATGAAAACAATTATGGTAATAAACACAGCAATGGGCTGAACAATCTATGCATGTGTGGCTAACTCAGAACCTTGCTTCAGATATGGAAAACAAGCAATCTTGCATGGACATAGGTAGGTAGGTAGATGGATGCAAAATGCATATGTATTTCATGGTTGTGTATCCATATTTACAAGCTCATATGTTTTCATGCATGTGCACACATATATGTGGATACACATGTGTGCATGTGTTCAAATGTATACAGGTATAATTGTATGTGTAAATATATGCCAGTGTATTGTGTGTGCAGAGGTATGGGTACACATATGTGTGTAAATGCTTGTTTTTGCCTAGGAGAGCAAGAGAAGAAGGAAAACCTGCTTGTCCTCCTATGATAAAAAAGAAGACAGCAAAGAGTTAAGGCAATCACTTTGCAAACGATTTTCCAAAAAAGCTGCACCCTAAATTAATTTTGGCTGGTAATCTATATCGGGTTAAATAACTCCTCATTATTCTGTAACACAGCTGAGGCATCTCCAAATGTTTATCTTGTTTTGTAACCGGTACCTTCTGGTATATTCTAGTGCCAGCACTCCCGGCTCCTGCTATATTTCATTCTCACTATTTTTGGACCGATGCTGCTGGTTCCAGGTGATTTAATAAATTGTTTTTTTTTTTTTTTGGGTGTTCCTTTTAACTTACCCATCTGCTCAACACATGCGTAACTTGCAATCTGTCGGCAGTTTGCAGAAAGACAAACTGTCAGAGCTGCATGCATTTGACAACTTTGTTCCCAATTAGATTAGTGGTAATTTTAGCAGATTTCAGGGCAATGGAAAAAGGGATGGCATGTTATTAAAGCATCAATTCTGACAGACCCGAGCACATATGATTTCAATGTAAATTATTTTAAATGCTTTAATTAAAACTAGAGAAAGATTTACCCTTTTAAGTGGTAAGTGATAGCAAGACAAATTTAAAAGGAAAGAGAGTAACCAAGTTTTCTAAGTGGTTTATGTTGTGCAAGGCAGTCCAGCAGTCAAGATGACTGTAATCTATGGCAGTAATGTGGAAGCCGAGTTAATTATTCATTGCTTCCTCTCTGTAGCAGATGTGATTCAATACACGAGGTACAGTATTCAGAGCCTGGAACACTGTCTGTGAAAATCTCAGCTCAGGCTTCGTTTGGAGCCATCAGGAAATTGCCAGAATCTGTTTAACACGTTAAATATATTCATAAGAAAAAACATTTTTTCTCTTTGTTTTTCCTATGTTTCAATGCAGGTGCTTATTTCCCCCACTAATCTCAGCATCCACAGCCTCTGTGTTCCCTCTCCATCTTCAGTCTCATGTCCCTAAAGCACATACACAGATGTACACAAGTGACTAGATTGAGCAAACTAGGGGATTCTGCTCCTCTGGTCACTTCATAGCACATTGCTCCCTAGAAAATACCCCATCTATAATTTAAACTTAGTGCAATAGTCACAATTCCTGAGTGCAGGGCATCATTGACAGAACGTCTGGTGTTCTGGGAGAACAACGACATATATAGGTGGAGAGATTTCCCTGATGAGTTTGACAATGTGCTTGATTTATTCAGCCATAAATCTAACCACTGGTTTAATGCTTCCCATTTGTTCTTTGACAACACTGGACATTTTATTATGGAAATCGCCAATACATTAATTAAGGTTTAATATTCCTTGAACATAATTGCATAAAATTCTTTTACATGCACATTTCTTAGTCACTTGGGAAGGGGGCACCATTTTATATATGGGCCTATTGAGTTGAGAACTGTCTGCTGTTTTAGAATTATTGAAATGGCTTGACAAGAAGGTTATTACTATCCTGCATGTAAGTTTCCTCCATTTTTCAAATTGCTTTTAAGTAAGTAATTGCATCATGTTCTGGGTATCTTTTAGAATGATTGTGACTGGGCTTGAATTGGTGAATGGGTTGAATTGGTTAGGATTAAACGTCTGAGGAAAACTGAATTTTATGTTGCTTCACTGCTAATATTATATATAACTGGACATATTCACTTTTTGCTGAGGAAGAAATGCAACTGTTTTCCTGAAGAATCAGTGCACAATAGATTTGGAGAACTATTTGTCCTATGTATGGTGAGTCAGTCAAAAATAGCATCTCAGGAATGATGTAAGATGCTAAAATGCTGAGTCAAGTTCAACAAACTGCACACTTCCCTCCCTCCATTCCAGAGGACTTCCTGTAAGCCTTTTCTCTGAATTTTAGGCTCTACTGTACAAGATAGATGCCTTCTTATTTTTGCTTTGGTTCCTGTTTTTCTATTTACAGAAAGAAAAAAATCTAGAAAGAATCTGTCACCAGTCTCTGATAGGAATTTATCACTAGCACCTCCTAGGTGAATGACTCCAGCAAGCTCTTTCATCATCCCATGACTCAGGTTTTTCATCTGTGAGTAGAATAATGAATAGCTACATTTCAGAATCTTTTCAGAATTAAATAAGATAATGCATTTCAAATGTCAGGTGTTTAGTTAGTTAGTAAACCATAACTATAATTTTTCTTCATCCTTTCACTCATTTTACTGATGCTTTTACACAATTCTTTTGTGTGTGTGTGTTTGTTTTTCCTTGTGTATAAGGAAATGGAAAACTTTTAAGGGAAATGGACATTATTCTTCATCTCTGTAAAGTGATAGTCTTGGCTTGACAGTTATATACTCTCAGGCCTACAGTTAAACCAAAAGTTGAGGCCAACTTGAAGCAAAAGATAATACAAGCTTGTATTAACTATAATCAACCTGATTTCTCCTCTTGTATTGCTTGTATACTATGAAACTTGGGGTATATAAAAGATACCATATTTTTTGATATCTATATCATCATTTAGTCTATTCTGAGTCTCCATCCTGGTTTTGTCTCAGTGATTACTGGGGCTGCCTCCCCTCACACAAGGTGGTACCCAGGCTCTGAGAGCCTGATGTCATCTGGAATATTCAAGACAAACATTCTCCTGTTTGGTCCACAACATTCACTTTGAAATACTATTGCCCAAGACTACATAGTCCTTTGAAGTTAGGGAGCTCTGTTGCTCTCATCTCAAAGTTGGTTGTGGAGGATCTTGGATAAAAGTGGGTACCAAGGTGTTAACCCCATTTCCCTATGGATGTATCCCCTTTCTAGGGGAGTAAGATAGAGTCCTCGACCCTTGCTATCAGAGAACCAAAGACATTGGCCTTTGAAGTTCTAGAGCTCCTCCTCACTCTGCACCTACTAAGTAATAATAAATAAATAATAAATTGCCTTAATTTTTCCCTGAAGGCTGGTAAAGTGAAAGCTCTCCAGAAATCAAAACCCTGCTGAATGAAATAGGAGAGAGGAATGGTGGTGACATACTGCTAACTCTTCTACAGAGGGTAAAAGGAAATAAAAATGTAAAATTTAAAACTGATCTGGTCTTATGTGGATGGCAGCAAGGATTTGGAAGCTCTTTATATGTATTGTAAAGATAGATTTTTAAATGTCACAAAATGAATATGATACAAAACTCTCATGTATTTTTTCTAAAGTCAAGAATAAAGATACTGGATATTAAAATTCCTCAGAAGTATTGAAATTAAATTATATACAGTATTTGTGCATATATAAATTAATCTCAATTCATTTGAATTCATTAGTCATTTAAAGAGCATTTTCTATGATCCAGGTACCAAATTAGGTACTTTAACATAAAGTGAAGAATGCATGTGCATGAATAGATGTAGAGAAGAAAGGAAAAGATTAATAAAAGAGATAAGAAACCAAAGAATAACTTCAGTAAAAGAGCAGCATATATATGCAATATGGGCTGCAGATTATAGAGTAATTTATTATTATAAAGTAAATTATTTGTACAAAGTAGACAGGGAAGATGTGACTTATAGAGTCAACAGGGATTTTTTGACTGGACTAAGAAGATGTGGAGGTATGAGATAAGTTAGGGTGTATGTTCCAAAAAGAAGACAATGCTTAAGAAAAGGTAAGAAGTCACAATATGTATGTAGAGAACCTTACGTGTCTTGGGATATGATGAAATGAAGGGAAAAGCAAAGGTGTGTAGAAACCAGCCAATGAAAAACTTGTATCCCATGAGAACATTACAGGACTCTGCTGAATTTATTATACAGTGGAGGAGTTAGGAGTCCTCCTAACTAATATCTAACTGGGTGTAGCTTAAACAATGTGGATTTATCATCTCGTATAACAAAACGTTAGGGGGCAGGCAGTTGGGATTAGTTAATTCAGCAGCTTAACCATGTCAAAGTTCTAGGTCAGTTTTTCTGTGACTCTCCTGGGTATCATTAAAAATACAGTGAAGATCCAAGCCTCCCATAACCACATGGTGCTATGAAAAGACAAGAGAAAGAAACTTTTCTGTAGTGCTTCTATTTTTTTTTGTATGGAGAACCTCACAACAGGCTCATGACAGACTCCAGCATGTACACTGTTGATAGAATTAGTTCACATGCCTTCTGCCTTCAGTCAGCAAATATTCTCAGAATTATAGTGAGGAATTAGCAAAATGGCCTGAGGAGGGCCCACGTTCCTTGAGAACACTGATGCTCAATACATGGACAAAATCAGGGTTTAGATATTGTGAAAAAGGAAGAGTTGGCTAGATGGTTTCATAATATTTTTTAAATTATTGAAATACAAAAAATTCTAAGTTCATCATTCATTCCTTCACTTAGTCATTCTTTCCATAGATTAGTCAAGAACTAGAAGAGTGCAGTCATTGCAGTAAGGATAGAGGAGAACAGAAATGATTTAGAAAAAGAAACAAAGCACCTGGGTGGAAGCACCAGAAACTCAGGCTTACAGTGCAATGAAGAAGGTAAGGCAGGTGTGAGCCTGAAATCCAACAGGAGTGGCAAATGTCATAAAGAAGATGCAATGGTGCATTGGAACCAGTCCATGAGAACTGATTATGTGCAGCTCCTCACAGCTGTGTCTTTCCTGCCACCAGGTTGGTGTTTGAAATGGTTCATAGCTGAAGAATTTACACCATATAAATTGACAAATGCTACAAATCAGAGCTTTGGAAAATATTTCCCCCCTCAGAGAGCCAGTTGTTGAATATTTACTCACATACTACTAGAATTATAGTGCTAAAGGAGAGAAACATCATCTCCTCAAAGTAAACCAAATCACCAAATAAGCAAATTCAAATTTGAATTGAGTTATTAAACATTTATGAAATGTTCTTTAAACTTGTCTGCTCTTTTGTCTCTGAACCTCTGTATACACTTACTGGCCTGTGTAAACATGAAGATGGAAGTTGTAGAAATCTCCAGGAACATCTTTAAAAGAAAAGATTTTCTCTCTAGGTTTCCTACCCTATTAGGCAAAACAAGTGTTTTGGATATCAGAAAGCATATAGCTGAAGAGATGTCTTCCAGTCCTTCAGATGCTGTCGTATTTACTCTGTCTTCCACATGCAATCACCAATTGTGAATCAATTCCATATGGTATGATCTCTCTTAATGCTTTTCACAAGTAGCTTTGAATATTGCCTGAACTCCACAAAGCCTTGACCTCAGAGGGCTTGCAGGGCCTCAAAGGGCATCATGACCATTTCAGTCTTTCTATAGGTGCACTCTTAATCCATCTTCCTGCAGAGAAGAGAGAAGGCCATCTTACTTTGAAAACATGCAGTAAAGTTCCTAACATGCCTACATTAATCTGAGCTTATGATTAACAAGCCTATATAGATAGAAGATTTTTCCTTAGATCAACTTAAATCTTACATTTTAGAATTCAGTCTTTTATTTGCTGCCTTGTGGGGATTAGAAAACAGATGCTGGACATCCTTCGTTTAGGAGACAGATGAATCTCCTTTTTCTGAAACGTATGGGCAAACTAAATTTTATAAACTTAATTGATTTCTATTTGGGATATTCCCTCTGTAAAAGAGAATCTGTTTGAAGGGTGAGAAATTCTCTTATGAAGTGATTGATTATCTCCTCATTTGGGTTTTGTAAGCATCAGGATTCAGATGCTGAGTATTCTTGAAGCAAGTCCTGTCTATGTGCTTGAAGACCTATCATAAATCATCTTTACAGGCCAAATAAACTATGCATCTTTGAGCCTTCCACATAAATAGCATTTTCTTACTATTTTATCATGTGTCTTTCTAGAAGCAAACCCACACATGTACATTCATTAACAATTTTGATATATTATCAGTGAAGGAAAAGCAAATAGATATAAAATAAGTTTTGTAAAGAATTCAACTGCAATCCTCAGACAGAACTGGTTGCTCAAGTCATTACAATAGTGCAATCAGCCTAGAAAAGACATGCTATTACCTAAAAATTCATTGATCTTTGTATTTTTTATACATACCTAATCTCACTAAATTTTCTCAATAATCCTGTGAGAAGAGCAAGAAATGGCTCATCGATTGCATTTTGCAGGTGAGGGAATTAATGTAAGTATGTATAGTCCCATTCATCAAGGTCACAGACCAAGCTACAAGCATAGCCATGGAAAGGTCACTAACGTGGGTGTGTGAATTATGTACAAAACACTGTGCTCAGGAGTTTATTCATTTTCACAACAAATCTGTGAATTACTATCATCCATGTACAGATAAAGAAACTGAGATTGAGAGATGCAAAACAGTATTCTCACTTTTACATAGCTCATCTTTGAGAAAACCAGCATTCAAACCCAACTCCAAGGTATGGGACAAGCTGGCACAGGGTTGTTAGAGCTAAAAGTTCTAGCAGCTTCTTCCTTAGTGCTAGACCACAGCTTCGATAATGTGTTGTTTTGGAGTCAACAGTTGCTATGGCAGCCTTCAGATGCCTAACTCAAAATTACCAGCAGTTGGCCTAGTGAATTCCTGAGGCTCCCCCTTCCTGATAGTAGCAGAAGTAACTTTTCTCTGCCAATTGTGTGGAGAGTTAAAGAGCCTACCTCTTTCAATTATTGAATCACTTCTATTTAAACAAGCTTCTCTGTTATTTGCAATTGAACCCTAGATGTTAACAAATCTTTACTGTTTTCAATTGCATAACTAGGTGAGGACTCCAGAAAGCTTTAATCTCCCTATATTAGTGAAGTTAAAATATGCTCTTTTATGTTCTTGATCTCATTCAATTTGAATATAAAAGGAATACTTTCTCCTGATTTCTACAGGAAATCAATCATGAATACAATTTGGATGGTTAGAGGATTTCCCAATGGGGTAGTGTCAGGATAAAAGGATCTCTGGGATCATATGTTACACCTTTCCTCTTAGGAATGGCTGAATGTTACAGTAGATGGAAAGGGCAGGAATTATTTGTATAAAGGAACTAATGCTAAACACAGGAAGGTAATAGGTTGGAATTGATCTACAGAATAAGGTAAGTATATAAATGAGAAAATGGGAGTAAATTGGTAGAAGAGATACTGGAGTCCTAAATGAAATGAGGGATTAGGAAAAAAATAAGGCAATTTTTTAGAAATGTCAAAAATGTTTACTAAGCACCTATTGAGCAACAAACAAGGTGCACTGAAAATAGTCTAGCCGTACATGTCTTATTTGTAATGGCTAAATTAGTCACTAAGTTCTCAGAATCTTTTTAGACACATGCTAACCAACTACTCCACTATTTATACCCCCTGACTTTGAAATCTTGAATTATACTTTTTGTCTTTGTTTGTATCTTCAGTACACTGAGGTCCAGATGAACTCTGGTTTTCATATTGTCCAAGTTACATTCCTCTGTTGATGAGAGCTACATTTAAACTAAAAAGTAGATTCAAAATTTACTAAGATGATGAATTAAGCAGAGAAAATGGGCTAACACCTTCAACTATCTTCCAACTCCCCAATACAGAAAGAAGAAAGGACAAATAAACTATAAATAATAAGTTTAAAATAGATGAATAAGCTTGGGGATATCAAATTAGGAGCCGGGATTTTAATGTCTTCTTGAGGTTAAAGAATCTCCTTTATAGTGTGAAGGTGAAAGGAGGCTCCATGCTATGTGCAAATAATGGATTGCTCCACATGAATGTTTATATCTAGAAAATGCCCATTAACATGCTAAAGTCTGAATTTGCATAATTTGTACTAGGCAAAATCCCATTCCAAAAATAATGGGGGGAAAGATGTAAAACTTGGAAAACCCATACAGCCATGTAGAAACCAGTACAAATCTATCCTGTAGTTATTTCCACAATCCAAAGCACAACTGAGAAAAACAAGCAAGACAATTCTCACTGCAAAAATAATTTAAGATTTATATAAATAGCAAAAAAGTGGAGAAATATGTCTGCGAAGAAGAGTCAATTGGTTCAGTAAGTAGGAAGTAACCCAAGTATCAGAAAAATAATAAAATAAATTGAAACAGACCCTAAAGTACATATTTTAATTAAGTTCAAATTTTCAGAAAGGAAAGATTTCTTTCATTAGGTAAACTGGCTTAGCAGTATATCTTGGTGACATTTGTGAAAATGTAAAACTATTCTAAAAATTTGTTTTAATAAAGAATAAGCCAAACTCATAAGACAAGAATGAAAAAAATGAAAGAAAAATATGAGTAGATAAAAATCAAAATTAATATTCTAGAAATGAAAAGTAATTGAAATTTAAAATTTGTTAAATTATAGATTAAGCAGATGAAAGTCAGTCTGAAAATCGGTCTGAGAAAATTATCCATCCAGACCATTTTGAAAAGTAAACAGTGAGGCAATAACATGGGGCTGGGATATAGTTCAGTGACTGGTTGAGTCCCCAGCAAAAAAACAGAGTAACTCACTCTAGCACTTAAAAAACCTTCACTTTTTTTTTTTTTCTTTTTTTCAGTAGACCTTGCACTCTCACCTACTGCTGAATATCAGAATAGACCTGGGGGCATGCCTCAAGTGGTAAGTGTGCTTTCCTGGCATTCTCTGGGTTCAATCCCTAGTACTGAAAAAAAGAATTATCAGAATAAAATCAGTTTCTATTGGCTCATCATGTCCACTGTGATTTTCTTTAACAGGGAATATCCTTGCCTTGTTCCCAGCTTTAGGGGTTGTTAGGTGTCAGTGTTTTGTAACCGTTCTTAAGTTAAGGAAGTTCCCCTTCTATTTCTAATTTGCTGAGAATATGTTTCATTTCATTCGTTTTTATTATGAATGGGGGTTGGATTTTGTCAAGTGCTTTTTTTTTTTTTTTTGGTGGTACTGGGGTTTGAACTCTGAGCTTCACACTTGCTAGGCAGATGCTTTACCATTTGAGCCACTCTGATAGTGTTTTGTGTTGCATTTTTTCGAGATAGGGTGTCAAGGATCAGGGCTAGTCTCAAATTGAGATCCTCCTGATCTCTACCTCCTGAGTAGCTAAGATTATAGACGTGAGCCACTGGTGCCAGCTAGAATAATCCATTATGGACCAATAGGTGATGGAAAAAGTGGGTCTGCTATCAAAGTGAGCTTTCTCTGGCTCACTTGCTCTGTCCTGCCATGTCATGATGCCCTATGCTGCCTTGGGAACAAGACAACTCTCACTAGAGGTGGTGTCTCAGCCTGGCTCTCCCAGCCTCCAGGAATGTGAGCTGAATAAACCTCTTTTCTTTATAAATTGCAGTCTCAAGTTACAGTGACAGAAAGACATCACCCCACAACCCAGACATGATTAAACACAGCCAGCCAGCTCTCTCCTCCAACCCTAGCAGGTTATCTAGGATGAAGCCTCAGGCTGTCTGGCTGAACCCCCCAAATGGGGAAAACAATGAAATAGAGGCTCCAATCCTTTGAAAAAGGAAACAATAGCCAAGCCCTTTCCCCTAGCACAGGGCCTGGCACTCATTCATTCATTCATTCAGTAAACATTTATTGAGTACCTGCTATGTGCCAGGCAGCAAACAAAGCAAAGTCTCTGTTCTAATGGAAATTTTATTCTAGTTGTGATGACAAAAAATAAATAATTGCAGGGTGGAGTGGCTCACGTGGGAGAGCACCTGCCTAGCAAGCATGAGGCACTGAGTTCAAACCCCAGTACCACCAAAAAAAAAAAGAAGTAAATAATTTTCCAACCATGATAAATGCCCTGAAGTATTTTCTAGTGTTCAGACTGTAGCCCCTGCTCCAACTCAAAGTTAGGCTTGGGCTCCCAATCCTGCAGCATTGGCCCCTCTACTGACTTCCACAAGCCATTTCCTCTGAGAAGTTCAGCAAACTCATCGCATTCCAGAAGAACTTATTTTTTCTCCCAGCTGGCTCCATGTCAATGTAGGCAGGCCGGCCATTGGCTACTGCCCTCTCCTATCCAAGAGGACACTCCCTCCACAGCCCAGTGACCTTATTTGACCATATGCAACTCCTTTCCCCCTGACTGGACCAAGATGGGTGCCTGGCAATGTGGGTCCATCAGAAACTCTTGGAACATGGATTTGGACCAGAGTTGTGTTGCTTGATGATAGTAGGTATTTAAAAAGCCATGGTGAGTTGAGCGGGCTTGGGACAGCCATGTAGACACTTCATGATAGATAAAAGAAAGAGAAGTATTGGGTCAGACCATCCCCTCTGGAGCGGTAGTTCTGGCATTTAGTTCCTGCTATGGACTGACTGCCCGTCTCCCTGATTCATACATGGAAATCTAATCCCCATTGTGAGGGTTAGGAAGTGGGAATTTTGGGAGGTGATTACTTCATGAGGGTGCAGCCTCCCGAAAGGGATTAGTGCCCTTATAGGCCTGCTCTGCTCACTGTGCCCTCATAACAAGCCTCTTTCACCTTTCCCTTACTGGTAGCCAGAATTTCTCTGGCTGTTTGTGATCCTATTGTTGCCAAAAAGGCTGTATTAATCAGTTACTGTAACAAAGAGAACCCCCATGTACCAGTGACTTAAAAGATTTTATTTAGCTGATTATTTTTGCAGTACTGGGGATTGAACTCAGGGCTCTCCTCCTATTGGCAAGTGCTCTACCATTTGAGCCCCGTTCATCAGAGAATTTTATTTTTAGATTGCCTAAAAGTCCAGTCACGGACTGAAGGCCAGAACTGTTAGTGGCTTTGGGATCTTCAACAAATGAAGGATAGGAGGTGGGGAGCAGGAAGAGTGCGTAATTTTTTTTTTTTAATTGAGAAAGGATCTGGCTATGTATCCCAAGCTGCCCTCAAATTCACAGTGTAACCCAATTTGGCCTCGAACTTGAAATTCTCCTGCCTCAGCCTGCCGAGTGCTGGGATTGCAGGCGTGAAGTACCACGCCTGGCACCTGAAATGATGTATTTTCATCCTTTTAACTGAAATGACATTTATTGAGCATATGTGTCAATCTTCACACCGTCACGATGAGGTCATCACTACTATTACCCCTGTTTTTCAGATTTAAACACTGACGCTTAGAAAGGTTGGTGGAAAAGGTGGGCATCCCGGCACCAAAGTCTGGGGTCTCCAGTGCGCGCAGACAGTGGCGTCGGCCTCTCGGCCCATAGGTGGAGCAATTTCCCAGGCCTGGCGGGCTCTCTCCGCCGGAACTTCAAGTTTCCAGCAGCGGCCCGCCCGGCGCCACCTTCCCAGCTTGCGCCCCGATGCTGCGCGCCCTGCCCCGCGCCCTGCGCCTCCCGCGCCCCTGGAGGTCCAATGGGGCCCGCGACTGCGCCTCGGATGCCACAGCCGGAGGACACGAGATCCAAGTGCGCGCGCTGACCGGTCCTGACCAAGGTAAAAGCGCTGTCCCCGGAGCGCCCGGGACGTGGCTGGGGCCGGGCCAGCCAGGACCCCCGCTGCGCTGAGGGGGACGAGCCTGGTGCGCCCGCTGCACGAGGGAAGACCTAGCTCAATGTGCAGGGCGGGTCACTCAGTGCCACTGAGGCTCGAATCCCAAATCGCCCGCCTCCACGTCGGCCTCCTCAACCTCCCATTTGGTGGTCTCCAGCCGCGTGGAAGGAGAGAGGAGTCGCGCCGGGGTCGCCCTAGGCACCAGAGGCCAGGGGTCAGGAGCGTTAAAATGTCCGGTGTTTTCCCCGTCGAGGGTCCTGGCAAGGTTCCTGGGGGCGGAGGCGGCGGGGCCAATCGGGCTCGGCGTACGGGGACGCGAGGGAGGGAGCGAGGGAGGGAGGAGAGGTGCAGGCCGCCCCACACACTTTCACCGGGCAAGTTCACCAACCTTGGCAGATAACACCTGTGCTCGCACGTGGTGTTGCGTGTGTGGGCTTTAGGTGAGCTCGATGGCGCTGATCACCGTCGTCAGTCCACTGGGCAGAACCATCAGGGAGAAGCCCAGTCCTTGCCTTTCGCCCCCAATTCCATGCTCTTTCCCCACCTTTCCTCAGTGTTAGGAAAAACGCCGCTCGCAAAGAAAGCTCACGAGAAAAGTCTCCCGTCCATAGAGCAAGGTTTAATGGCAGGCCCACACTGCCAGGCTGGCCGGGGAAAAGATGGCGCAGCCCCGAGCCTGGGCGAGCAGTGGCTTTTATAGAAGGGGGAGGGTAAGGAGGTTGGGGTATGCACAGTAGTCTCTGGTAGGGGTGGGGCTGTCTTAGAGCACGGGAATTTGTTTAGGGGTGGAGCTGCCATTTTGGCTGATTCACAAAATGGCGACATTATTGTTCTATCACTCGGTGTTTGATGTCGAGTTGTTGGTGTCAGAGTCTTAATTTACGCAGGTGGCATTGCACCCTGTATTTCATTGTGTTTCTTTCCCTGACCCTACGTTTTGAAGAGCAGCTTTTTGGTATAAATCTAGTTCCGTGCTTGCTTCTGTTGCATGCTATTCCTTATGTGCATCCACCGATTTTTTTTCTTTTTTTGGCAGTCAGTACTGGGGTTTGAACTTAGGGCCTACACTTTGACTCACTCCACCAGCCCTTCTGTGTGAAGGGTTTTTTCAAGATAGGGTCTCTTGGAACTATTTGCCTGGGCTGGCAGAACTACCATCTTCCGATCTCTGTCTCCCCAGTAGCTAGGATTATAGGCATGAGTCACTGGTCATCCACCTCCACCACTTATGATGGCCAAAGGCCCAATTCTTGGGATTCCAACCTATCACTCTCCAGTAAGACAGAGACAAGTAGAGGCAGAGAAAAGAGATTTATTAGGAAGCAAGCAGAAAGAGGCAAAGTAAGCACTTCAGCCCATCTTCTGGGTACAGACCTGAGCTTAATGTTTAAATAGATTTGGAGGAAAACAGGAGGTACTCATAATTGTCAACAGGTGTGCTTCGTTGGTCAGCACTGTGATCTAGTTAATTATTCTCTCAGGGTTGGTCAGGTGGTGCCTGGTCACCATAAGAAAGTCATTGTTGCCTGTAGGATAGCTCCACTCTTCTCACAAGAAGAAGTCCTGTCCTTCCTGGATTCAGAAGTGGCTTTAAGGTGACTGTCATAGGCAATAGCTTAGAGCAAAGGACACAGACACAAAATGGAGGCAGAGATGCCAAGTTTTTATACTGCTTTTAGTTACCCTTTGGACATTGGAGACCCAAGTGGGAAGTCAGTACTTTTTTAGCAAAAGCACTTTTTAAGTACCTGTTATCGTTAGGATCACCAGTGTCCTACTGTGTCACTTGGTGAGACTTTCTCTGATGAGGTAGTATTACTGGGCTTTAAGGAATATTTAGGATTCTTCTCCCTGCTGTCCAGATTAAGAGATTGAGACACAGAAGGTTAAGCAATGTGAACCAGGTCTGATTTCAAAACCTGCCTTGTCAACCAGGAGGTCATGATTGATTCTTCTAACAACTGAGGGAATCAACAGACTTGTACATCAGTGCACACAGAATCATCATAGCTCATAGACCTTTCAGCTCACTTAGAAATACTGGAATCCTTTTCTCCAGAAGGGAATGGTAAGGAGCTGGGTAAAAGTCAGAGAGAGAAGAAGAGGAAGAAGAGGCCACAGAGGGGACATGAGCATGAGATCACACACCAGACACCACCCCCCCATGACTCTGATACTCATGTCAGGTGCCACAGCTTAGGTGTTCCACTGAGGCAGATGGTGCCAAAGCATTGTCACATTTTCCCCATCATCCTGGACAATGAGAGTGGCTGGTTAACCTTACGCTTTACCTGCTTTATTCCTCATTGATCATGGAGCAGTGCTACTTCAACTCCTTAGGTGGGCAGTCAAGGTCTCCCACCGCAACCTGGCCTTTCCACCTTTTGTCTTCTATCCATGGCTTCATTTAAAGCTTTTTTATTTCTGCGTACTGAGGGTTCTGTCCCGTCTTCTCTGCTTATGTGAATCTCTGGAATTCCCCTACTATGTTGCACTCCTTCCCTATTGTCACATTAAATTTTGTGTGTCTGGACTTAGACAAGTTAGGGTTGTTGTTAGGGTTTTGTTTTGTTTTTTTGTTTCAGCACTAGAATTCAAATAAGGTCTTTGTACACGCTAAGCCACTGAGATACATCCCCAGCGGTTGTTAGCTCTTCGAGATTGACTTCTAACTGTGTCTAGCTGTTACTTCAGCAAACTCTTCTTTTCTGGGTCTCAGTTTCCCCTTCTGTATAGTAAGAGGTTGTTCTCCACAATACCTTCCATTGTTTTCTGTTGATCCCCATCCACCCGTCTTGTGATGCAGGCCATCCAGATCGATGTGACCTTGGCCAGCTGCTCAAGAAATTCTCATGGTCGACTTGGTAAGAGTGGGAAGCAGGTCCACCCCAATGCAGAGGCTGGCACTGTTCTCAGAATCCAGGCCAGACTAAGAAGGCAGGGACCATGGCTGAGCCTTCTGTTCTCCAGAACCTGGCGTGTGGTAGTGTAAATTGAGTGTTGTCAGGTGAACGAATGAAAGCCAAAGACACTCTTGTCTGCTTGGCTCCTCAGGTGTCCCAGCCTGGCGTGTAGTCTCCTGTAGGTCCTAGAGTTGCCCTAGTCCCTGGGCATTTTACCATTTACTGCACCTCACACTGCCTAGACAATTAGGCACAGTATCCCTTTTAATCTTCATAACAAACTTTTAATTACTTCTCTTTGCAAATCAGGAAATTGAAGGTCAGAAGGGTAAAGCGATTTTACCCAAGGCCATGAAACTTACGTGTCCAAGCTGTGACTTAAGCCAAGGATTATAAGATTCGGTAACCCACATTCTTAGAGGGACATAAAGGTGGAGAGAGGAGATGAAGATAAAAGATGAGAGAGAATCTGCCAGAAAGAAAAGACATAACAGGAAAGCAAAGAGGAGAGGAGAATGTTTCTGGCTATCCCAGGATGTGATGACTGTATAGTTTTCTGTTACTGCATAATAAATGGCCACAAAATGTGCTACTTAATACTGAAAAAAAAAAAAAAGTGCTACTTAAAACAACACACTTCTGTAAGTCAGAAGTCCACGAATACCTTAGCTGAGTTCACTGCTCCTGGTCTTACCAGGCCACAGTCCAGGAGTTGACTGGGGCTGTGGTCTCGTCAAACTCTGGACTGAACAAAGATCTGCTTCCAGTCTCCTCAGACAGTTGGCAGAATTTACCACCTGTAGCTGTAGGATTAAATCACACTTTCTTGCTTCCCACTGCTCGGGATCACTCTCAGCTCCTAGCAGTTGCTTGCCACATGACTCTCCACAGCCAGGCCCTTTAGTCTAACGAGCGCCTTAAAGCCTTATGTGTATCACAGCCTGCTCTCGGTAGCCACAGTTTATCATCTCTGCATATAATTTAACATAATCTCCAAAGTGACATTTTATCAGGGGAGGTTGGGGTTTTGAACTCAGAGCCTTGTACTTGCTAAGCAGGCACTCTATGGCTTGAGCCACACCTCCAGCCCTAAAGTGACATTTTATGGCCTATGCTTTGTGTTCCATTGGTTATAAGCAATTTATAGGTCCCACCGACACTCAAGGAAAAGGGATTATTCAGAATATGAATGTCACCAACAGCTGACTGGGGTTATTTTGCTCTATCTGGATTGAAATCATGGCTAGGCAGTGAGCAGCTCCCTTAGCACTGACAGCCCTGAGTTCCAGGGGCTCACAAGGTAGGGTTCCAAATCCAGAGGCTTAGGCTTCCAAGCTTTCAAAAGCTGGAGGCTTACTGCTCTAGGTGCCCTATGCAGGGGCTTATTGCTCTGGGCTTATTAACACCTAGTGGCTAGAGTTACAGCTCTCATGCGTTGCGTGTTGAGATCCATGGCTCTTTAACCCTTGTCAGCTCTCTTGAACTCTTCTAGTGACAGGTTCTTGCAGTCCTCATAACCTTGGTTCCAACCTTCAACTCTTCACAGGCTCTTGTCTTCCATCTTCTCAGCTTCGCCATTTCTCATCTTAGCAATACTTCCTCTGTCCTTCATAGTCTTTTTGGTTTTTTTTAGGTGATGGTACTGGGGGTTAAACTCAGAGCCTCACATTTGCTAGGCAGGTGCTCTACCACTTGAGCCACTCCACCAACTCTTTTTTTGTGTTGAGTATTTTCGAGATGGGGGTCTCTCCAATCATTTGCCCAGGCTGGCTTTGAACCAAGCCCTGCTGATCTCTGTCTCCTGAGCAGCTAGGATTACAGGTGTTTAACTGGTGCTGAAACTGGAGTTTTGGACCCTAGGCCTAAATTCCTGGGCTTTCACCTGCTTTTCACCCCTATTCGCCAAATAAAGAGGCATGATGAAGGAAAGAGGAAAGAGATTTATTACACAGCTCAGGATACGCTGTGGGAAGAGGCACAGTAAGCACTCAGCTCATCTTCAGTCATCTTTTGGGGTACAGACATGAACTGTAGTTTAAGCAGATAAAAGAACTGGGGGCTGGAGACAAAAAGGTATGCATAGTTAACTAGTCCCAGTCACAGGTGTGGTCTGGTTCGTCATTATCTCCGTCCTTGTTTTGGAGGGTTGTTATCTGGATTCACTGTCACCTGGCAGGAGGTCCATCCTGAGGAGGCTCAGCTGTTGGGGGTGGTTTCTGTCCTTTGTCCTTAAGATATTATCAGTTCTCTTGATTGGAATCCAGGGTGACTGCAAAGAGAATGGCTTAGGGCAAAGACAAAATGAAGGAGAGATGCCATGTTTTTCTCCTGCTTTAATTCGCAGGCCTGAGAAAGGAATAAGGAATGGTTTTCAGTGAAAGCAGTTTAAGCACCTCTTAAATGCTTCTTCTTACAGATTCTGTCTTCGGTCACTCTCTGGAACTCTTTAGCTGCTTCCTAGTGTTACAGCTCAGAGCTTCACATGTCAGGTCCTCAGTTCTTGGTGACTCTGTGGAACTCTTAGCCACCTCTTGGTGTTACAACTCTGGGCTTTTGGTATGGGACCCTTGGCTCTGGGTAACTCTGAAACTCTTCAGCTGCCTCCTTGCTTCTGGGGCTGCAACCAGCTTAGCCCGCTCTACCTGTAACAAAAACCACACGTAGGCAAAAGATCATTCAGGAGAAGCCTTTATTAGGGCTTAATGTTGCAATACATGTATGTGTTGGGGGGGGTGCGCTGTGCACAGGAAAGAACCCAAAAAGAATGACAAACAGCCTGCTTATGTAGCCAAAAAAGGAACCTGGCACACTTGTGCTTAAGTTTTGATTCCACCAATCACAGCATTGCATATATACATGATTTCCAATTCTACCAATCACAGTCTTGCATATACACATGGTTTCTAATTCCGCAAGTCACAGCCTTACAAAGGGATCAATTGGTGATTACAAGCCTCACATAGGTACAGCCTCCTTTCTGTCAATTACAAGCTTTTTGTTGCCTCACTGAGGGAAGTACTCACTCTCCTCAGCAACTTTTTTTTTTTGTGGTACTGGAGTTTGAACTCAGGACCTGTACCATGAGCCACTCCACCAGCCCTTTTTTGTGCTGGGTCTTTTTTGAGAAAGGGTCTTGAGAACTATTTGCCCCAGATGGCTTCGAACTTCATTCCTCCTGATCTCTGCCTCCTGAGTAGCTAGGAATTACAGATGTGAGCCACCAGCCCCTGGCTTCAGCAATCTTGTTGAGAACCCCTATTACGAGGTCCAGAACCACCAGGGGTGGGGGTCAGGGTCACCAGGAAGTCATGGCTGAAGTGAAGTTTTCCCACAATGATGCAAGCTGAAACGGTTGTAACTGGAGCAGAGCCTCCTGAAGCAAAAGTTTGTGGCTTCTGAAGCAGAGTGTGATTGCTGTGGTTCTTGCCACTGAAGAGGAGTTTCCTCAGACTGATCATGGAGTGTTCAGAACAGCTGGATTGTTCTGAGGGCAGCCTGGTTTGTTGCCAAAGAAGGGATGGTCTTGCTCATTAATAGGAAACGGTTAAAGGGTACTTACAAATGAAGACCTAAGAACTGGACATTCCTTACAGTATTTAACATAGCGTAATCCCAATCCAAATACCCTTAGGGAGCCTGGGTCCCTCTGATGTCTCAGGAACAAGGGGTCCATGCTGGGGTCTGTCACACTGACTTTGGATCTAGACTGTTATGAGACTTTTGAGACTTGGATCTCTTGACTCCTCTGATCTGGCTTCTTTCCATCTGCCAGTTTCCCTTCCCCAAAGTTGCACCATTTTCTCTTCTGAAGCACCACAGCTGGGAAGGGCCAACTTGTTGGACCCCTGGGCTGGGAGATCTTTGCAGGTTTCTGGGGAGGCTAAGGACATCTCACTTGCCTGCATGTTGCAGTTCTCTGCCCTGAGCCTGTAACTCCTGGATGAAACTCTGTCCCTTGAGAGTACTGAAGCTCGCACTGGCTCTCCTCTTGTCTCAGATCAACTCACACCAAGAATGCTGAGCTAATGAACACTGCTGTTCCTCAGACAAAGCTCAGGAGCCTGGGAGACAATCAAGAAAGGCCTGGGAAAAAGCCAGAGGATACAGAAACATGCCTCTGTCCCTCCCTGGAAACAGCCTAGAGGGGGTGACAGGAGTGCTGGAGCACCATCCAAAGCTTGTCTCTTCCCCATACCAGACCAGATGGTGGGAGAGTGAGTTGAGTGAGTTGGGTGCAAGGACCAGATTATGGAGGAGCCTTATGGGTGGTATTAAGGAATTGGATTTTATTTTGCATAAAAGGGGAGGAAGATCTGGAGCCAGTGGCTTGCACTTGTAATACTAGCTACTTGGGAGGCTGAGATGGGGAAGACTGCAGTTCAAGGGTAGTCCAGGCATACAGTTTGTGGACCCCATCTCTAAAATAACCATGGTTTGGAGGTGTGGCTCAAGCAATAGAGTGCCTGCTTTGTAAGCATGAAGCCCTGAGTTCAAACCCAAGTCCCACCACAAAAGGGGGGGGGGTAAGTGGGTAGGAAATGGTTGGATTTGGGTTAGAAAGGTGACTCTGACTCAGATGAAGGTATGAATGTGTATGTGGGGGGAGGGAGCAAGGGAGAGGACAAGAGACCTAGCTGGATGATACAAGAAATAGAGGAAAGAACCTATGTTGGGTTATTGGCTGAGAGGGGTATGCAGTGAGCCACCCTAGCTGGCTTTAAGAGGTTGGATTGCCAGGCCTGGTGACCAAGCACATTTGTGGATTAGGAGGAGGGAAGCATTTGCTCACCAAAGGAACAGGAGACAGACTGATCAATTGGGGATGTTAAGTAGGCAGTTGGATATTTAGGCCCAGGGTGCAAAGGAGAGCTCTGAGCTGGCCTAGTACCTGAGGCAGTGTTGGGTGTACATGAGACAACTGTGTGGCAGGTACAAAAGGGCTCTCTAAGGAAAAGGGCAGATCAGCATCCTCAGTTCATTCGTGGGCCTAAGTAAGGAGTTAGTGCTCCTCCGCAGAAGCAGCTTTGAGGAATCTGCTACAGAAGGGCAGGGGTTGCTGTCTCCAAAGAGAAGAGCATGACAGTGATCAAGCCTCTGGGATCACTACCGTTCCCTCATCAGATATCTTTTAAGGGAAAGACAGGGCTAGAGGAATTTAACAGGCTTTTGAAAACACATCAAAAATTTTAATTATGTGGGGAGGTGGGCAGAGGGTAGTGGGGAGATATGGCCCAAACAATGTATACATATATGAATAAATGTAGAAACAATTAACAAATTTTTAATTAGCAAGTCTAAACTTTTATGTCTAAGGATGCACAGCTGGTAGATAAAATGATAAATACATGAGAACTGGGAGTTGTTTGCCGAGCTCCAGAAATTACTCAGGGTGATGAGGACAACTGATGACAGGATGGCACATGAGGTGCGATTTCAACAGCTTCCTTTGCAAGGAAAAATCAATGCTAGCCCAAACTGTAAGCAACTTCATGATTTTCAGCAGTAGCTCATTCCAGCAAAGACAGAATCAAAAAATTATCTAGCTGAGACCTCAACAGTAGTGAAAAACCTCCAAGGGGCAGGGTTGTAGACACCCTGGGTTCAATTTCCAGGACTGCAAAACACCCACACATGTGCAAGCAGGCAAACAAACAAAACACCTCTGAGGAGAGAAAGACAAGAACTTGGAAAATTTGGTGTTATTACAGCAATTTAGGAAAGATCAGATTAAGTTGAAATAGATGCAGTGAAGACTAAACATTGAAGAAGTGGTAAGTGACAGGAGCTGGAAGGTGGTTAATGAATGCTGCCAAGTTCACTTTGAGCCTCTGGAGAATGGATAGAGACAGACTTTTTAAAAGGACTGACTGGTCATCTCACAGAGCTCAGCATGACAGCCATCAACAGGCTGGCTTCCTAGCATGAGTTCTGAGTCATCGATCTAAGACCTTTTGTTGATTTCTGCTCCACTTAGCCAAGGCCTCAAGGATAAGTAATTCTGAGCATTATGGAAAACCATATTTGCTATTTAATACTGATCTTGTTTAAAAAAAAAGAAAAAGCTTGTGATTATTAAAATAGTTTTTGCAAGCGACTACTACAAAAGTCAGAAGAGTTACTTTGGGGGGTAGCTGTAATGGGTGGAGGGGCTTTGAGGTGGCTGACACAGGTCCATTTCTGGATCCTGACTGGTGGTTACAGAGTTATTTACCTTCTGCTAACTCTTTAAACTCTAGAGGAAGAGGCTTGGATGCAAGGGAGGACTAACATGCCCATTTTACAGCTGGAGACACCAAGGCCCAGGTGTGTGACTTGCTGTAGAGCTCAACACTCATAAACGGCAGGGGCTGCCTAAACTCAGGCCTCTGCATCCAATCCCCAGCAGGGCCAGCCAGCTCACTTTAGACCACCCTGTGCCCTGCAGGAATCACTGAGATTCTCATGAACAGACCTCATGCCCGTAACGCCCTGGGGAAAGTCTTCGTCAGCGAGGTAAGAAAGGGGAGCACCAGGCTGGGGCCGGGGACAGGCTGGAAGGTATCTGACCTGACTGAGCATCCTCTGTAGCTGCTGGAAGCTCTGGCCCAGCTGCGGAAGGACCAGCAACTTCGTGTCCTGCTCTTCCGAAGTGGAGTGAAGGGTGTATTCTGCGCAGGTGGGTTCCGTCCCCAGACCCATGCCAAGGCTTTGTAGGGCTCCCACCGTCAGGGACTGGTGTGCCTTCCATAAGCTCCAACATAGCACATATCATTCCCCATTTCACAGATGTGAACTCAAAGACTCAGAGGTAAAATTCCTTGCCAAAGGTCACAAAGTAGGGGGCAGAATAGAATTTGGTTTAATCTTGACCTCTGACCACACATCCTCCCTTTTTTTCTTTTTTTTTTTTTGTGGTACTAGGCCTTGAGCTCAGGACTAACGCCTTGAGCCACTCCACCAGCCCTCTTTTTTGTGTTAGGTATTTTCGAGATAGGGTCTCGAGAACTATATGCCTGGGCTGGCTTCGAACAGCAATTCTCCTGATCTCTGCCTCCTGAGTAGCTAGGATTACAGGCATGAGTCACTGGTGCCCTGCCACATCTTTCTTCTTTATTCTGACCTTTAATCAAGGAAATAAAGAAACTGAGTAAAGCATGCTCACGTAGTCAGCAGTCACAGTGTGCCCCTTTGCCCTCCTATACAATCCCAGTCCCTGTCACCAAAGCTCTCCATGGTACTGTGTCATTTGGTCCTCACAACCAGGCAAGCAGGCAAAAAATGAACCTCAGCCCACAACAGAAAGTACATGGAGTAGGACAGAGCTGAGCTGAGCACTGACTCTGGAAAGGTGGTGGAAGAAAGGGTGGCCAAAGAAGCTAGAGAAGGGTGATGGGAGGGGTGTGATTCTCAGGGGTTTTCAAGGGGAGGTGGCTCAACTCTTAAGTCCGAGCTGACATGGTCAGGGTGCACAGACTGGGGTCTGCGCTGACAAGACAACTCTGCAGAGCACTCAGCGTAGCCCAGCTGCCCTGGCCACTTCCTTTGGCTCCATCTCTGACTTCCTCTATCAAGGTCATGGCAGGGTCCTCTTACTCTCATTCCTCACTATCCCTGCTCAACATGCAGGAGGCTGGGATCTGTCCCAACAAGCTCCAGTATCCTGGGGTAACTCCTCATTTCTGGGCCTCAGCTTCCCCAGCTGTCCAAGGACGGACTGGAACTAATAAAAGACTCCAAGGGCTGCCCCAGTGCTGACTACTATAGTCCAGGGCTTGAATAACCACTCACCTTCAACCCCTGCTCACCCCTGCCACCTGGCCTTTGATGGCCTCACCATGGTTACAGTCCTCACCCAGCTGCATGTCACTGCATTATGGGCTCCCTTCTCATTTTATTTTTGAAATTGTGGTAAAATATATATAACGCTAAATTTCCCATATTTACCAATTTTGTTTTGAGTTACTGGGGTTTGAACTCAGGGCCTCATGCTTGCTAGGCAGGTGCTCTGCCACTTGAGCCACTCCACCACCCCTTATTTGCTTTTAGTTATTTTTTGGATAAAGTCTTATGTTTGTGCCTACAGCCAGGCATATACCACCATACCTGGACTATTCATTGAGATTAGGTCTAGCTAACCTTTCACTGGGGCTGTCTTGGAGCCAAGGCCTCCTGAGTAGCTGGGATTATAGTAACTGTATTCCTTTTTCAGTGTCTTGGGGTATGTACTTGGATGAGAATTGCAGGTAATGTTGTTTCACTTTTTAAGCAATCACCCAACTGTTTTCCATAGCAGCTACCTGTTTTATATGCCCAGCAGCAGTGTCCCAGGGTTCCAGTTTCTCCACATCCAAGCAGACATTTTTTGTTTAGTTCCTTTCATGTTTTAAGTGATAACCATCCTAATCTCACTGTGCTTTTGTGATGCTGGGCATCGTTTTTTGTTTTGTTTGGTTGGCAATACTGAGGGTTGAACTCAGGGCTTCATGCTTGCTAGGCAGGTGCTTTACTGCTGGAGCCATGCCCCAGCCTTCTTTGCTCTGGTTATTTTGGAGATAGGGTCCCAAGATTCTCCTATTTTAGGCTTCCCGCCATCACTGGGATGACAGCCATGGAACACCGCACCTAGCTTTATTCCATTGAGATGGGGTCTTGCAAACTTTTTTGTCTGGGCTGGCCGAGAATCCTGGTCCTCCCACTCTCAGCCTCCTGCATAGCTTGGGATAGCAGTTGTGTGCCACCACACCCAGCTGTTGATTGAGATGGGTTCTCACAAATTTTCCTGCCCAGGCTGGCCTCAAACTGCCATCCTTTCGACATCAACCCCTCAAGTAGCTAGGATCACAGGCGTGAGTCACCAGCACCTGGCTGATGTTGAAAATCTTTGGTGTGCTTACTGGACATTTTGTATCTTCTCTGGAGAAATGGCTGTTCAAGTCCTTTGCCTATTTTGATTTGGCTGTTTTTCTTCTTGTGTTATAGGAGTTATACACCTAGGTGTTGGTCCTTTCTTTTTATTTTTTTCATGGTGCTGAGATGGAACCCAGGACTTCGGGTACCCTAGGCGGGTGCTCTACCACTGACCTACACCCTCCACCTCATTACGAACCCTTTACCAGATAGATTATTTGCAAAGATTTTCACCTGTGGTTGCTGAGCGGCTCAAGCGGTAAGAGCGCCTATTTAGCAAGCACAAAGCCCTTAGTTCAAACCCCAGTGCCGCCAAAAAAAAAAAAGATTTTCTCCCACTCTGTGGGTCGTCTTTTCAGGCTACTGATATGTCATTTGATGCACAGAAGTTGTTCACTTTGCTGAAGTCCAGGTTACGCTTTGCTGTGGCTGTTGCCTCTCTCCTTTCTTGACACTCCCCTCCTCCTCCTCCTGGTGTTTCCCGGTGCTTCTCCTTTCTCCCTGGCTGCTGCTTCTCAAGTCTCCTCTGCTGAATCCTTTACTCACCCGGGATTGGGATTGCGTAGTAGGCCCTTTTCCCAAGGGTAGCATCAACTGCTGGCCATCTGCAGGTGCAGACCTGAAGGAGCGGGAGCAGATGAGTGCTGCGGAGGTGGGCGTGTTTGTCCAGCGTCTCCGAGGCCTGATGAATGAGATCGGTAAGGGGCTGGGAGTGGGGTGGAGGTCTGATCCGGGGCCCCAGCCAGCCCCTCCTCACCCACAGCGTCCTACTCCGAAGAGTACTCTTTCTGTCCTGAGCTCTGCAAAGGCACAGATGACTCTCCCAGGGGAATAGGTACAGCAATTTCACAAGGGGGAGGGCACAAGAGGATGCAAAAGACATTTCTACCAGAGAGGGGGGCCTGGTTCTTCAGGTTCTTCAGGTGCCCCATGCCAGTGAACCATCTCATTGCCCTCAGGGCTCAAGCCAGCCATTCCAGAAGTCAAATCCACTAGACAGGCTTTCAGGCTTTGAAAGTTGCTTCCCCATGATAAAAGCGAGAGCACACAAGGGAGTGGTGAGGATAGGTAAGACACCTAAAAAACTAGCTAGCATTTGTTGCCCTTAATGCAGAGAAACTAAAGCAGATACCTTAAAGCAACTGAGGCCAATAGGAAAAGGGGACCAGGAACTAGAGAAAAGGTTAGATCAAAAAGAATTAACCTAGAAGGTAACACACATGCACAGGAAATCAATGTGAGTCAATGCCCTGTATAGCTATCCTTATCTCAACCAGCAAAACCCCTTGTTCCTTCCTATTATTGCTTATACTCTCTCTACAACAAAATTAGAGATAAGGGCAAAATAGTTTCTGCTGGGTATTGAGGGGGGGGAGCGGGAGGGGGTGGAGTGGGTGGTAAGGGAGGGGATGGGGGCAGGGGGGAGAAATGAACCAAGCCTTGTATGCACATATGAATAAGAAAAAAAAAAAAAGAAAGTTGCTTCCCTTTGCCCCGACACTCCTTGGCTACCTGAACTTTCACTCATCCTTCAAAACCTCTAATGCCTCCTCTTCCAGGAAGACTTCCTGACCTACCCTCCAAGCTTCCTTATATTGGAAGTTCCCACATTATCACTGCCTGATCACACAATTGCCTTCTGCACTAGACAGGGTCACCTGGTGGCAAGGCCATGTCTGAATCAGGTCTGTGTCTCCAGCACCCAGCATGGGTTGGCACTCAGAAAGACAGGTCCCAGAGACACCAGCGTGTCTCCTGAAAGGCAGGAGAGTGGGCCTGCACAGCAACCATCCAGTCTAGTTCCTGTTCCTATTTCCCACCTGCCCCCAGAAACATTCCCAGATAGAAAAGCCAACTTCTCAAGATAACCTGACTGATGAACCAGTGAGGTCCCCAACGCGGGACCCGTGAGGCCCTCTATTCCACCAGCCTTGGGCCTCTGTCCTGGTCCCGCCGGGCCTCGATGGCTGAACCTGTTTTCATCTCCACAGCAGCCTTCCCTGCGCCCACCATTGCTGCCATGGATGGGTTTGCCTTGGGCGGAGGCCTGGAGCTTGCCCTGGCCTGTGACCTCCGAGTGGCAGGTACTGGACAGGAGGTAGGGGAAGGGGAGGACTGAGGCAGTGAGGGTGAGTGAAACAGGGAAAGTCTGGGGGTTCTCTTGACCTTCCAACCAAGAGAAAAACAGGCAGGATTGGGGACACGGGAGAAGGAAAAGCTGCTTCTCTATCACTGCTGTCATACCTGGTGCCTGCCTGCAAGAACTGCTTCACTCATCTCGGGAACGGTTGCTCCAGCCTCCCAGCCTGGGCCGAAGGGCCAACAGTGAGCACGGGAGGGAAGACCAGGACAAAGAGCAGAGTTCAGCCTTCCAGTTCTCCCAACTCAGATTACTTAGTAGAACTGCACAAAGGTGAGCCATGAGGACAGTTGTCACTAGTCCAGCTGGTTGCAAAGCTGCCTGTGCAGGACCAGAGCCCTCTGGTTCATGGCAACATCCAAGGTTTGCATAATTTGCTCTACAATTGAGCCTTGAGGCAAGGGGGAATGAGGAAGATAACTGATCACTTTTCAGGGCCACTGACATGGTGACTACCCTTCCTGGTGGCAGTTCAGACAGCCTGAGTGCAATTGTAGTGCCCTACGTCCATTTCTCCTGCTGCCCCAGGAACACTCAAAAATGTATCTTGCTGGCAGAGTGCCTCAGGCGATGGAGTGACTCAAGCAGGTGTGAAGCCCTGAGTTCAACCCCAGTACCAAGAGAAAAAAAAACTATCTAGGCATGAAGATGGCTTCTATCTATACAATGTCTGTCAAAGAGGGAATTGACTAGGACTGGGGATGTAGCTCAGTGGTAGAGCACTTGCCCAGCCTTCTGGGCTCTGGGTTTGGTCCCCTGCGTCACAAAAAGAAAAAAAAAAAAAAGTGGGGGTTTGGGGGGGACATTGATATGTGGCCGTGTTTCAGGCAAGTAACTCGTCACAGGGTTTCCGTGAGGACAGAGGGGAAACCCCTTCTTGAGCAGTATGGTGGCCTCCATTCTGCCCACACTGCACAGGTCCCATGGTCTGGGCTGGGGGAACTCAGTGGAGAGGTCTGTGGGGGTCAGTCAAGGAAAGCTGCTCAGAGCAAGCAGAACATCGGGGGATGTGGACTAGAATTGTCAAGGACTTTTCAGATTGTGACAAAAACCTGAGAGGTGTGACTGTGGCAGGAGCAGGGGCCATGTACCCTCTAGGTCAGGCTAGAGCTAGGGTGCAGGAGACAGAGAAACCATTCACCCACAAATGGGTGTCAGGTAACCTTCTAGGAGCCTCTGTCTTCCTCCCAGCTGCTCTCTGCCACGCAAAATGGGGCCAGGACAGGAGAGAGTTGCTGGTGATCCTCAAGTTTACCAGTAGGGGTGGTGGGGTGCAGGCCTGGGACTCCTGAGTCCCTGGTTAGGGCTCTTTGAGAAGCGCAGTCTGGAGAGCTCTGGGTGTACCAGGCCAAAAGGGAAGTGAGGGGTCAAGTGGAGACCAGAGGCAGGATTATGTTCTCCCTAGAGATTAGCAATGGCGGGTGAGAGTGGGGAGGGAAGGTTTCACTCTGTTCTGATTAAACAGCTTCCTCTGCTGTCATGGGGCTGATTGAGACTACTCGAGGACTCCTCCCAGGAGCAGGTAACCTCACCTGATTGCACTCTATGGAAATCCTGCCTTCCCTCCTGCTCAGTGTGCAACTCAGAAATCCTGGTGGTTCCCAGGCTGGGCATCTCTGGATCTCCTTTCTCCCCCTGACTTGCAACCTTCATCCCTCCATCCTGGCAGGAGGGACCCAGAGGCTGCCGCGCTGCCTGGGGGTGGCCTTGGCCAAAGAGCTCATCTTCACGGGCAGGCGACTGAATGGGGTGCAGGCCCATGAGCTAGGACTGGTGAACCATGCTGTGGCCCAGAATGAGGAAGGCAACGCTGCCTACCACCGGGCACGAGCACTGGCCCAGGAGATCCTGCCCCAGGTATGACAACCAGGCATAGGAGAAGCTGTGGGAAGCACAGGGGGACCATGTATTCCCTACTCTGCACACACACACACACACACAAACCCTCTTGAGTGTTTGCATCTGTTGAGCTATGAAAGCAAACTTGAGGGCTAGAGGCATGGCTCAAGTGATAAGAGCATTTGCCTAAGGGCCTGAGTTCAAACCCAGTACCACCCAGGGAAGAAGCCCCCACAGCAAATTTTAATTTCGAACTGAAGTGAAAATTTAATTCCAAAGAGGGGCTGGACTCCTGTGGGTTTGAAGCAAGGTAGCAGGACCCTGAAACTTCCTTGGAGGAGACCATGTTCACCTCAGCTGTCCAGCATGGCAGCAGAGCCAAGTCAAGTTACTTAAATGAGAAAAAGCAGCTCCTGCCAGGTGGCTGCTTTTATAGGTTTTACAGCTGCTCCTGCCAGGTTTTATATCTGTAATCCTGGAACAGAGATCTGGAGGATCATGGTTTGAGGCCAGCCTGGGCAAAAAGTGAGATCTCCCATCTCAACAAACAAGCTGGCCCTGGTGGTATATAATGTTCACAGGAGGTGTCAGAAAGGATTGAGGTCCTAAACCAGTCCTAGGCAAAAAACATGAGACCCTATCTAAAACTAAAACTAGATAGAGCAAAAAGAGCTGGAGTTGTGGCTCAAGTACCACAGAAAAAACCCCAAACAAACAAAAAACCCAACTCCTCAGTCATACTAGCTATATTTCAAATGCTTTTAACTACACATGATATGGTACAACACCCCAGAGTATCTGTAAAGACTGCAAAAGCAAAATTCTCTAGTGGCCAGACTTCCAGTCCATTATTCCTACCACACTGCATGGTGAATTTCTTGAAATATCAAGCAGATGCGCTGTTAATTTTTTAAAATCCTCCAGTGTCGGGGTTAGGTAGAGCACTGGCCCAGCATGCTTGCATGAGGCCCTGGGTTCATCCCCAGCACTGTAAGGGTGAAGGGATGTGGGAACCTTCCAATAGCCTCTGGGATGTTCACCATATTTAAAACTGATTCCTAGGGAGCAGAGCAGAGCAACCCAACTAGCTATATTAAGGGGATGGGGCAGGAGGAAGGGTGGGGAGTGAGTTGTATGTTAGTTGTATGTGTTTGTGGTACTGGGGTTTGAACTCAAGGTCTCAGTTGTTAAGCAGGCACTCTACCACTTGAGCCATTCCACCAGCCCTGTTGTTGTTGTTGTGTGTGTGTATATGTGTGTGTGTGTTGAGTATTCTCAAGATGGGGTTTCTCGAATTATTTGCCTGGGCTACTTTCCAACCATGATCTCCTGATTTCTACACCCTGAGTAGCGAGGATTACAGACATGTACCACCAGCACCCAGCTGGAAGTAGGTTTGACTTATAAATCTTGATTCAGTCCATACCTCATACACACAATGTTAGGCACTTTGATACATGGTGTCTCAATTGTTAGGTCAATGCAGTTGAACTGATTATCCACTTAATAGGGAGAAAAAGACCCAGAAAGTTAAGTGACTTGTTCTTCAAGGTTATAAAAAGTGACTGCAATACCAGAAAAAAAGACAACACTGGTATTTATTTTGCATTATACAGAACACCAACAGAAAATTCTTAAGAGTGCAGAATATGCATAAAATTTTAATAACTTTGAAACCAAATTATACATTTCAAAATAAAAATACTTAGAAACACATTATAAAATTGTTAGATATAAACCTCTGAAAGTAAAAACCATATATCACTTTAATATTAAGATTATAGCTGGGTGTTTTTTTGGTGGTATTGGGGTTTGAACCCAAGGCTTCATGCAGCTGCACAAGCATTCTAGCACTTGAGCCATGCGTCCAGTCCTTAAGTTTCCTAGTTGAATTAACCATGAAAATAAGTGTTCTGTTTGGGAAAACATGAAAAACCTTCTAATCTCTCACTAAAACAATCCTACTGCCTTTGTAACTGAGATGTTCTTTAATTTGGGGGTTAGGGACTATTAACTTTTTTTAATTGACAGGGCCTTTGATTTAAAGAGCATTTGTTCTGTCTGCTGGGGGAGGGTGTTGTTTCACTATATAGAAATGAGAGTCTGCTGCTGTTGCCTGTGAAGTCACACAGAACCCAGAATAACCCAAGGTAGCTACTAACACACTCTAGGTGGACACTAGGCACAATTTGCCTGGTTTTGTGTTCGTTTTTTGGTATTTGAACTGGTATTTGAACTCAGGGTTCACACCTATAAAGCAGGTGCTCTACTGCTTGAGTCACACCTCCAGCCTACAGTTTGCCTTCTTGAATATACTTAACAGAAGACAAAGATGACCAGATTTCCAAGTAGATGACCACCATCTTAGTGGACAAGCCACTGATTAGGGAGTCAAATGGTTCCAGCATTTACTGAGACCAGAAAAAAAAAGTCAGTATTCTGTGAGGTCCTTATCTTAACACTCAGATTCCCCCTTTAAGTAGGAAATGCACAATTATCCTTGGAATAAGGAAGTTGCCTATGTTTTTTTTCTACTTGAGCACCAAAAGGATAGAACATACAGTGTGACCGATTCTCATTTCCAAATACGGTGAAGTTATATTTCTAATTCTTAACATATATCCCATAGAAACATACATATCTTCATAGACACAGCTTTATTTTTTTTTTTTCTTTTTGTGGGACTGTGGTTTGAACAAGGCTTTGTCCTTGCACTGTACCAGTTAAGCCACACCTCCTGCCCAGTTTTACTCTGGTTACTTTGGAAATTAAATCTCACAAACCATTTGCCCAGGCTGGCCTTGAACCATGATCCTATCTCAGCCTTCCAAGTTACTACAATTATAAATGTGAGCAACCAGTAGTGGGGAGCTTTTAATTTCTTAATGAAAAATTACAACTGCAAAGCCCTGAGTTCAAACTCCAGCTCTATGGGAAAAAAAAAAAAAGAAAAAGAATTCAGCCTCTTTATCAGGTTGTCACTAGAATAACATTCATGTAACCAAATCAATTAGAACAGAGGGGTGATTATTAGGGAATAAAGTGAAAATAAAAAAGCAAATCGGTGGCAGCTTAGGTTTGCTGAGTGGAGAAAGGAAGAGCAGTGTGAAAGGTGACTGGGAGTCACACGACTCGCTGGGTGTATGGAGTCAAGTGCTTGGCCTCCCTGAGCCTCAATTTCACATCTCTAATGTAGCTGACTAAGGAGGACACCAGCTTCAATGGCAGGTAGCACCATTTGATGGACCTGCAGGTGGCCTGGTGTGGTGGTGCATTTTAATCCCAGCTACTTGGGAGACTGAGACAGGACGATTTCAAGTATTAGGCCAGCCTGGGCAATTCAGTGAGACTCAACATTTACGTTTTTTTTCTATGATTAAAGCTGGAAGGGTTAGGGACTAGTCTGCTTCCCTCATTGTAGAAAAGGAAGCTTGGTCTAGGAGGTAAGAGGACTAATGGTAATAATGAAGTAGAGCACATTAGTAGAATAACGAGCTAGAACCACACCCAGACCACTGCCTTCCTCTCCAAAGCTCTTCCCTTACAACAGAGCTGTAGCTCAAATCTCTCTCGAAATCAATCTCCCCACCAACCAAATTTTCTCTCCCCTAGGCTCCCATTGCTGTGCGACTGGGCAAAGTCGCCATTGACCGAGGAATGGAGGTGAGATTCCATTTGGGTCATAACTTGGTATAGACAACACAGCAGGGAAGAACTGAGGAACTGGGGTTTGACCTGTGAGTGTGCCTCAGCTTACTTATCTACAAAATGGGAGGTTTGGGTATATTCCTGATAACATTTTATCCCCATCTCTCTCCCTTTAAGTTCAGAAAGGGTAAATGACTTGCACAAGCTCACAGAGGAAATGAGCAATAAGAACTCAGGCTTGTGTAGTTCCCAGTCTGGTTTGTACTGGCAGTCAGTAATGTTATGCCTCTGAAGCAGCTAATTCATTCCTAGACAGCAACTCATCCAACAACTCATTCCTCACACGTTAAATCTTACTGAGTGTAGGGATGAAATATGGTCACTGCCCCCAAGACGGATGGGGCCAGTTAATAGACACAACCACTAATGAAAGGTTAATGGTGCCAAGCATATAACCCAGGGAGGTCAGAGCTGTACTGTCCATAGGGTAGCCATATGTGCCTGTTAAACTTGATTAAAAGCAACTATTAGGCCAGGTGTGATGGTACACACCTATAATCTCAGTACTCCGGAGGATGGAAAGTTCACGGCCAGCCTGAACTACACACTGAGACTCACTCTCTGAAAATAAATTCCAGAGAAAAGTTAAAGTATAAGCAAAGGCACAGAGGTGTATAAATAAGCAGCTTGACTAGGAGTGAGAGAAAGATGACAGCCTAGAAGTCAGGGGCACGGGCCCAGTGGCCTGTCTGGGTCCAAAGACCAGCTCTTCTGCCTACTGTGGTGACTTCACCTTTCTGCTGTGCCTAAGGTTCTCAGACATCTAATAGGGATCCTAATCCTTTCTGTGAAAAGTACACACGTGGTACTTGTTGGTGCCAATAAGGGATTACTAAGCAACAGTGGCTGTGGAATGTGCCAAGGTCAGGTCAAAAGTGACAGGGGCCTCCTTCCTGAGGGCAGTAGAACCAACAAAACTAACTCCTGGGGTCACAGGTGTGGTGAAGCAGCCAGTTGGTCAGAAGAACACTGCTTGACCACACAGCTCCTGTTCCTTATCCTCTGGAGAAAAGTCAGCTTTGCCTACAAGCTATGGCAACCTCCCCGTTGTTCACCCAGCCCCCCTTCTCCACTATTTCACTGCTATGAACTCCAGGTAGGGCTTCCTTGATTGGTCATCTCTGCTCCTAGACTGGCATAGGCCATGGCAGAGGAATGAGATGGACCTGGCTTCCAGCGTGGGTGGAAGTAGACAAGGTCAGGCTGATCCAGGGAACACTTCTTTCCTGCAGGTGGACATTGCATCAGGGATGGCCATTGAAGGGATGTGCTATGCCCAGGTATGTGGCCACTGCTAGTCTGTGCATGGTTGTTAGCATAGGTTGGGACACAGTGGGAAGCTTTGTGCAGTACAGGACCAATTGAGAAGGTTCCTCCCAACCCAAACAATCTATGCCACTGCTTCCTCATAATTAAGCTGGAGTGGTTCCAGAGGAACCATGTGGCTTTACCTGGAGACTGTTCACCTAATGGTGCATCCTGCTGCATTTGGTACCCAAAAAATCACAACACACACAGGTACCTAATAAAGGGGAAGAATGGCTTTTCTACCTGTTGTCAGCAGTAGCAATAAGCTGGAGTTGGGATGCAAGATTACAACCTTCACTGTGCCCAATGGAAAGGCTATAAACTTGAGGCTGACCTATCAGCCTGACTATTGGGTTAATAAAAAATGTTACTCTCCAGGGTAACAAATATCCAAAATACTCCTAAGCAAGGGGTCCTGGGACTTGCAGAACCTAGTGACAACCAAGTATACAATCAGATTCAAATATAGTCATTCTTTGTCAAGCAGCCTATCAGACTGTGCAGGTGGTAAGTTCTGGGGAGGAATGTAAGCATTGTATAAGTAGAGGTCAATGCTGATGGACACATGCTAGAGGCTGATCTGCCTTCCCCAAGGAAATAAGGAGCCACTGAGGTATAGAGATTTGCATTGCCCAAGACCAGAGTCCACAGACAATGGAAACATTTGGCTCTGGCCTTGTCATGGTCCGGATAAGATTAAGCAACTCTTCTTTGGGCAGAGGCCCTGCTCCCCTAAAACTAATATCCTGTACGCTGTTGCAGAACATTCCAACCCAGGACCGACTAGAGGGCATGGCAGCCTTCAGAGAGAAGAGGCCCCCAAAATTTGTTGGCAAGTGACTCCCATTTATTCTTGCCCCAAAGAGCCAGAGCTACAACAGGACTGCCCTCCTCACGTCTGGCCTTCAGTTTCTTCACAAGGACAACAATGGATTTCAAGTAACTGGTCGGGGTGCCTGATGTCAAGGTGCTGATCACTACCACTACCACCTTTTTTATTCCTCACTCCAGCTAGCTAATCCACTGGTTCACATTTGCTTTGGAAAATGCCTGGCTCTCCCTACTTGAATGATAAAACTATAGTTTAAAACAGATTCCTCTGAGTCTCTCTGTTGTTGGCTCTCTGGCCCTGATCTCTGCCTCTCAGTGATCAGCAGCTTATTAGACACAGCAAGAGGCTATATATATACACATATATATATATAAAAAATATATATATTTATTTTTATATATTTATATATATATATAAAATCCCTCATTTCTTCCTCTGAATAAGAGAGAATGAATCATGGGTACTGGCTGAGCAAAAGTATCAGAAGTCACTGCAGATCCCCAGATCTTTGCCAATTACTTACTGTATAACTAAGTACCAACTATTTAACCTTTCTAGGCCTCAGCCTCTAAACCCGCAAAATTAATCTGTTGTGAAGATTGTTAAAGTCCTTATGTTGAATGAACATGTCTTTGTGAGGACCAAGCAAAATCACTGTTGTGATTTTGCCTTTTGTAGACTATAGTGTGGGTGGCAGCAAGGTCTTTAATGGTCTTCAGGAGCACTGAGAAGGAAGGGAGAGTAGGGAAATGGGCAAGCAACACTGGAACGGAGCCTAAAAGACTAATAGGCTAGAGGATGACACAGTGAAATTAAAGGGGAGGGTGGGGAGCTGGCATTCACATGTCTGTAAAGGGCTTCAGTGCTCTGTTCTTTCTATTCTACCCAGGTTGCCTCATGATATACCTCTAGTTATCTGGTAACACAATGCTCCAAGGTACTGCAACCCAAGGTATGAAAAGTAAAAGACCCTTTTTAGAATCATGCAGAGAGTGGGTGAGAGAAAACATAATACAATTTAAGGACTCTGGAAGGACTTGGTCACAAACTGTTTATGTAGGACGACCATGGTGAGTAATAGTTTGGAACATGGTTTAGGATAACTAAAAATGAGCTTCTTCCTCATCTAATTCTCAAGAATGGCATAAGTATGGACCAAGCCAACTAAAACTCAAAAGTCTAATATCAAACAGGAACTTACTTTTGTTCTTTGAGAACTTAGATGAATGACAAAACATGTTCATATTCTGTTCTTCACAACAGCTTTGCAGATCTATCATAGTGAAGCTGCTTCTCAGACCACTTTTTTGTCTCCACACTGAGTAGGAGCAACCATGGAAATGTTTTACAAAGTCTGTTTTCTAACCTCTTCTTCCTAGTTCAAACTAAACAATTCCCATATATTCGTTCCTCTGAACACTATTCTTAGGCCCATGGCCCACTATGCCCATACACACACAATTTATACCATTTGGCCGAATTTGTCATGTTGCAGGAAAAAAAGCCAAAGATAAAAATTATAAAAATGTTTCTCTTCCTTCCACCTCTCAAATCTTATTAAAAACTTTTCTCCCCCTCCCTACCAGCAGAGGTCTTCCTTCCAAAAAACATTTATAAGTATATATTTTTCATCTTTTTTCATGTACTTCTTTTCTGGTAGCTTCACATAACCAGGAATAACAACTGAGAAAATTTAACATAAATACCAAGGCCTCCCTATAGGTCTTTCCTTTATCTTTTAGAGTAAACAGGTACTTTCTCCCCAAAACTGTTCATGGCCAGAGAACACTGGTACAGATGTTGCAACACAAGCTTCCATGTCTTCCCAGTGCCTGTGGTTTGGTTTTTCAAAATTACTGAAGGTGTGTCTCCAGAATAATTCTAACTGGATTTGGGATTATGGTTATCATACAATTTTTTTTTTTTCCTGGCAGTATTGGGACTTGAACTCAGTCAGGGCCTTACACTTGATAGCCAGGCATTCTACCACTTGTGCCACTCCCCCAGCCCATTTTTTTTTTTGAATCCTCCCCCTCCCAGACCATTTTTGTACTGAGTATTTTCAAGATACAGTCTCAAAAACTATTTGCCCAGGCTGACTTTGAATGATGAACTTCCTGATCTCTGCCTAAGTAACTAGGATTACAGGCATGAGCCACCAGCACCCGGGTCAAATCCAACTTTTTTGTAACACAGAAAATAAACAAGAAAAGGCCAATGAGACAGCTAATTCACAACTCAAACAACTAGTATGAACAATCAATTACTGACAGGGCAGAAGAACTGTAGTGGAGGAGCAGAACACATCTCAGAAGCACCTTAGGTTAAAAAGGCTATTTGCCAGAATGGGAGCCTCCGATGATTATAAAATGCATCCTAAAGTCCTCTAGAATGGAAGCTGCAATCTGCTGCACTTGGGGGTTCACCTTACTGTGCTCCTGGATATCACACAAAAGCTTCAATCCTTCTTCTTCTACTAACATTTTGCAGTATTTGCTGGCTGAAAGAAAATCAAACAGTGAAACTCCATGGACAACTAGTATTTTAAATATTAACAATTCACCACATTCACTTAAAAAAAAAAAAGTACAAAGCCCTAAGCCTTTTGGCCCAGAAACTAACAGATAAAATGAGTTAATTCTAGAGAAATTTGTCAAAACTTAGATAATGCTTGACTTATATGGTGAGAAAACAGATAATTTAGTATATTTCTTTCTAAATTATTCTGCTTCAAGCATCCTTAATCTTTAATAAAAAGGAGCAATCTTCTTTTACTGCATAAACAATACACATTTTAAATTCATGCAGTATGTTGAACCAAAAATGCCACATCCTGGTTAAAAATGTTTTTAAAAAATTTAGGGTTGTGGGTGTAGCTCAATTAGGAGACCATCTGCCTAGGAACCACAAAGCCCTGAGTTCAAACCCCAGTACTGACACAAGAAAAAAAATTCAGAATGGTGGTGGGAATGAACCTACGCAAGATACACTGTAGGCATATGAAGATACCTCAGTGAACACCCCTATAAACTAATATATGCTAACAAAAATGTTTAAAAAGATACAAAATTATCTTAGGGCTCTGGTGTGTGGCTCAAGTGTTAGAGCTCCTACCTACCAGGCCAAGTTCAAACCCCAGTACTTAAAAAAAAATTTTTTTAATGCACAATAGAATTTACAAAGTACAGGAATTGTCCAGGAGCCAGAATGAAAGAATAGAAGTAAACTCAGGCTGGCCCCTCCAAAGGACTAGATAAGAGAAGCAGAAGATGAAGACCTCTGTTATGGTACAGGTTCTAGGGTGTACAGTAGAAGTCTTTGCTGAGGATTCATGTCCACAGTCCCAATTTATACTACCTGAATGTTTCTAAAAAAATATGAAAATCAGCCCAAGTCTAGGAAAACCTCTGGAGTACTTCAAGGAGAAAATAAAAAAACTATGCTGAAGAGACATGTCAATTCAGTGTAAAATGGATTTTAACAGAATCCATTATAGGCTCATGCCTATAATCCTAGCTACATCGGGGCAGAGATCAGAAGGATTGAGGTTCAAAGCCAATGAGGGTAAATAGTTCACGAGATCCTGTCTTGAAAATACTGAACAAAAAGGGCTGGTGGAATGGGGCTCAAGGTGTTGGCCCTGAGTTCAACCGTGGTGCCAAAAAAAAAAAAGCAGCAGCAAAGAAGATACATGTCTAAAAGAAATTCCACAAGAAAAAAACAGAGAAAATGGGGGAAGGGTAACATCTCAAATTCCTAAATTAAGGAAACTCTCTAAGTGAATAAAAATAAAGCCACCTTCAGATAAAATGCAGTTAAAGCTGCAGATCAGCCAAAAAAAAGCCAAAACCCATAAAGGAACCCAAAAACCAGTTACTCATCAAGGAATGATGATATGATTAGGCTGACAGCAGAGCACAATAGCAATAGGAGAAAATTGAAATCTTTATATATCTGTCCAATGCTAAAAGAAAATAACTGTCATTCTATGCCCAGGTATTTAATAGTAACAGTGGGGTGAGGGACCAATATATTTTAGTTAAAGAGACTTTTTAATCACTAACCAACTATCAAAACTCAAATTCAGAAAAAGAAGGGGGTAAGAGGAAGCAATGGTGAGCAAAGAAAATGGTTAACATTTAGGTAAGCTAAAAAAAGCACTGACTGTGTAACGTCCAGTCCTGGAGGTATAGCTCAGTAGTAAAGCACTTGCCTTGCACAAGGTTATGGGTTTGATCCTAGTGCAAAAAAAAGAATAATATAAAAACAGCCAGGCATGGCGGTACATACCTGTAATCGTAGGAGGAGGATTTCACATTTGAGGCCAGCCTGGACTATATGTGAGACTGTCTCAAAAAAGAAAAGTTTAAACAAGGTAGGACTAAAATATATTGATTAATGTTCTTGAATGGAAAGACTCAATCATGGAGATAGGAATTCCCCTTAAGTTGATTTATAAATTTAACATAATACTAATAAAAATACCAAAAGGATTGCTTTCGGGTGAGAACCTGAAAAGATAAGTCTACAGTTGCTATGAAAGATATATAAGAAAAAAGAGTCAACATAAATAAAGAATTCCAAGAAGTGTGCTACTCCTTTCAGACATTAAAGTATGATGCTAAACACCAAGTTAGAACAATTAGGAGAAAACACATGATACAACAGATATTTAAAAATAGACCAGAAAAATCCAGTAGGGAAAATACAGATTATTTAATAGAAGACTATATAGGGTGAAAAATTAGCAATGTAGAAAAAAAATTAAGTTATATACATAATTCAAACCACATATCAAGAAAAGTTCCAAATAGACCAAACATTTAAAGAAAATGAAATCACACAAGAAAACAGGAGACTTCTTTTATAACCGAAATGTAACCATGACCTGAAATCCAAAGTCCACATTACAAAAGATTAATAAACACAATGAACATAACACAGACCACATAGAGAGTTCCTTCTAATCAAAAACACAAAAAGCAAACAAAAGGTATCAACAGACAAAGGAAGTGACTCATCAAAAAAAATGACTATCCTCACTTAAAAGAAGTATAAACTAAACTATCACATTAGACTGGCAAAATCAAAAAGTTCAATTAACACTGCATTTCAAGAAGGTAGGGAAACTGGGCTTGGGGTTGCAGCTTACTGGTATGGTAATAGCCTAGCACGAGCAAGATTCTAGGGTTCAGTCCCCCAAACTACCAAAAAATAAGTAAATTAGCAATACCTATTATCTATAAGGATTCTGCACATTAACTCACACACTTGCAAAATGATCAATTTAACAAAAATCTTTGTACTGTGCTAGTACTGACACTATGCTCTATAAATGCTAACTATTGTACTATCAGCCAAACACTGTTCTAAATGCTTCCCAAATATGAACTCACTAAGTATCTTTAATAACCTAGTTAGCTGAGGGAACTAAAGCACAGAAGTGAAGTAATTTGCTCAATTCGCAAGTTAGTAAATGGCAGAACCTGAGAATAGGTAGTGTGGTTCTGGGGTCTGTTTTTTTAACTACCACATTATAGCACATGTACATCTTTCTTGTCAAATATATAATGTGTGTACACATGTGTATGTCATCATTTTTTGAACTCATATTTGTAATAGCAAAAGCCTAGAAATAATGTCCCCTCTTAAAAAAAAAAACACTACATAAATCATTTTATTCATAATGAAGAAACTCTGAGCAAGCTAAATAGTGCTACCTCTTGGCCATGTGCAGTGGCTTACACCTGTAAACCTAGCTATTTGACAGATGGAGATCAGGAGGATCCCAGTTCAAGGCCAGGAGGGGTAAAAATTAGCAAGACCCCCATCTCAACAAAAAAGCTGGGCATGGTGGTCACAATTGTGATCCCAGCTATGTGAGAAGCCATAGATAGAGGAGGATTGTGGCTTGAGGACAGCCCCAGGCCAAAAAAATAAATAAATAAAGACCCTACCTGCAAAATAACTAAGGAAAAAAAAAAATAAGGCTGGGGAGTGTGGCTCAAGTGCAAGGCCCTGAGTTCGAATGCCAATATGGCATTTGATAGGGCATTATCAAGACTAAATGAGTCACTCAAATACTGCTTGGCATAACAGTTAGTGCTCAAATTCTAGTTGTTACTATACTTACTTCTGTTGTAATTAAAAATACTAAGGCTGGGAGATAGCCCGACCTGTGTAAGGGCCTGGGTTTGATCCCAGCACCACACCAAAATGACAGACAAAAAAACTGGGGTTTTTATACATTTACATTATGTATAGTCAAGATGCTAAATATCTAATCTGAAAGTTGTCTTTTGGGTTTTCTAGCAAATAGGTGCCTTTTTTTTATAACAGTATTTTTTTTTCTGGTGAGACAGGGTCTGGCTATGTAGCCCAGACCAGCCCAAACTTGCGGTTTTTTCCTGCCTTAGCATCCCAAGGGCTTTGACTGCAGATGTGTGCCACTGTACCTAGTAAAAAAGCAAAATTTTTACAATAATCCTGAGGAAAGGATATAAATAAAAATTCTTACTGGGTGTTGTTGGCTCACGCCTATAACCCCAGCTACTCAGGAGGCAAAGATCAGGAGGATCATGGTTCGAAGCCAGCCCAGGCATGGTCCTCGAGCTCCTTCTTGAAAAAAACCCTTCACAAAGAAAGGGAGTGGTTCAAAGTGTAGGCTCTGAGTTCAAGCCCCACTACCACAGAATTTTTTTTTTTTTAATTGACAGTACTGAGTTTGGACTCAGGGCCTCATGTTGCTAAGCAGGCAGCAGGCATGCTACCACTTGAGCAATGCCCGAGCCCCTGGAAAGAAAATTTCAAGCAGCAAAATATGCAAAAGTATTTACTCTTCCTGAAAAATCATCTGACTGCTGATCTCCTAAGTTCCCACAGACCATTAAAAAGCAGCAGCTCCATATGTTATTGTAAGAATGTTAGTAGTTGGCAGGGAGGGGTAAGAAAGAGTGGTAGAGAGGTAAATACAGTAAAAGTACATTATATTCATGCATAGAAATTCACAATGAAACCCCTCACTTTGTACAACTAACATATGCTAATAAAATTTTTAAATTCTAAAAAAGAATATACTAAAGTCATTAAGAGAGGAGGGAGGGAGAAGAGTGTTAGTGGTGCTGAATGCAAACAGCAAGCAGTTGGAGAGCATGCCCAGAATGAGCCCATTTTTATTTTAAAATATTATGCTTATTAACAGCATATACTAAATATAGCATATGTAGAAAAGTAGCTAGAAGGATAGCTATCAAATTATTCATCAGTGCTTGCCTGTGGGGGACAGGAGTAGGTGCAACTTGTATTTTCTAAACTGCCAGATGTCACTCTCAAACATATTACTAATTCCAACAGCATTTTTTTAAACTAGTAAAATTTTTCACTTTCTTTTTAAAAAGAGGCAAATTCAGGACACAGGTGAACAATTTGTCAAAAATCAGAAAATAAAACTATCAGCTGAAAAACTACTGCTGTGTATATGTTGAATACATACGGTTTTTACTGCAGACATGATACATAGCCCATAATGCCCAGAGTTGAACCTCTGGTTGAGAGAAGTTGCCAAGGAGTGGGAAAAATGCCTTGAAAGATCTAAAAAAAAAAGAAGATATTATTTCAGAACTCAAGGATATAAAAATAATTTTCAACATTTTCCCCAGAGTCAGTTCCTCACTGAGACAGATGCATTATGCAGCATACATAGGGATCTATCACTTAAGAAACTGCATTCAATGTCAGACACACTATTATGTTTAGTATCTCATTTCATCTTCTAGCGTTCACAGTCAGCCTCATTCCATAGATGAGAACTGGGTCTTAACAGCTTTTCAGATTTTTACAGTATCATGGAAAAGAAGAAGGATTTGAATATAAAGCTAATTGAAACTAGTATTTATCATGGGGTATGCTAAGGGCAAGCCTTACGTACCACATCATTAAATTACCTGTAAGTCACCAATGCTGACATTGTACAACTTGAACTTGGCCAATTCTGGATGGTTGCATGCTATACTCCAAAAGAGAGGGAGAAACCAAGATTCTAGTATTATATTCCATTATTTTAAAAATATCATAATAAACTACTTTCATGTCATTTATAATAACAAATATCTGAAATATAAATTCTGAAAATATTAGCTATCCCTACTTGCAAATTATCTATTAGGTAACTATTACATATGTAGAATATATGAACAAAGTCATGTAGGGAAAAATGCAAGGAAGGGCTGGGGATGTAAAAGCTCAATGGTAGAGCACTTACCTGGTTTTGGGCTCTGGGTTCCATCCCCAGCACCACCACAAACAAATAAAACAAAACCAAAAAATTTTGTTATCAATGGTGGTACTGGGGTTTGAACTCAGGGCTTTGCACTTGCTAAGTAGCACTCTACCACTCGAATAAATAGGCTACTTTTTAAAGGTAGTGAGCTAAGCATGCATTAATCTATACTCCTTCCTTCAGTCCCATTACAGAATAGTAAAAACAGTTTGAAACAGAAGTAAACACATAGAGAACAAAGTAGATGAAGAAATGGTAACTGGTTTAACGTAAGTAGCACTGGACAAGGTTACAAACAAACCAACAGACTAGAACCCTAAAGGAACTTAAAATTTTGGCATACCAGATACCTTCCAAAGTAAAATTAGAGGTAGGGTTGAAAACAGGAGGTTGGTTGAAAGGATTAAGGGATCAAAACCCCTTAGTTATCCTTTGCTATCCCTTAACAAAGACTTCTGGGCTAGGCAACTCCATTAACAATGAAGAGCGAGAGAACCATGCTAAAAAGAGGGGAGTAAACTAAAAATCTAAATGCTAAGAGATTTCCCTGTTCCCACTCTCTTTCTTCAGTGGGCTTTGAGGTAACACCAAGCTTAGTTTTCATGCAGGAAAATAGGAGATTGTTCATGTAAGCTCCAACCAGTTTAGGACAAAAGGTCCAAAATCTTTGTGAAAGACATCTAATCCAGATCCCTCTGTAGTGAAGCCCAGAGCTGACAAATTCCACTCATCTGCATAAGGCTATTTTCTTTTTGTTTTTATTTTGTTTTGTGGGACTGGGGTTTGAACTCAGGGCTTCTTGTTTGCAAGGCAGGTGCTCTATCACTTGAGTCACACCTCCAGTCCATTTTGCTCTGGTTATTTTGAAGATGGAGGTCTCTAGAACTATTTGCCTGGGCTGGCCTCAAACTTCAATCCTATTGATTTCAAACTCCCAAGTAGCTAGGATTATAAATGTGTGCCCCTGGCACCCAGCAGGATGTATTTTCAAAAGCACACAAAGAACACAAGAGTTCTTGAAAATGTAACAGAAGAAATGCAAAGTCCAAAAGAGGTTTCACTGGGTGCCAGTGGCAACCTATCTCAAAAAAATCCATCACAAAAATAGGGCTGGTAAAGTGGCTCAAAGTGAAGGCCTTGCTTGAGTTCAAACCTCAGTATAAGGAAATTTAAGATTAAGACAGACAAGTTAGAAGACATCAGAAAAGATGAGTGAGTCTGAGCAGGCCAATTACCCTGCCACCAAAAAAACAAAAACAAAACAAAAAAATAGAGGGTTAAAAAATATGAAATAACAAAGTCACCAGAAGGGAAGGAGGAGAGCTTCCAAGTGACAAACACTTGAGACCATACATGAAAACAAACCCTTATCAAGGCATATCACTGATTTCTGAGCATTAAGGACAGAGATCTTAAAGCTTCAAAAAACAAACAAAAAAACTTTGCACATGACTTTACATCAGCAAAACTGAGAAGCAAAAGAGAACAGGGCAAAGACTTAATAATGCTGAAGGAAAAACTTCAAAGCTAAAACCCTAAACCCAACTATTTAACCAACTAAGTCTGAGAGGAAGATAAAGCCCTTTTAAAAGTGGTAAATTCTCACTTTTTTTTCCACCTCTACTGGAGGATACTTAAAATGAGGGAAGGAACAAAAAAGGGACTAAGCCAAGAAGCAGCAAGAGAGTCAGAAACCAGGGAATGGGGGTTGGGGATTTAGCTCAGTGGAAGAGCGCTTGCCTGGCAAGTGCAAGGCCCTGAGTTCGGTCCCCAGCACCAAAAAAAAAAAAGAAACCAGGGAATGCAATACTAAAGAACCAAAGGAAATCCCCAGCGTAATAGTAAAGGAATACTGTAGGATGCCAACAACAAAGGTACAGCAGATATGCAAAGCAAGCAAACCAGACAGAACAAACACAGAAGGCTCTGAGAAGGTGAGGTGGATAGAATATGCCTGAATATATTGAAAGGATTTATAGTGGAGTATAGGAAAGCGTGTGCATAGGGACACTGAGGTAATGTTTACTTCCCAATATGGGAGAATTGAGAGATGCCTAAAAATAACAGAATCAAGAACAGCAACATAATGTGTTACTTAGATATGGAGGTAAATACCAAAAGAAATAGTTTTGGGTTTTTTCTTTTGCAATCCTCCTGCCTCAACCTTCTGAGTAGCTGGGCTTTCAGCTGTGCACCATTATGCCTGGCCTGAAAGAAATGCTTTTGAAAAAGAACTGAAAGTGGGAAAGAGGATTGGAATAAGCCATACCCAACTATACGCATGTGTAACTCTTTACATTTTCCTGCATTTTCCCCATCTTTCACAATAGTCACATATTTCTAAAACTCTTAGGATTGAGTTATCTGAAGAAAAAGATTACTCTAGAATTTTTGAATAATGGTTCCTGTACCAAATCCTGGAGAAGAGCATTCCTCTGCAGGTCACGGAAGAGCCAGTGCTGTTTATCACATGTCAGGTGGGCTACGACACCTGCAGCGAAATAGCTCACTTCTATGTCCTTGCTGTGGAGTAAACTGCTGGTATGCTTCATCACGTCTTCAGTGACCAGCTTGGGAGACAGCTCTCTGACTTCTGCTATGTTGTTCTATAGGCCGGAGGGATCAGAGAACATCAGGAACAGGAGGAGAGAGAGAAGCAGGAACTTGCTCGTCTCCCTTTCCTACTGCTCACCTCAGATACATTTCCAACACTTACTCCCATCCCCCCAACTTTCAACTTAGCCAAATACCCAAACACCACCCTTCAATGTGAGCATGACCACATCTCTAAGTAAGCACTTACTACATGGCAGGCACCGTGCTAGAAAGTAAATATATTTTTATATGCTTTACCTCTTATTTATTCTTTAAAATAATCCTACAAAGAAACTTAACACTCAGGAAGACTGAAGTGTCAAGTTCACATGGCTGATAACTTCTTGAACTGAGTGCAAATCTAGGCCAGTCTCCAATACTGAACGTTACTAGGAACCTGCTAGATTTTACATTATCTAGAAGTTTAACAGTAACATTGAAAAGAAAGTAGTATAGTATTTATTTTATCACCTATTGCACCTTAAAATAATAGCAGTCACTATCTTACACTTCCTATGGGACAGGAATCTCGGCATGATTGCACTGGGTCCTCTACTCTGAGATCTCACAGGCTGCAATTTCATCAGGAGGCTCCACTGGGGAGTATGTACTTCCAGGTTCCCTCACTCTGTCAGTTTCTTGCTCAGCTGCTAAAGGCTGCCCAGATTCCCATCATTATATGAGCTACAAAGCCTTCAGTCTAACTTTTTGGTATTATTTTCCATTGCTTTTCTCTTTCCCACCTTCTCCCCAAATTCTAAGTGTTCTGTTTTACAGTGCTCCTCAAATGATTGCTTTTTTCTAGTTGTTTTGTTGAAACAAGGTCTCATTATGTAGCCCAGGCTGCCCTCAACCCTGTAATCCTCCCGATTCCACCTCAATCTCAAGGAGCTGGGATTATAGACCTACACTACCCTATCAGTTAATTATAGTTTCTCTAACCAAAAATGACCTTGGTCCCCTACCTCCTTTTTTTGAGGTAGTACTGGGATTTGAACTCAGGGCCTCATGTTTGCTAAGCAAGCACCTTTCTCATGACTCTTCTGCTTCTTCCAGATTTCTAATCCTTATTTATTCCTCTCTGTGAGGGCTTTCACATCTACTTTGTTCTAAGTCCTATATGTGCTAGATGTACAAAGAGGATATGGCACAGCCCTCACTCAGTTTTGTTTTGTTTTGGCAGTACTGGGGTTTGCACCCAGGGCTTTGCACTTGACCAGCACCTCAGCCCTTCCCTTGTTTATTTTTAAATTAGGACATGGTCCACAGTTCAAACCCCCCCAAAACACTGTAATGATCAATAGATTAATTTCACAAATTAAATGGGATTCACTGTGACACTTTCATACATATATAGTGCATTGGTCAAGTCCTCATTTTCAAGGAGTTCATTGGCTTTTGTAATCTTTTTTTTTTTTTTCTGCAGTACTGGGGTTTGAACTCACGGCCTCCAGCTTACTCGGTAGGTACTCTACCACTTGAGCCATTCTGCCAGCCCAACCAGAGGCAATCTTAAATGAGAGAACTACTTGTACACAGGCCTAACACCACCTTTCAAAGTTATAGGTATTCTCAGCTTGATACATTTCATGCATCTGTGACTTCCACTACACCCTGCATGACAAACATGTTTACAGTATGTTTTCATTACTTTTTCTAAATCGTTTTCTTCAGGAAGCAAAGAAATTTCCCAAGTAAGCAATATCCTAATTGAGAGGCAATACAGAAATATGAATAAAGAATTATTTTTTGGTGGTACTGGGGTTTGAACTCAGGGCCTCACACTTGCTAATCTCTGCCTCTAGAGTAGCTAGGATTACAGGCATGAGCCAATGATGTCCAGCTGAACAAAGAAATTTTTTTTAAAAAAACTGGTGACTTAGGATAAATGATACATTTATAAAGCCTCAGAGTCCAGTTATGGCACAATTTTTCCTATCCCTGTGTATATATTTCCCCATACCACCGCCCGCCCACCACCCCCCACCCCACGGCTTAGCTATGGGACTCTGCTTCTCCTCCCATAAAGGGATTATACAGGCTTTAAGTTCAGCCTAACCAAATAACTTGCTTTGGCCAATTAGACATTAGCAAACCTGTCATAAATAGAGGTTGAAACTGAAAAGAGTCAGTCCATCTTAGACCATCCATCCCTAGTCAAGCAACTGGGTGACTGCAGCCATGAGTGTACCCACACCTGTAGAACTAAGCTGACTGTTCACCCAGATTTTTGTTTGTGTTTTGTTTTTTGAGACTGTTCTCACTATGTAACTCAACTGGCCTAGAACTTGCAATCCTTTGGCCTCAGTCTCCCCAGTGCTGGGATTACAGGCATGTGCCACCATGCCTGGCACCCATGGATTCTTAAGTAAATACAACAGCAATTGTTTTAAGTCACTAAGCTGTCATGTGCTCACAGCAATAGATAACTCATATGCAGTGGTATTTACTTTATGAGGATAATATGAAGATTAAATAAGTTTAAAAACATGTAAACTGCTTACAACAGTGCCTAACATGTAGCAGGTACTACAAGTGTTAGTTTTCTTTAAGTAATAAAATTAATTCAAAACAATTTCTCTTACCAAAAGACCAAGTACTTTGCTTTGTATAGGGGACTCTGAAAAAGTCTGTCGAAAGAACAAACAGGTTACTTCATCATGAAGAAAAGAACTTTACATATAAACGCAAATCCTGTCTTCCCACCTCTAAGACTTGGATGAAGATCTCCAGCCCTTGATTTTCAATAATGTGCTTGCAGGCAGCCGGAGACTCATCTGTAAGATTCCAAAGTGCTTTCAGAGTAAACAAGAGGGTGACATCATCTAAGTTCTCAGTAGTCTTTTGCTTCACTATTGTTAGAAGTTCCTAAAAACCAAAAAGACAGAGTTAGATGCCCTCATGACTGACTCACTCCAGTATAGGGAGAACAAAGAGGAGCTTTAGAATCAAACTACATTTCTCAACCCAAGTTCTGTGTGTGTGTGTGTGTGTGTGTGTGTGTGTGTGTGTGTGTGAGAGAGAGAGAGAGAGAGAGAGAGAGAGAGACTGGAGTTTGAATTTAGGGTTCTCTACTTGCAAAGCAGGGACACTACCCTGCTTGGGCCACACCTCCAGTCACTTTGCAGATGGAGTCTATATAACTGTCCCAGTTGGCTTCAAACAACGATCCTCCCAAATAGCTAGGATTAAAGTCATGAGTCACCGCATGATCTGTTTTCTTTCTATAAAATAAATTATAGTTGCAGTTTTTTTTTAACTACTGTTGTTCTACTGGGGGTACGCTGTTGACATTTACAAAAGTTCTTACAGTGTATCATAATTGAACTCACCCTCTCCATCATTCTTCTTTATCCCCCCTTCCCCCACCACTTAGAATTTTATAAAGAGAAAAAATTAAAATTTGAGGCTAGGGACATAGTACAAGTGGTAGAGTGCTTGTCTAGCATGTGTAAGGCCTTGGTTTTGATCTGTAGCACCACAAAAACAGAATTTAAAGTATAATAAGCATTTAATTCAGTTCTTGGTTCTTTGCAATAAAACTCATTATCAACTATATATCAGCTATTCCATTTTTTCTTGACAAAGAATATTCAGGGCTTGAGTATGACTCAAGTGGTAGAGCACCTGCCCAGCAAGCTCAAAGTCCTGAGTTCAAACCCCAGTGCAGCCAAAACCCAAAACAAACCAACAAAAAAACCCCAGAACATTCAGCTAACATCATCTGTAAGGGAGGCAGTTAAAAAAAGTTGATTTTTCTCAACTGAAACGATTTCTGAGTTTTGGCAAATGGTCTGAAATACATAAAAGCCTAAGAACTTACTTTATAAAGGGTGAGAGAAGGAAGCCTTCATATAAAGACAGTATATAAACTGAGACCACAAGAAAAAGAAGATACACAGTCAAGTATGGAATGGGGACCAGGACAATGGGGAGAGGAAGCATATGCAAGTCATTGGGGCTAGAGAATGACACAGGTGTTATAACTTCATGGCTTCATACACCAAGACATCACTGGTTCACTAACAGATTCCAATCTGCCATTTTATAGAATATTTCTGTATATAAGTGCAGGAAAACAGATAAAACCATTTTCACTTAACTAGCCAGTGAAAAGACATGTAAAATATAACAGCACCAAAATAATCAGAGGATGTCTTCTATCAGGAATGAGATCACTGGCACCTGGCTGATGCCAGCTTTTCAGATAAAGAATCTGAGGCACAGAAAGATTTATCCAAAGTCAAGTAAGCAGCTGGGCCGCATCTGCCTGCACTGAGCTCTTGGTATTGTTACCTAAAGCCGTTTCCCCAAGAACTCCAGTGCTCCTCCTCCATCGCATTGCCTTCAGTGCTGACTCTCTCTGCATCTAATACTGTTACCACTGCCAGCAGCTTTACAACCTCCTACCTTAGTAAAACCTAATCACCAGACTACATCATGCCTCCTCAAAAACATGAATGTCAAGAATGATCCTGCTCTATAGGTCTTCCTTTCAATACCTGCCCATAAATTTAAAACCAGCATTAACTATATCTGGCATGCTACTATGTTTCCCAATAAGTTTGCTCCCTGAGTTGTTGATTACTTCATCTCATTTTTCAGAGAACTAGCCATTCTTCCTAACAAAACCCACCAACTTACTTGTACTTGCATCAATGTACTCTACCTTCCCTTCAACTCCAACCTAAAACCAGTATCTTCACTTTTGCTCTCAATCTTACTCCTGCACAAAGATTCAGTATCAAAATTACTTGTTTGGTCTATGCCACCAGCTTATGTTGTTTCAGAAATATTCCCATCATCATAAAAAAAAATCATAAAATTATGTCTGAATGTAATCCATCTTGAGGGAGGAAAAAGACTATGGACCCCCAAATGGGGTCTTTTAACTTTTTTTTGCTTTTGCTGGTGGTGCTGGGGTTTGAACTCAGTGCCTCATGCTTGCTAGGCAGGCGCTTTACCACTTGAGCCACTCCACCACCCCTCCAAATGAGGTCCTTTAATTCGCTGCTTTCCATATTACTGAAGTGTATCAAAAAGCTTTCTCCATTTCTCACTTCTTCATTCATCATGCTACTCCAACCAGGTTTTGGCCCACCACTCTACTAGAATAGCATAACCAAGAATTTTGTCTTCCTTCTTCTTTTTTTTTTTTTTGTCAGTGCTAGGGTTTGAACTCAGGGCTCTCAGCTTACTCGGCAGGTTCTCTACCATTGGAGCCAGCCTTGGACTGTGATACTTTATTTTTCAGGTAGAGTCTCGTATTTATGCTAGGAGTCAGCATTGGACTGTAAGCCTCCTTCTTATGTCTCTCCTGTAGCTGGATAACAGGTTTTTGTCACCATGCCCTGCAGGACATATGCCACCATAACCTGCCCCATAAACAAGATTTCTAATGAAGCCCATCTTGTTGAATCCAATAGTTAACTCTGTTTGCCTAGCAAACTCAAGGCACTGAGTTCAAACTCCAGTACCATCAAAGCAAAACCACAAGGAATCTGCTAAAATACTCTGCAGAGTAGGGAAATACTTTCCAAGTATTTGCCATCAATCCCAGATGCATGAAATAATAAATTCAACCACATAAAGATAAAAAAAATTACTGTATGGCAAAACATGCTACAAAATACAGTAAAAACAAGCAAAAAACATCAAAAGCTCATTTCTTTAATGTAAAAAAAGTTTATAAATTAGAAAAAGTCAACAACCCAAAAGCAAACATATAAAGGCAATGAATAAATAGGAAGTACAAGTGACAAAAAAAAGTACAAAAAAAAAAAAAGACTCAAACCTCCTCTAAAATAAAAGAAATGCAAAATAAAACACTGGTGTAAATGTTTTACTGAGCAAGTTATCAAGATCATGATATAAACACTGACTTATTACAAACTGTGATATAAATATGTTAGAGACTAGGGAGGAAATAATGCTGTTTATCATAGCAACAAAATCACTTGATAACACCAAAAACTGAGGAATCTGCAGCATAAACATTTTACTTACAATGTGGAGGTAAATACCAAAAGAAAATAGTTATAAGAGTAGAAAGTTGCTTCTGGGGAACAAGTCTTAAAGATTTTTCAGTTTAATAGGACTTTTAGAATGATGTAAATTTTTAAGCTGCATTCATAAATTACTTTGATTTAAAAAAAATGGTTTTAAGCCAGACACTGGTGGTTCATGCCTATAATCTTAGCTACCCAGGAGGCAGAGAACAGGATCACAGTTCAAAGCCAGCCTAGGCTAATAGTTTGCAAGACCCTATCTCAAAAAGACTCTTTACAAAAAAGTACTGCTGGGTGCTAGTGGCTCACGCCTCTAATTCTAGCTGTTCAGGAGGATCAACACCCAGGCAAATAGTTCATGAGACGCTATCTCAGAAAAAAAACATCACAAAAAAGGGCTGGTAGAGTGGCTCAAGGTGTAGGCCCTGAGTTCAAACTCCAATACTGGGTGGGTGGCTGGGGGGGAAACGACAAAAAGTGGTTTTAAAAGTGACAACTAACTCAACAACTCACCTTAACTGCCACGAAGAGCTCTTCTTGAAGTTGTTCAGTTTGCTCTGGTGAGAGCTAAAAGCAAAAAAGCCAAAAGTGAAATGTCTGAGCTCTACGGAGACTAGAAAGGGTGAAATCCTGACTGCAGACATCACATTCGTACCTGCAGGGCTAGAATGGAGGTGATGCTCACTGCCATTGTTTGCATCTTGGGGTTCTCGTGCCTACAGAGCCATCTCATAACAAACTTGGCAGCATCAAACCTGAAAAGCAGTATTGATTTTTCTCACAATTACATCTCTAGATGGCATGAGAGAAGAAACCCAAGAAACCTGTAGCAAAGTTACTTTCAAATTTTCAAACCCTTAGCTATGAATACAAGGACATTTTGAAAAGAGAAAACACTGGGAGAGGAACATGCAAATAAAATTGTGAGCAAAATACACAAGACCAGCAGATCTAAGAAAAACTTCATTTCTTAGCATTCAGTCTCTACTGAGCCAGTTCTGAAAAAGGGAATTCCCACTGAGGTAATAATTTATAATCTGCATTGCAGACAATGTCAAAATGGCACAAGGGAAAAAAAGAAAAAAACCACTCATCTAGAGAGGTTTAACAACTACAACCACACACACGTACAGGAAATTAATGTGAGTCAATGCCCTGTATAGCTATCCTTATCTCAACCAGGAACACTTGTTCCTTCCTATTATTGCTTATACTCTCTCTTCAATAAAATTAGAGATAAGGGCAAAATAGTTTCTGCTGGGTATTGAGGTGGGGGGAGAGGGAGGGGGCAGAGTGGGTGGTAAGGGAGGGGGTGGGGGCAGGGGGGAGAAATGACCCAAGCCTTGTATGCACATATGAATAATAAAACAATAAAAAAAAAAAAAAAAAAAACTACAACCAACCCAGGACCCAGAAATCAGAGGTTTTGTTATATCAGCTTATGCTTACTTTTTCTACTCTTTTACAACAACTCTTACAAGTATTTTTAAATTCATGAAGCTGGAAGACTGCAAAGGCCTCAAAAGGAATCATTGTACAATGTGTAGGATGACAATTTTTAAAATTGTTATTAAGTAATTAATAAGATAAATAAGAAGAGTGACAATACTTTACAAGTAAAATACTTATACTAAGCACTGTTAGAGGTACTTTATAAACATATCTAATCCTCTTAAGAGACTCTTACATAAATGAGGATTCCTTGGGTTTTTTTGTTTTGTTTTGTTTTGTTTTTGGCAGCACTTGGGTTTGAATTCAGGATCTCATGCTTGGTATGCAGGTGCTCTTAATGCTTCAGCCACATCATCAGCCCATTTTTGTGATAGGTTTTTTTGAAGACACGGTCTCTCAAACTATGTGCTTCAAATAGATCTCTGCCTCTTGAGTATCTATGATTATAGGTGTGAGCCACTGGTGCCCAGCACAAATGAAAATTCTTATGTAAAAAAAGAAAAAACCCAAACTTACATGCTTGGATTTCTGGAATGCAGTTCTTACCCACAGCCTGCTACTAAAATCACTATGAGGGAAAACTCGTGCATGTAGGGTACCTCTAACCACTTCTCTGTGGAAGAAGCTCAAGAGAGCCCTCTCCCCAGACATCTTACCTCAGCATTTGATAAGGTCCTTGCTAAACTAATAACCAAAGCCAAAATGCTCAGAGTGACAGTGGTCAACAGCCTGAACCAAATAAACACATTTCATTTATACTTACCTGTCAAATGGAACATCCACAAGAATCCTGGAATTCGTTAAGGAGAGAAGACAATTCTTCTGTAACTTTTAGGGAGTAAAGAAAAATAACTGTGAGCAAATACAATACTCCATTTGGATAGTGCTACCAATGAGCTTTTATCACTGAGAGCTCACTGTGTACTGAGCCCTCTCCAAGTTTTCAATTCAATCCTACAACTTTTTTTTTAATTATTTTTTGGCAGTACTGGGGTTTGAACTTAGGGGCTCATGCATGCTAGGCAGATGCTTTTTCCACTTGAGCCATTCCAACAGCCCTTTTTGGTGATGGGATTTTTCAGGATAAGATCTCTCCAACTATTTGCCTGGACTGGCTTTGAACTGCGATTCTCCTGATCTCTGCCTCCTGAGTAGCTGGATTACAGGGTGACCAGCTCTCACTGTGGTTTTAAGTCGAATTTCCCTGATAACTAAAGATATTGAGCATCTTTTCACATGCTCATTTGTCAGTGTACATGTATACACATATGTAATAATACACACACATATATGTTGTTTGTTTTTGAGTTAGGGTAAGCCTATGTAGCCCAGGCTGGTCTTGAACTTGCAATCCTCCTGCCTTAGCCTCCTAAATGCTGGTATGAGCCAGCAGGTGTGAGCCACATGCCCAACTTGTATATATTCTTTGGGGAAGAGTTTAAATCTTTTTACCTTTTTTATAGCCTTATATCTCCAAGTTGTATTCTGAATATATTTTGGATCAGAGACCAAATAAACATTTTCCTCAGTCTATAGCTTACCTTTTCACTTTAAAAATTTTTGACTATGTACATAAACAACTTTTAATTTTGATGAATTCCTTCCTTTTTCCTTTCTTTCTTTTGCAATGCTGGAGACTGAATGCACAGCCTTGAACATGCTAGTCAAGCACTCTTCCACCGAGCTACATCCCTAGCCCAGACGTGTTTTTTCTTCTTTTTTGAGACTGAGGATTATTGAACTCAGGGCCTCCCACTTAGTACTGCTCTACCATGTAAGCCACACCCCCACTCCCATGTGTATTTTTTTGTATCCTAAAATATCTTTACTTACTGAGGAATACTTTGTTTTCTTCTATAAGTTTTATGGTTTTAACTTTTATATCAAGATCTATGATTCCATTCAACCTAATTTTCATGTATGGGATAGAGTAAAGGTCAAGAATTTTAAGTCTGTAAGGATATACTGAAATGTTAATACATGTTTCCATATTTCCTATTTTTTTTATAACCTGAACTCCTGTTCTCTCCCCTGCCCCTCTCTGAATTAAAAACCAGAACTAAATAATATATATTTCTTCTTTATTTGTCCTAAGGTTAAAAAGAAGAAAATCACAGTTAAGTATCCAATTTAAATTACCTGTTGGTAATGGGGGAAATTTTTCAGGGCCTTGAAAAGCAGACAGGTGACCTCTGACAGCAGACGAACGGGCATTCCCCTGGCCAGCCCCTGACGTGTTAGGTTGAGGGCACAAGCACTGGCTGTGAATTGTACTGGCAAGTCCAGTGGGTGATTTCTCATTCCTACAGCCACAAGCTGAAGATAAACTTGTTTTTAGTGGCACGTGACAACATTAACATTTGCTTATTCTATTTTATGTTTGTTTGGGCTGGTAAAAGTCCTTTGTTCATTGGGATAATAACAGATTTTCCTCATCCTTGGCATTCACTCTTTAGGACATCAAGGTATTGCAATAGTACCTTCTAAACCAAATGCAGCCATTAACTAGCTGTGTGACTTCAGGCCAAGTTCCTTCTTTGGCACCTATCTTCTCATCTGTGAAATTAATTCCATAATCATTTATTGAGCTTATTCCACTCAAAGTATTGTGATAGGCATTTCAGGGAACAAAAAAGCACAAATAAGATTTATACCTTACTCCTTACCATAAAGCCTTATAGGAGAAATGGGGTATCTAAATAAATAACACTATGAGCCCGGTTCACACCTGTAATCCTAGGAGGCAAAGATCAGGAGGATCATGGTTCAAAGTCAGACCAAGCAAATAGTTTGTGAGACCCTATCTTGAAAAAAAAACATCACAAAGCCTGGTGAAGTGGCTCAAGGTATAGGCAGAGTACAAATCCCATACCAAAAACACTGTGAAGGATGCCAAAACATGAAACTGAAAAAAGCATCAGAGAAGAGGTGTAAGGAAAATGGTGCCCAAGGTATTTATCAAGGGCACAAACACCCTAGTAACAAGTCATCTTCATTCAAAGAGCACATTAGGCAGGTCTTAGACAGATTTAGACCAGAGGAAATGGAGATGGGGTGGAATGGAGAGGGGATTCCTGAGAAAGGGAAGAAAAATACAAGAGCTGGGGGCATGGTTCAAGTGGAAGAATATCTGCCTAGCAAGCACAAGGCCTTGAGTTCAAACCCCAAAACTGGAAAAAAAAAAAAAGAAAAAGAGGGAAACCACATGGGATGAACCCACCAACAGGAGTTAAGAATTTGAACAGAAGTAATTTGAAGCTAAACTGATGAAGAGCTAGAACAAAATAAGACACTGTTCTAAAGCTTAGACCCAACCTGCTCCAAATTTAAGGACACTGTAACCTGCTTTCTATTCCAAACAGAGATAACTAGTTCAGAGGCCATTCTACCAGCACTGATGTGCATCACGACTGTAAGAGACCAGAATCCCCCACTTGGCAGCTGCATGCCCAGGGACAGACACCCACATGCTTTTGCTATGGAAAATGACTTTTTCTGTATGTTGACAAACTGCTCTCAGGGTTTTCCATTATCTGTAATTTAGAAATGCAGAAACAGTTTTTTCTTTATTCAGTACTACTCTTGCATTGTAAATAAAATTAACTGCTCAGGCTGAAGAAATAGTTTTTATTTCTATGGTTTTGTTTTTTCTTCCCAAGCTGGGGATGGAACTTAGGCCTTACACTTGCTATGTAACCACTCTACCCCTGAAGCACATTCTCAGCGCAACCGTATTTTTAAGGAACTCAAAAGAATTACAAATAATAAAGATCTGTGATTTTTTTTTTTTTTTTTTTGGTGGTACTGGGGTTTGAGCTCAGGCTTCACACTTGCTAAGCAGGCTCTCTACCACTTGAACTACTCTACCAGCCCTAGATCTGTGATTTTAAGACACTTCATTTTCGTGTCTCATTTAATTTTACATAACTGCAGTTTTCTAAAAATAAATCCATATATAAAAGAAAAATAATTAATGAAAAAGTGGAGTTTCTTTCCCAAACCATTCAATACTTTTAATTACATGTAAAATAAATTTATTATGCCATAAACCAAAGTTCAGCTATATTAATACTGGTAACTTTTTTTATGGTACTGGGATTTGAACTCAGGGCCTTATGCTTGATAGGCAGGCACTCTACCACTTGAGCCACTCCACCAACCCTGTTTTGTATTGAGACAAGATCTCACGAACTATTTACTAGTGCTGCCATCAAACTCTGATCCTCCTGTTCTTTGCCTCCTAAGTAGCTAGCCACCAGTGCCTGGCAATAATGGTAATTTTATTCATAAAATACTTTTTTTTTTTCTTTTGGTGGCACTAGGTTTGAATTCAGGGCCTCACTCTTGCTAGGCAGGTGCTCTACCACTTCAGCCATGCCCCCAGTTCCATAAAATACTTTTTCTTTTTTTGGTGGGACCAGGGTTTGAACTTCAGGGCTTTGTGCTTAAAAGTAGGCACTCTACTGTTTGAGCCACACTTTCAATCCATTTTGATCTGGTTATTTTGGAGATGGAGTCTTGCAGAACTATTTGTCCAGACTGGCCTCAAACTGTAACCCTCCAGATCTCAGCCTCCCAAATAGTTAAGATTACAGATGTGAGCCACCAGTCCCTGGCTCCATAAAATGCTTTAAATGGTACATTGGCCACCATCAAAAGATTAGTAACTCCTATTTTAGATAAAATAATGCAATGGTCCTCTTCCTCAGACCAAATTCTAAAAATTTTTGGATTCAAATTGATTTCACATAAATTCAGATGTTCAAAGCAAGAGGTAATTTGGCAGTTGAGTTAGTAATATTAATATTCCCATTGTACGGCAGTAGTTGTTATACTCTTACTGAAGTCAACAATAGAGAAAACTAAGTATAGTTATTATTATATTTGTTTTTAACTACAAAAAATCATGTTATTGTAGTGGTTTGATAAACAGATATTAATTGAACCAAGTAAGAAGTAATAATAAAAACAGCCTTTCTGAGGTACAGTTACCTTTAAAATGGCAGGCATTGTTACATGCACTGAAAATGTCTCTGTGAAGAGCCTGTAGAGAGCTTCTTTCATAAAACATGACCTGTTCCTGTATCGATTCAGTGCTTCTGAAATCTGACTCATATTGGCTCCTCCAGCAACCTGAAAAATGAAGATGATGTTAAAAACAGTCATCTATCTGAACAGTCTTTTGGAGCCTCCAATGCTTGAAACAATATGAATAGATGTTCAATCAGCTTCCAGGTGGTTACAAAGTTGCTCTCATTTAGCCATAATTCTAAGATTCCAGAGAGATAAAGCTGCTGCTAATCTAACAAAATGATAAAGCAGTGACATCAGAATTAACTACCATCTCCCTATATTATAATTAAGACCTCAGCTGAGTGCCAGTGGCTCACGCCTATAATCCTAGCTACTAAAGAGTCAGAGATTAGGAGGATCACAGTTCAAAACCAGCCTGGGCAAATAGTTCTTGAGACCCTATCTTGAAAAAATCCAACACACAAAAGGGCAGGTGGACTGGCTCAAGGGGTAGGCCCTGAGTTCTGCAAAAAAAAAAAAAAAAAATCCAATATACATACAATTGAGGTTTCTGTAGGAAAAATGAGTATTTTTAACTACCTTCCAAAAACCTTTCCAGATATAAAAGAAGACCAAGGGGCTGGGGGCATAGCTCAGTAGTAGAGCACCTATCTAACATTTGCAGCAAGTGTAAGGTTCTGGATTCAATATGTAGCACTGCTATTAAAAAAAAAAAAAAAAGAAAACCTCACCAGAATATCTGGGAAACTGACCTAGATCAAAAGCACTAAAATTTAATGACAAAAAAATCTTTACAATCTCCAATAAAAACATCAAAATACATCTTCTTGGAAGGTTGAGATCAATCTGGGATCAGCCCAGGCAAATAGTTCACAAGACTCCCATCTCCAAAATAACCATAACAAAATGAACTGGAGGTGTGGCTCAAGTGGTAGAAGTCTGCTTTACAAGCATGAAGCCTTGAGTTCAAACCCCAATCCACCACAAAAATGAAAAAAAAAATCAAAATAGCCAGGTGTGATGAAGCATGCCTATAATCCCAGCTACTTGAGAGGTTGAGGCAGGAGGAATTCGAGTTCAAGGTCATCCTTGAAAATTAATTCAAAAAGGATTAGGACTGGTGGAGTGGCTCAATAGAGTGCCTAACAAGCATGAGGCCCTGAATTCAAATCCCAGTACTGGGGGAAAAAAAAAAAAGGATTGGGAGCTGGGAGAGATGGCTCATACCTATAACCCTAGCAGATTGGGAAATCTGCAGTTCAAGATCAGCCCAACTGAAAAAGCATGGTGGTGTGCACCTGTCATCCTAGCTATTCAGGAAGCATAACAGAAGTCCACAGCCCTGGCAGACCTAAGCACAAACATGAAACCCTACTGGAAAAATAACTGAGCAAAAAAGAGCTGAGGGCATGGCTCAACTGGTAGAACACTTGCCTAGCAAGTGGAAGACCCTTATTTCAACCCCCAGTACTGCCACACACACACACACAAAAAAAAAAAAGCAATAGTGTTATCCTAGCATGTGTGAAGCCCTGGGATATGGGATGGGGTGGATGGGACAGGATACAAGAGGGAATGTAACGGTGGGAAAGGAAAGAGAAAGTAAACCCAGGATTTTATATCTAGCCAAGTTATCTTTCAAGTATTCAGATATTTAAAAAAAAAAAAGACTTGCCGGGTACAATGGCTCATGCCTATAATCCTAGCTACTCAGGAGGTAGAGATCAGGAAGATCGTGGTTTGAAGCCATCCCTGGCAAAGTTTGCAAAACCCTACCTTAAAAAAAAAACCATCACAAAAAAGGGCTGGTATAATGGCCCAAGGTGTAGGACCCGAGTTCAAATCCCAGTACTATAAAAAAAAAATACTGAATGAAAATTTCGGGGATACTGACACACCTTCCCATTCTGAAAAGGCTACCTGGTCTACCTATAGTTTCACACAGGCACACAGGCAAGAGACGACTAGGGCAAGTATTCAATGTATTTAATCATAAAGCTAAGACTAAAACAAGGGGCCATGGGTAGACTACTATATAAACATTACATGCTCCCAAAAAAGTAGAAAAAAAAACTGAAGGAATAAGCTGGGTGTGTTGGCACACATCTGTAGTCCCAGCACTTGGGATGCTAAAGCAGAACTGATTAAGTACAGGAGTTTGAGACCAAGCTGGGCGACATTATGATACCCCTCATCTCAAAAAATAGACAAAACTGAAATATGTATGGGCTTACTCATTTACTCACTAAAGTAAAAACTTTTCCAATTGGTTTATAAAGCAAAACCAAACTATGTGGTGTACAAAAGCACACTTTTAAAAGTGACTTTTAAAGGACAAAAATACAAGGAGGGGCAATCTTATATCAGAAAAAGTAAGCCAGTATGGTGGCTCATGCCTATAATCCCAACACTCAGGAGGCAGAGGCAGGAGGATGATGAACTTGAGGCCTGGGCTACATAGCAAATTCAAGGCCAATGGTAGCTGTATATTGAGACCCTATTATTATTACTATTGTTATTATTATTCAGCATTTAGGCAAAATAATGTCAGATCCTTATGAATGCTGATGATAAAAAGCTCTAATCAAATAAAGATGACACTACAAATGCCTTGCACAAATAATGATCAACTATAGCAAGCATGTATATAAAATAGATAATACAGGAACTATAAGAAGGATAAGAGACTCCAACAGACCACTCTTAGTACAAGAAAGGTCAAATAGACAATAAAGACATAAAAGTTCTAAACACAGGACTGAGGACAAAGTTCAGTGATAGAGTACTTGCCTATGGTGTGAGGCCCTGGGTTTGATCCTCAGCATGCCCCAAAAAAAAAAAAAAAAAAAAATCTACACAAAATAAAAACTCTTACAGGTTCATATTGAGCATTTTAATAATGGAGAATGTTGCTTCTACTCAAATGCATATAGAACATTCACAACGCAACAAATTAAAATTTGATAAAATAAAAAAGACACTTCTGCCTGGAAACTTAAATGACCTTTCTGAAACAACTCAAGTGTAGGAGGAAAAAATAAACAGAATTCTGCAGGGTTTTTTTTGCGGTGTTTGGGGAATCAAACCCAGGCTTTCACTTAGGTACACACTCCACTGCTGAATTACATCTCCAACCCCAAAAGGGCTCCTCTAAAGCAGTGACTTTGAGGCTTACCTTCACACTTGAATTACCCGGGAGCTTTTGAAATTCTAATGTCCAGAACAAGTTCCAGAACAATTTCTGGGCAATGGAGATGGACAAAAGTATCAGCATATTTTAATGCTTCCCATGTGATTACAACCAAAGTAAAGAACCATTGTTTTCAAAAATGTATATTCCTGAATATATTTATTTAAATGTACGTAGGCTTTTAAAGTAACACCATGAAAACAGGTTACCAGTGGCTCACACATGTAATCCTAGCTATTTGTGAGGCTGAGATCAGAAGGATCTTGGTTCAAAGCCAGCCTGGGCAAACAGTTTGTCGAGACCTCATCTCCAAAATAACAAGACCCAAATGGACTGGAGGTGGCTCAAGTGGTAGAGTGCCTGATTTGCAAGAGTAAAAATCCTGGGTTCAAACTCCAATCCCACCAAAAAATATATATATTTATAATAATAAAGTAACACCATGAGAAGTTATAAACTTATCTCAGAAATGGTCAAAATTTTTTTGTGGCACTTAATAAAAAACAAACTGCTTTTTTTGTGGAGCTAGCTGGACTAACTCTCCTGCACACCCCCACCTCCACCCTGTGTTACAACATTAGGCCCAATAAAAGGCTTCTCTTGTATGGTCTAAAAATTAAAAAAAAAAAAATTTTAAACTGCCTTTTGTCTACCTTAGCCAAACTAATGATCTACCTCATCAACTATATTCAGCTCTTTTTTTTTTTTTTTTTTTTGGTGGCACTAAGTTTGGACTCAGGTCCCCACACTTGCTAGGCAGGCGCTTTTACTACTTAGCTACTCCACCACTCCTATAATTCAGCTCTTAACAGAGGTAAACAACCTAAAGTTTTAGAGTTACAAAGACTTGGATACAGGAGCTAGCTTGACCATTCAGCAGTGGGGTAAGTAGCCAAATCCCCCTGAACATCCCATCCCTGTCGTCATTTATAAAATGGGAGAGAGGACTATGGCATCTGGCACATAGGAGGCAATGCGTAAGTGGCCGTAATTATCATTATCAAGCTAGATTAGAAGGCCTGGAGGCTGCAACCATATCTTAAAGTTATTCTCTCACAACCTGCCACAGAGCTGCACAATAATTATAAGCTGCTAAATTTTAAAAGACATTTTATCTAGCTCTGTAACTCTAACACCTAGTACAGATTCTGATGTGCAGCAAAAACTTTTATGTTCCAAACAAATGAACTTATTTTAGATAAGAACACACCCTCAAGCCTTGCTTTGTAGTATAGAAATCAGAATAACCAGCATCCGTAGCCAAGAGTCCCACAAACTGCATTGCAGGCCGCTGTCGAATAAATAGTTCTACAGCTCCATCGGTGACACAACTGCCCCCAGAAATATCCAGGGATACAATATTAGGCAGGATGTCCTTCTGCTGCAGCACATGAAAGGCTAGGTCTGATTTGAGCTGCCTGTGATCAGAAATATCAAGGTAAAGCAGACCTTGTAGTTCTCTGATGACTGCAACAATTTGTGGTTTGGTCATGGTCAGACATTTTAGATAGTGCATTGTCAGAGACTTGAGTCTACGCTTACAGGTAAGGAGTGGAGAGATGTTAGTGACCAGAGTATTGGAGATATCCAAGTTTTCCAGGTTTGGTAACTGAGAAACATTAGCCAGGTCTTCACTATAAAAACAAACATTAAAAACGCTTAAAGTGCGAAGACCGGTGAGCTGACCAAAGGACAGTAATCTTGAATCCCGAGGGACATTTGTTGAATCTAACACGAGAGACCGTAAGTTTTGCCGGATCCAGCTATTGCTGCAGAGTGCACTTAAGATGTCTGGGACTGGAAGGTCTGAATGCACTGCAGTGGCATCCACTTCGATGAGCTTATGATGGCAGAAGGCTTTCATGAATGCAGCTGCTGAGAGTTTAGCTTTTTGGATATTGACCAGCTTCAAGTTCATTTGGTTGCCTTGGAAAATGCTTGCTGTTCTATCAGTCAGCTTGCCTGTAAGAGAAGCAGAACCAGCTTGCAATGACAACTATATCTCATGCCTTTCCAGGATACAATATGGCAATGAACTAGGACAGATGCTAGTTAATAGTAATGACTACATTTATTGTATACTTTGTGTCAGCCATTTTTCTAAATCCTGTACTAAGATTATTTCATTTATTCTTTGCACTAACACTATAGAGGAACTATTGTACATCACATAGTTTGGTTTTGCTGGATGGGTACATTGTGGCATTTATAAAAGTTCTTACAAAAATATTGTACTTAAATTCACCTCCTCCACCATTCTCCTTTATCCTCCCTTCCCCCCACAGCCACCTGATTTTCAAAAAAGGTGCCAAAAGAAAAAAAAATACACTGGAGAATACAGGGTCTTCAACAAATAGTGTTGGGAAAACTACGTATTCACACATAGAAGACTAGATCCCTATCCTGTACAAAAATCAATTCAAAATGTAACAGCTGAAATTTTGAAACTACTAAGGGAAAACACTAGAAGATATAGGTATAGGCAATGACTTTTTGAACAGGACTCCAATAGCTCAGGAAATAAGAGTGAGAAATGACAGATGAGATTGCATCAAATTAAAAAGTTTCTGCACAGCAAAGGAAACAATCATGAGACTCAAGATAGCCTAAAGAATAGGAGAAAATCATTACCTGCTATTCATCTGACAAGGGATTAATAACCAAGTATATAGAGCTCAAATAACTAAACAAGAGAACGAATGATCCTATCAGTAAGTGGGCAAATGAGCAATCCTCAAAATAAGTACAAATGACAAATGAACACATGAAGAAATGTTCACCATCCTTAGCCTTACAGGAAATGCAAATCAGTCAGGCACCAGTGGCTCTTGAATGTAATCCGAGCCACTGGGGAGGCTGAGATCTGGATGATCACTGTCCGAGGTCAGCTGGGGAAAAATGCTCGTGAGAGTCCATCTCCAAAATAACTAGAGAAAATGGGCTGGAGGTGTGGCTCAAGCAGCAGTGCACCTGCTCTGCAAGCATGAGGCCCTGAGTTCAAACTCCAGTACCGCACAAAAAAGAAAAAAAAAAAAGTCCTGAGATTCCATCTCACCCTAATCAGAATGGTTATCATCAAGAAAATAAACAACAAATACTGGTGAGGATGGAGATGGGGAAGGAACTCTTATCCATTGTTGATGGGAACGTATATTCGTGCAGTATGGAGGTTCCTTCAAAAAACTGAAAACAGAACATACGGTCCTGGTACACCATTCTTAAGCATATATCTGAAGGAATACCAGTCAACATACAACAGAGACACCCGCACACTCATGTTTACTGTGGCACTGTTCACAACAGCCTAGCTATGGAATCAGGTATCAGCCTAGATGCCCAATAACAGAGGAATGGATAAAGAAAATGAAATATATATATATATATATATATATATATATACATATTTATATACATACACACAATGAAGTATAATTCCTCCGTAAAGAGGACTGAAATTTAGTCAGTTTTAGGAAAATGGATGGAACTGGAGATCGTTTGTTATGCTAAATAAGCCAGGTTCATAAAGACAAACTGTATGTGAAATATACACCATACACATACATTTTATACATACTTTAGTAATCAGAACAGCATGGTAAGTGGACATCCAGTGGCTCGTGCCCTGTAATACTAGCTATTCAGGAGGTAGAGCTCAGGAGGATCTCCATTCAAAGGCAGTCTGGGCAAATAGTTCTTGAGACCCTATCTTGAAAAAACCATCACAAAAAAGGGCTGATGGAGTAGCTTAAGGTGAAGGTCCTGAGTTCAAACCCTAGTACCGCCAAAAAATACCCAACAAAGTAATGCTCAAGTGGTAGAGCGCCTGTCTAACAAGAGTGAGGCCGAGTTCAAACATCAGTACCACCAAAAACAAACGAGAAAAACCCAGCATGGCATTGGCTTAGATCAATGGAACGAGCAGAGTGTAGAAGGAAGTAAGCGAACACATCCATAAGCAACTGATTTTCAACCTAGGAACACGAAGTAAAGGAAGGACAGTCCTTTCCATAAAATGATTCTGGGAAAACAGAAGACTTAAACTAGACTTGTATCTCAACAGTTACAAAAATTAACTCAAAATGGATTAAAGACCTAAATGTTAGAGCATGTGCCTAGCAAGCATGAGGCCCTGAGTTCAAACCCCAGTACATTAAAAAAAACTTATGAAATGAGGTAGGCTATCATAGGGACTGTGGCATGGAAAACAAAAGCAAATCAGAGGCCAGAGCGCCTGTGGCTCACACCTGTAAATCCTAGCTACTTGGGAGGATCACAGTTTGAAGACAGCCCAGGCAAAAACTTCACTAGACCCCATCTCAACCAATAGCTAGAAACAGTGGCTCACACACTGTAATGCTAGTTACTTGGCGGGGGGGGGGGGGGGGGGGGGGGGGGGAGGCGCGGACAGAGGAAAGGGAAAAGAAGAGGAGGAAAAGAGGGAAAAACAAAAACATTAGAAATGCTTCAGAACATTAGAATGGGCAAGGATTTTTTAGACAAGACCCCAAAAGCACAGGAAACAAAGCAAAAATGGAAGATGGGATTACATCCTATTAAAAAGCTTCTGATCAAGAAAGGAAACACTCAACAAAGAGACAACTTATGGAATGAGTGAAACAAAGAAACAAGACATTTGAATGTTTTTACCATAAAGAAAAATATTTGAGGAGACAGATATGTCTAACCCAACTAAACATTACACAATGTATACATGTATTGAAATGTCGTTTATTTATTTTCATTTTTTTGGTGATACTCACACCTGTTAAGCAGGCAAGCTAACACCTAAGCTACTCCATCAGCCTTTGGGTGCTGGGTATTTTTGAGAATAGGGTCTCCTTTTTTGTTTTCTTCTTCTTCTTCTTGCCTAGGCTGGCCTTGAACCATGAGTCTCGTGATCTCTGCCTCCCAAGAAACTAGGATTACTAGCATGAGCCACTGGTCCCAGCCAGTTTAAAACTTCTAATTAAAAAAAAAAAAATTCACACTTTTTTTCTATTGTGCTGGGTGTGGGTACATTGTGCCATTTACAAAAGTTCTTACAATAGATCAAATGTATCATACTTGAATTTACCCCCTCCACTATTAGAATTACACTTCAAATGGGTGACTTGTATAGTATGGGAATTCTATCTCAACAAAGCTGTTACCAAAAGAAAAGAACTTCATTGAAAAAACTATAATAAGGCAAATTAAATACATCCCTTTTTTCCTTCCCATAGATTTTTCAACTCCCACTACAATGGGAAGTAAAGATTTTTTTTCTTTTTCAGTGCTGGGATTCCAACCCAGGGCTCCACACATGCTAGGCAAGTGCTCTACCACTGAGCTACATACATCTACAGCTCCAAATAAACATTAAAGGTTCATATTCATAATATCAAGAATGAGAGCTAAGATGACAATGACAGCATTTTGGAAGCCAAAGAGTAGATGAATGATAATGATTTAGTTTTCCACTTTTTTGGGGGTGGGCCTGGGGTTTGAACTCAGGGCTGTGCACCTGCAAAACAGACAATCTACAGCATGAGCCATACCACCAACCCATTCTTCTCTGGCTATTTTGAAGATGGAGTCTCAAGAACTACTTGCTCAGGCTGGCCTCAAACCATGATCCTCCTGATCTCAGCCTCCCAGGTACATAGGATTACAGACGTGGGCTGCTGGTGCCCAGCAATTTTCCACTTTCTTTATCTGCTAAGCCAATAGCAGGATGGGCTTAGAAGCAAGACAATTTTCATCATGGGATTCCCAGAAATAGATTCAAATTTCACACAATTAAAAGAGGAATAATTTGAGATGATCAAAATGGGAAGTAGACATAATGACATTTTCAAATACTAAAGTGCTTTATGAGCAGACTGTACAGCAGCTACATTACCTTGCCAAGCCATCATCTCGAGGAATCCATCAGCTATTTCCTGAGGGAAACTCCAATGCTCCGGAAGACACAGCGTTCCATCGGTTCTTTCAGAACACAATTTCTCCAGGTTAGCAATCAAGACACTAAGGCAGATGTTGACCAAAGAGTAGGGTGATGCCTCCTCCTGGCAAATGAACCCCAGATTTTGTTAGATTATATTTGCAAATATTTAACATAAAAGTGGTCATGTTATACATATATCTTCCTAGTGGTTTTATTTAATGAAATGACCTCATCCCAACTGTACCTGTTGTACCTTCCATTGTATCTTGAAAAAAAGTAAGCTATCCCAATCCTTCAATTACCAACGGTCTGTGCAAGCCATTAACAATGCAGGGATGAAGCTGGGCTTAGGGTGCACACCATTTTTTTGATGCACACCTCTAATCCTAGCACAAGAAGGCTGAGGTAAAAGGTTCATGAGTTTGAGACTAGCCTGGGCTACATGGTGAGTCCAAGGCCAGCTTGGGTTAAAAGACCCTGTCTTGAAAACAAGAAGTGTTCACAACCTAAAAAGGTGATACCATCAAAAGTGCTATAGAAAAGTGAAGTGACACTATAAAGGAATATGTATAGTCCCTTTCTCAGTGGACACAGATTGTTCTTCACTCATTCAACAAACATTTGAAAGGCATAGCGCAGTACTAAGATACAGCCAAGGGCTGGCAGAGTAAGCACCTGCTTAGTTTAGCAAGTGAGAAGCCCTGAGTTCAAACCCCAGCACAACCAAAAAATAAAAAGACAACCTGACTTGTCTTTTTTGCCTGACTGCTACCACCTGGCAAACAAGTCCCAAACTTTACTAATCCCCAGCACCACAAAAATAAGTAAGTAAATAATTAAATAAATAAATAAAGAGAACTATTTGCCTGAGCTGGCCTCAAACCACCACACTCCTGATCTCTACCTCCAGAGTAGCTAGGATTACAGGTGGGAGCCGCCAGCACCCAGCTGTCTGATTTTCGTTTTGTTTTGTTTTTTGAGGCAGGGTCTCACTATGTAACCCAGGCTGGCCTTGAACTGGCGGGCATCCTGCTTTACCCTCCTCCTCCAGAGTGCTGACACATGCCACCATGCCACACCCAGCATGCAGGGTTTTTTTTAGACCTTTACACTGACAATACAGCCAGTTCTTTGTTTACCCACATTAGCTTCATACTTGTAGGCACCATTCAAACTCCCTGCTTATGCATGCCTATAATTCCAAGCACTCAGGATACTGAGGCAGGAGGACTAATGTTTGATTCCTGCCTGGGCAACATGGCAAAACCTTGTCTCCAAAATTAACAAACAAAAATGGATAGATAGGTAAATAGACAGCGTATTAACAGGGCTGCGGATGTGGCTTGGTGTTCTCCCCAGCACCAAAAAAAAAAAGAAAAAAAATGTCCAAAGTATCTTTTTAAAATGAAAATAAAATAAAGATATTCTCAGGTAAAGGAAAGCAGAAAGAACTTGTTACCATCAGATCCCCACTATAAGAAATATTGCCGATGTGGTGATGCACACTTTAATCCCATATAGGTGGAAAACAGAGGCAGGAGGATCTCAAGTTTGAGGCTAGCCCAGGCAAAGTTAGTTGAGACCCTATCTCAAAAACAAAATACAAATATAAGGGTGAGGGGGGGTAGGGGGGGCAGGTCATGTGGTAGAGTACTTGCCTAGCAAGTTTGGGCCCTGGGTTCGAGCCCCAGTACCAGGGAAGGAAAATGAGGAGACGAGAGGGAAGGGAAGGGGAGGGAGGCTTCTCTACCACCAGAGCCACACCATTTTGTTCTGGTTATTTTGGAGATGGGGTCTTATTTGCCCAGGATGGCCTCGAACCTTGATCCTCCAGATCTCAGTCTCCCAAGTACCTAGGATTACAGGTGTGTGCCACCAGCACCTGACTGGCTTTTTCTTGAGCTACACCGTAACCTAGAACTCTTTATTCTCTTGCCTCAGCCTCTTGAGTGCTAGGATTACAGGTTGCTGGGACTACAGATGAGCACCACCATGCCCAGCTACACTAAGCTTTTTAAATGCACCTGCGGTTCAAAGCCAGTCCCAGGCAAATAGCTCTTGAGACCCTATCTCAAAAAAAACCATCATTAAAAAAAGAGCTGGTAGGGTGGCTCTGTAAGGAAATATAGGCCCCAAATGACCACGTGGAGAAGAGTGATCTGGCTAAGAGATTCTTTATTGCCGGATGGAAGAGGGAGAGAGCCAAGAGAGCCAAGGGAGAGAGGGAGAGAGGGGCAGGGGCTTAAATACCCCTCAGTGGGACTCAGCATGATCTGATTGGTTAGGATCTTATGGTTCATGCTGATTGGAGGTTGAGGCAGAAGGAGGATTCAAGCTAGACTTGAGGCAGGACTGAGACCCTGGAAAACAGGAGCTTAAGGGTGCAGTAAGAACCGAAACCTATCGGAGCCATTATTGCCAACAGGCTCAAGAGGTAAGAGTGTCTGTCTAGTAAGCATGCGGCCCAGAGTTCGAACCCCATTGCCTGCCACCAAAATAAATGTAAAAATGCAAATGAACCAACACAGATCATACCTGAGCCGTAACACAAATGTCAATACATAAAAATGAATTATAACCTTTCAACAGAAGTCAGTGGCTCACCCCTCTAATCCTAGCTACTCAGGAGGCAGAAATCAGGAGGATCTCATCCAAAGACACCCTATCTCGAAAAACCCTTCACAAAAATAGGGCTGGTGGAATGTCTCAAGGTGAAGGTCCTGAGTTCAAGCCCAATATTGTCAAAAAAAAAAAAAGTCACTCACAAAAAAAGTATATAAACAAAAAAAGTCACTAACAAAAAAAAGTATGTAAACTATCCCCAAATACTTTGGAACTAAGTGATACACTTTCTAAATATAAATAGCACATGGGTCAAGAGACTAGCTCTTGCCTAGCTTGCCAAAGATTGAAAAAAATAAATATCCCATGGGTCAAAGAAGAAACCAAAATGGAAATTATAAAATATTTTGAACAATATACCAAAATTTATGGTAGTTAACTAAAGCAGTGTTACAGGAAATAGTTTTACAAGTTCACATTAAAAACTTAGAAAGCTATGAAACTAATAACCTTTCTACTTTATAAAGATAAAAACAAAATTAAACACCAAGCAAACAGAAGAACAAGACTTATCAGAGCTGGCAGTGTAGCCCAATGAAAAAGCACAGTGAGTAAGACCCTGGATTCTATCCTGAGTGGGGTGAGGGGAGGAGCACCACCTTAATCAAAATATTGCCTTCCACACTCTGTACTAATTTCTGTACTCTTCACCACTAGATTGAGGCTGGGTCTCGCTATACAGCTCAGGCTGGCCTGGAACTCTCGATCTTCCTCCCGAGTGCTGGGATTACAGGCTTGAGTCACCATATCTGGAAGTACTACTAGATTCTGAGTTCTTTTAAGGTGGCCCTGGGCGTGGTTCAATGTGGTATCTGCTGGCAGACCACCCACGTTCAAGTTCAACAGTTTAACTTGCCGGGCGCAGGTGGCTCACACCTGTAATCCTACCTACTCAGAAGGCAGAAGCCAGCCGGGGCAAATAGTTCGCAAGACCCTACTCGAAAAATACCTAACATAAAAAGGGGTGATGGAGTGGCTCAAGGTGTAGGCCCTGAGTTCAGGCCCCGGTACCGCAAAAATTAAAAAAAAAAAAAAAAAAAAAGAAAGTATCAATTTAAATTCCCTACTCAGTAAAGTGAACATTAGCAATGCCCACAAAAGACGGGATTACGGATGGCTAGAAACAACACTTCTTCACACACATTCTTGGATTCGCATTGGCGCGGCTCAGTTTAGCAGCCCCGGGGAGGGAGGAAGGGCGAGGAAGAGGGCAGCACGTGGAACCAAGGGAACCTGAGTCTCGGGGGGCTCAGAAGAGGCCTCCTCAAGGTGCGCAGCCTCTGGGGGCCACTCGGTCCGCCAGGCACGTCAAGACTTGGGGCACGTGGCTTGCGGTGCCGACACCCAGGTGCACGCCTACACCGCGTCCCGCACTGCGCCCGGCCAGGAGCCGCCGGCAGGTGACTCCCCTTGAAGCCCCGTCACTTTGCCGGCGCACGCACCGGGCGACGAGCCGAACCTGGGAGGCTCAGCCTGGAGCCTCGCCTCGGGTGCCGACTCCGCGCCTCGCCATTTGTCCGACGGCGTTGCGCCGAGGCCGAATCCCTCGCGTCATTCCCGCCCCGTCCCGTCCCGTCCCGTCCCGTCCCGTCCCGCCCCGCCGGGGCGCTCACCTGCACCACGCAGTAGCCCAGAGCATCCTTTTGGGCGTCGGGGGGGACCAGGGTCCGGGGTAAGACCCCGGGGTGCAAGAAGTGGACCATAGCGACCCCACCCACGGGGCGACCAGGGCAGGAGGCGTCGAGCGCGCGCGGATCCCGCGAGAACAGACGTGCACACCCGGCAGGCGCTCGCAGGCGGAATGGGGCTGCTTGTAGGACTTTTGAAAGGCCCGGCGGCGCCGCGCAGGCGCTCTGGAGGGCGGCCCGCCCCCCCCAACTCTTCCCTCCGCCCCCCCAACTCTTCCCTCCGCCCCCCCCAACTCTTCCCTCCGCCCCCCCCAACTCTTCCCTCCGCCCCCCACGGAGCAGCCAACTCCTGCTCGCCCCTCAGGGCATTCCCGAGGACCAGCACTATGGAATTGCCTATTGTTTTATTTTTTATTTATTTATTTGCGGTACTGAAGTTTGAACTCCGGGCCTACACCTTGATCCACTCCACCAGCCCCTTTTTGTGATGGGTTTTTTGAAGAGAGGGTCTCAGAACTATTTGCTGGGGGTTGGCTTGGAACTGTGATTTCTCCCTCCTGAGTAGCTAGTATTACAGGCATGAGCGTTGGCACTCAGGTATTTTTTTCTTTTTTTCTTTTTTTTAATTTGGTGGTACTGGGGTTTGAACTCCGCCTCACGCTTGCTAGGCAGGCGCTCTACCACTATCCGCCTGGGGATAGTTTCTTTGTGGTACCAGCCCCAGAATTTTAAATGCTTTAATGCGTTAAAATATATTTCCAAACCGGGTGCTGGTAGGCTCATGCCTGTAATCTTAGCTATTCAGGAGGCAGAGATCAGGAGGATCACAGATCAAAGCCAGCCCCAGGCAAATAGTTCACGTGACCCCATCTCGGAAAAAACCCATCATAAAAAAGGGCTGGTGGAGTGGCTCAAGTCCCAGTCCTCAAAAAAAACGTGTGTGCATGTGTGGATGTATTTCCAAAGGCCTTGCCCTTAAAAGTATGACAACAGCCCTGTTTCAACTCCCAGTGATGCTGGATAAATCAAATATCAGAGCCACTTCTGTCCCAATAAGTATAAGAAAAGAATACAAAATAGTGTCAAGTGGTGGGAGGGAAGAACCTACTCAGCTTTCTTGTTACTTAAAACTATTAAGAAGACCGTTATAACCTGCTCCAGGAAAGAAATCCAGCAAATTAGTACATTTTACCTAATTTAGGAGAAAACATGTCTTGGAAAAGGAAATGTCTCAGATCATAAGTCTTAGAGTTTGAAACCTACTTTGGAAAACTAGGTCACTCATCCACTAACTTAACCTTGGGCAAGAATCTTAAATTTAACTTCCTCTGAAGTAGAATGGAGTGAGAATGTTTGATCACATAGTGTTAAGGTCAGAATTAAATAAGATAATGTTGTAAAATACATGACAATGCTTGGCGATTAGCAAATCCTTGATGAATGGATTCAAATGTTAACATATTTCAAGTACCAATAATTTTGCAAAATACTTGCCTTTCACAATTGCTCTTTAACAAAACAACAAAGTAGAAAATGTGCAGTTGGTACTGTCCTCTGATCTGGAGGCTGAGGCAGGAACATCACTTGAGTGCAGAAGTTAAGGCCAGAATGGGCAACATTCTCAAAAAAAAAAAAAAGAAAGAAATTTCTAGAAAAAGAAAAGGACTTCACTGACTTTGATATGCTAAACAGTAACTAACAATCTAACCACCCTTATATCCTCTCCTCCTGTACTGCTTTCCTGCTTCTTATTATTTTTCATACTATATATTTTATTTTGGCATATTTCCTGCCTCCTAGGAAAAAATGTAAAGGCACAGGATGGCAGGGACTTCTTTTATTGGTATTCCCAGGCCTAAAACAATGATTAAACTTACAGAATTGGCCAATAATGTTTACTTATAAACTTTGATTTGTCAATTTTACCTTAATAAAAAAATGTTGAGTTGGGTGCTGGTGGCTCACTCCTGTAATCTTAGCTACTCAGGAGGCAGAGATCAGGAGGATTGCGGTTTGTAGCCAGCCCGGGCAAATAATTCAAGAGACCCTATCTCAAAAAAAAAACCCTTCACAAATAAAAGGGCTGGTGGAGTGGCTCAAGTGTAGGCCCTGAGTTCAAGCCCCAGTACTGCCAAAAAAACAAAAGTGCCAGCTGGCTCACACCTGTAATCCTAGCTACTTGGGAGGCTGAGATCTGGAGAATGAAGATGGAGGTTCAAGCCCAGCCCAGGAAAATAGACCCGATTTCCATTTCCAAAATACCCGTAGCAAAATAGACTGGAGGTGTGGGTCCAGTGGTAGAGTGCCTGCTTTGCAAACATGAAGCCCTGAGCTCCAACCCCAGTCCCATCAAAAAAAAAAACAAAAGTGTTGAGTAATGAATGTGAAAAAAATTACTTGTAGCTATCGAGGTTTCCTCTTCCCCCTCCTCCACCATCAGATATGGCTGCATCTCTTTCAGAAAGGGCTTCTTTCTACCCCCAGGATCCTGTATGTCTGTCCCCTACCTAGTCTTCAGTTTTCCACTTCAATCTAACTTTTTCTGAGGATTTAGCCCATGCTCCTAACTGACTTGTTTCCAGACTCATCCCTTTCAATCCTTCACTCATGCAAAATGAGTGCTTTACTTAAAACATAAATGAGGGCTGGAGGTGAGGGCTGGAGGTTATGGTGTCTTCCTATGGAGCACAAAGCCCTGAGTTCAAAACCCAGTACTGCAAAAGGAAAAAAAAAAAAAAAACTATGGGAACTGGGGGTATAACTCATTGGAAGAGCACTTGCCTATTATTTACAAAGCCTGGGTTCCATTCCCAAGACCACAAAATAAGAGAAAAAAGAAAAAGCCACCTCTGACTTGGACAGTTACTTGCCCTGTATGCTTCAGTTAACTCTTTTGGAAAATGAGATAATAAAATGATATCAAACTCACGGAATTGGAGTGCTAAGAGAATGTCTAACACCCCATATGTTATTTTCAAATAGACAGGATTGTAACCATAGTCCTAGGCCAGAGACCCAACTCCAGGGGTTCCATTGTGAAAGGTCAGGCAGCTCTCCCCTACATGTCAATTAAAGAGATGAGTAGTAGTGAGGGTCAGAGAAAGAAAATGTATTAACTCTGGCCAAAAGAGGGAGGGCAAGCATTTTAGTCTGCTTCAGGGTACTGACATGACCTTTAAGTTTAAAGAGAGGAAGAATTGGAGCAGGAAGTGAGAGGTATGTATAATTAAACAGTCCTGGACAAAGTGTGGCCTGACTTCACTTGAGGGGAGCAATCTAGTTCCCATGAGATGATTACTCCTGCTCCAGGGTACAGCCTTATCAATATAAGTAATTGTCCTCATTTGGGGGTGGTCTGTCCTGGAAGGCTCTGTAGTTCCTTTCCTTGGGGGTAGTTTCAGTCCCTTGTCATAAAGATATGTTATCTGAGCCTTTGGCCTAGAGCAAAGTAGACAAATGTAATTGAGACAGGGACGCCATGTTGCCATGCTTTTATCCGAGTAAGGAGGCAGTGCTTTTTAGCAAAAGCAGTTTCTAAGTATCTGTTATTGGTACTGGATTGTGGACCCCAAGTTCTTGTCCTGGCATAGTCGATGATTGAAGACCAGGAGTGAAGCGTTAAGGCAAGCATAAGTTATTAACGGATGGGACTAAGAGAAAGAACTAAGCCAAAGAAAGGAGATGACATATATAGGTTGCTGTCTGGCTTAGGTCCACCTGTTCCACCTATTTGTGATTGGTTGGTGTCTAGTCACCTGCTCATTGAATCCAAACACCTATCATCTGTCCCTTTCCTTATCAAACTGAACATTCCACAAGGATCTGCTCAGCTTGTCCTGGTCTTGGAAATTTGCCCAACTCATCCTGGCACCCATGTTGTGCAGCTACATCTTGTTTCTTTCTTTCTTCCTTCCTTTCTTTTTTTTGATAGTACTAGGGCTTGAACTCAGGGCCTACACCTTGAACCACTCCATCAGCCCTTTTTGTGTTATGTGTTTTCAAAACATGGTCTCATGAACTATTTGCCCACAATAGCTTCGAACCAAGATCCTCCTGATCTCTGCCTCCTGAGTAGCAAGTATTATTTGTGTGAGCTAACAGCACCAGACACATCTTATTTTGGTGAGACGCTTGTTATTTCTTTAAGAAGACTATTGCTTCTCACGCCTCTTTAATTTTTAAAAATTTTTTTATGAGCTGTAATTGTTCCATTTGGGTTTTTTTGTTGTTTTTTTTTTTTTTTTTTGGTGGCACTGGGGTTTGAACTCAGAACCTCATGCTTGCTAGCCAGGTGCTCTACCACTTGAGCCACTCCACCAGCCCTCTCACACCTCTTTAGATGGCTGTCTTTTTTTTTTGCACTACTGGGGCCTGAACTCAGGGCCTGCACTTTGAGCACGCCCCCAGCCCTTTTTTTGTGAAGGGTTTTTTCCGAGATAGGGTCTCAAGAATTATTTGCCCAGGGCAACTTCAAATGGTGATCCTTCTGATTTCTGCCTCCTGAGTGACCGAGATTACTAGCACCTAGCTAGATGTCTACTTTTAAAGTGCCTCTCTCATCCAAAACAGAGTCACCTGTGTCATTTCTTCCCTCACATGATAGGGTGCTTTTTAAAGGAAAAAAAAAATCGTGTGTTACTCTGTGACTTTCAACAAACTTTGATCTGTTTCTGGGCATCAATTTTCTCATAGGTAGAATGGTGTAGGGGTTGGAACAGAGAATCTCTGTCATCTGTTCCTTCATCTAATGTGTTCAATAGGGTTTCCATGAATATTTACTGAAATTGATGAATTAAAAATTGCCAGGCAAGGTGGCTCTTACCTGCAATTCTGGCTATTTAGGAGGTTAAGATCAGGAGGATCACAGTTCTAGGACACCCAGAGCAAACTGTACAAGAGACTCCCATCTCCAAAATAATCAGAGCAAAATGGACTGGAGGTGTGGCTCAAGAATATCTGCTTTGCAAGCTTGAAGCACTGAGTTCAAACTCCAGTTCCACACACACACAAAAAAATTAAATAAGATATATTACAATGTACCAATATGCACTACTTTTTTCCCCAAATAAATGTGAAGAAATGTACCTATTTAGATTTAATAAAATACAATTTCTTTAAAAACATTAAAAAAAAAAGATATATTGCATTTAAAAAGTCAAGGGCTGGTAGAGTGGCTCAAGTGCTAGAGCTCCTGCCAACAAGGGCAAAGCCCCAAGTTTAACCAGAAGAACTGCCAAAAATAAAAATTAAAAAAAATCAAAGGCTAGCTACTAAGCTTTGTGATTTACTCATATCTGGGTCTAACAGCTTTCCTTGATTTCTCCAACTGTGAAGTAAAACCTTTGTTATGTAAAGCACCTGTCTAGGAAGTGAAGATTGAGGAAGCAATGGGAACCACAGAGGGGTAGGGCTGCAGCAGCCTGAACTAGCAAGGCGTAGCCTGAAGTTAAGAGGTTTCTCAGGATATAAATGAAAGGTCACCCAGGAGAGCTCTTGAAGAACTCTTGCTGCCTGTGTGGTGATTCACATCTATAATCCCAGCACTTAGAAGGGCAGTCTGGGCTACATAGCAAGACCCTGTCTCAATAAAGAAAGATGGTGGGGGGAGGAAAGAGAGAGAAGGGGAGGAAGGAAGGGAAAAAGAAAGGAAGAAAAGAAAGAAACTAACTGCTGTTGGGTAATGGAATTAGTAAGCCAAAGGCTCCCTAAGGCTCTTTATGGCTATTTGCTATCCTTATTAAATAGGCAGGAAATGAGTAAAATAAGAACAAGGGACAATATAAGAACTAAATATCTCATTTAAAGGACTTCCCTTTATTTGGACACTAAATCTTCCTATTTATTGTTTTTTATTTTGTTTTGTTTTTGGCAACACTGAGTTTTGAACTCAGGACCTCATACTTGCTATACAGGTGCTCTACCATTTGAGCCACTCCACCAGCTTTGTTTTGTGTTGGGTATTTTTGGGATAGGGTGTTTCCAAACTATATGCCTAGGATGGGTTTGTACTGAGATTCTCCTGATCTCTGCCTCCTGAGTAGCTAGAGTTACAGGTGTGAGCCAACAGCACCCAGCCTATGTTTTTTAAAATTATTTTTATGTAACTTTTCATATAAAAGATGGGGTCTCAGCCAGCATGGTGATATACATGTGTAATCCCAGCACTTGGGAAGCTGAGGCAGGAGGATCATGAGTTCCAGGCCAGCCTGTTCTGCCTAGTGAGACATTGTCTCATAAAACCATTAGCTTGGGATATAGCTCATTAGTACTGTGCCTTCCCTAGCATGGGCAGGCCCTGGGTTTGATCCCCAGTACCACAAAGAGAGAGTGGGGTGGAAAGAGAAAGAGTGACAGATCTCTTCATGTTGCCTCAGCTGGCCTCAAATACATACCCTTCCTGCCTTTGCCTCCCAAATAGCTGGGAGTACAGGTGCACTGGACTGCACCTGGCAAGAGAGCTCCTAGAATAGGGGTAAAGGTTTATATCCTGGCTCAATAAGGGGAGAATGGCACTTAAGTCTTCAAGGGATGGAACAATCTGGTAAGTTTTATTTGTTCAATTTCTTTTGGAATGTGGTGATGTCTGAGGTCAGTGCCTTTGTGACTCGAGGTCTCCCTAGGAGTATTAGTGGCAGCTGACTACTATAAAGTACTGTTCTATTAGAATAAGAGAAGTTCAGATAAGATTTATTTATTTAGGTGCTGGGGATGGAACACACACACTCTACACAACCAGATAACATGTCCTTCTGCATCTTCTACAGCTCAGATGCTTTCACTTTGAAATAATCTCTATACCAGCTTGTGGTTTGTTGGTGTCTTCAACCATCTGGTTTTTGTTTGCTTGTTTGTTGTTTAGGCAGTCCTGGGGTTTAAACTCCTCCAGCCTCATGCTTGCTAGGCAGGCGCTCTACCACTTGAGCCACTCCACCAGCCCTTTGTTGGTTATTTTTGAGATAGGGTCTCCCAAACTGTTTGCCCAGGCTGGCTTCAAACTGATCCTCTGATCTCTGCAGGCATGAGCCACCGGCGCCTGGCTATTTTGCCTTCTTGACCTACTCTGGCAGTTCTGTGACCCACAAGCCTCCTTGGAAGGAGTGATATTGTGCAGCTTACTTCAGGATTTCCATCCAGGCCCTCAGAATGGAGCCACACAAGTTGTTCTGAAGCCACTAGAGGAGCTGGTCTTTTTGGAGGGAAAATGGCCCTGTTGCTCTGTGTTGGAGAAGGTACATTCCTACATCTTCCCAGTCCCTCAGAAGGAACCATGTATTTGGAATGAGAGAGGGTAAAATGTGTAGTTAATCCCAAAGATGTGAAGTTGGTTTGTGAAACCACTTTGGATAAATAGATGACTTCCTCGTGCTCCATCCAAAACTGGCCATGCTTACCTTCAGAAATAGGACGCACAGCTGTGTCCTCCCCACTTGTAGCACTTAGGTCAGGAAGGGATACAGAACCATTCTTGGACTTCACTGGAGCTGCTGGATTGACTGCTGGAAGAGGCAGATCTCCCAGGAAGTGCATAGGTAACTCTGAACAACTGTAGCAGGACCACTAAGTGACTTGGGAAAGCACTCAGGAATCGTGGCTCATGTTGAAAAACAATTTTGACTTAGGAAAGGAATTGATTACATTGGAATAATGTCTGAAGTTGATTTCCCATCTCATAATCAAGAATGAAAATTTGGATTTGCTTCCAGTCAGGCCCAGCCTATCCAAGGCTTGGGGGCTGTGCTTCTGCAGCCTCCACAGCCTAGGCTCAACTGCCTCCTCTGAAATGGCCTGTACCATCCATCATGTAGCCATAATGTGTGTGAAAAATGGAGAAGTGTTGTAGCAGGGAGGAGGACCAGAAGAGAAACAGATAGGCTGTGTTCTGACAATGAGACAGGGTGAAGGGATGGCAAAGCAGAGAGATAAAACTTAAGAAATTGAAACATGAAGGTCACATAGCACTGAGAAAATGACATAGCCAATAAAGTCACATGCAGCCACATGTGGGATGAGCTTTGCTTTTTGCTTCTGTAATCTGCTTGCAAGGGTGTATAAATTGAGACCTCTTTGTTCTCAGGGCTCAGCCTTTAGACAGGAGTCCACTGTATCTGTGTTGGCACAATAAACTGCTAAACTGCCTCAATGTCCTGTATCTCAGTTTGAGATTCCTGCAACATTTCTTGGGGGCTCATTGATGGGATTGTGGAGATGGTGATTTGTCACCTCCCTTGTCACCAGGGTGCATCCCCCACACTGCAGGGAGAAGATCCCACCAGGCGCCAACAGACAGTTTGATCCAAAGGGGGATTCATCCTCCTTGAGAGTTGGAGCGTGAGTCTCAGATGCACAGTGGAACCCGGTGAGGCACAGGAACCAATTTGGAAGCACTGCTCATCAGGTTGGTAAGAACCCTGGTTCAAATTTGGGCCTGCCCCGGGAGGCAGAGGGGAGAATGATCAACTCCTAGAGACCTCTAGTAACCGCCTTTTGGGGTGAAGCTCTCAGGTTCAGGGAGCGAGGCAAAAGTGTGTAAGATACCTCTGAGAGTTAACAGGGGTTGAGTTTTTCTGGGAAATAGTCACGACTGAGGTTAAGAGATGGATAACAACAAATTCAGTTCCAAAGTGGGGAGACTCCCAAGAGAACAGATGCATCATCCACCATTCCACTGGATAGCCCTCTGGGTATAATTTAAATGTTTTTTCTTTTTTTGAGAGTGCACTCTAATTTGTGTGTGTGTGTGTGTGTGTGTGTGTGTGTGTGTGTGTGTGTGTGTGTGAATTTGTTTAAAGCACTGGGCAAAATTTAATTTGCTCTTGGAATTCCAGCTCATCTTATGCACACATAATTTGACACTTTTTCCTGCCATACTTAATTTATAAAACTTTTATGTGTGTAAGTGTAAGCATTTTCAAAATGGTTCTTAAACTGCTGTTATAAGGTTAATATGATATTTGAGGTAACAAAAAAACCAGGGTGTTCGTTTTAAAGATCTCTGTTACAAACTGCTTAAGCTGTTTACATTTAAGTATATAAACATCTTAAGGATGATTCTTATTATAAAGTAAATGTAAAAATATTATTACTCTGTTCTGCTATTTTTAAGAAAACAGGTTTTCAAACTTATTTCTATCAGGTCTCACTAGGATGCAGGCATTCAGGGGTTAACACTCTGGCTTAGACCAAAGGAGGAAAAAAAAAAGGGAGGTCACAGTCTGTAATAGGAATCTGAAAATCTGGGTAGTTAAAAATTACCTTAGCCTGTTTCATTCTGTCATAAATAAAATCATTTAATTCTCTCTTATAATACATGGGTCTATCAACAAATGGGCTTTCTATAAACTGTTTTTATACAATTAAGGTTGCTTTCTTTCTGGGTGTTTTTTTTTCCATACAAGTATAAGGTTCTAAGTTAAAAGGTTTTATGAGTGATTTTCAACAAGTAACGTGTGTGTGTGTATACATATATATATATACACATATATATATATGCAAGTAACATGTATAATATCATATACATATGATATTAAGGATATGGTTTTTAAAAAAGAAAAGGTTAAAAAATACTTTTAAATTAAAAAAAAAAAGATAAAGACAAGCTCCCCCAGGGGATACAAAATAAGTTGTCATAAAGGTACAGAGTAAGTTGTCATAAAAGGATGGAGCTTATAAATGCTTATGTAAGTGATTGAGTTGACTAAAATCCAGTTACATTAAAGGTTTTTTAAGGTCAAAATTTAATGTACTGATGTACTAAAACTTAATTCTCTAAGCTCATAATATTGGGGTCCAAGGTTGACCACCCCTCAGAGGAACAAAAGACACAATAATGTAAGCCACAAAGTGAGGTTTATTTCCAGCCAGCTGGGGTCCAGGTATCCGCCCAATGCAGTGGGTTTCAACGAGGACCCCAAATGCAAAGTTCAGGCTGCTTTTAAATTTTTTAGACATTAGTCATGGTCACACAGCAATTTTTATGGCCCCTGGGGTCACATATTTCTGGTATCATCCACATTCTGGTGGTGGGGCAAGATTACTTGAAGATTATTTATCAGGAACTTGATAAACACCAGGTGTCTTAACTCATTGACTCACATACCATTTAGCAAGATTAACCAGAAACAGTCCCTGTTCCCAGAAACCGTCCCACCTCCTTTTGTGCCAGTAAGTGGTGGCTTGGGTCATGTTAGCCATGGCTGGCTGAGTGGCCTGCAAGCCTCAAAGGTACCCTAACATTCCCCCCTTTAGTTGTTCATGATGAGGAATCATGCTCATCTAGGCAACGAGCATAAACATCCTCAGGGCTAGGTAACTGTTCATATTGCTGTCTCAGGACCATTAGTTGGACTGTACTAATTCGATCTTTCACGAAGGTCACTAGTTTATTCAGAATACAAGGACCAAACGTTAAGATAAGCAGTAGTATGACCAGGGGGCCCACCAGGGTAGAGACCAAGGTAGTGAACCAGGGGGACCTATTGAACCAAGCTTCGAACCAATTTTCTTGGGCTTCCCTTTGCCGTTTCCTTTTTGCCAGTCCTTCCCTCACTTTAGCCATAGAATCCCTAACTACCCCTGAATGATCAGCATAAAAACAACATTCCTCCCCTAGGGCTGCACATAGTCTCCCCTGCTGGAGGAACAATAAGTCTAGGCCCCGTCGGTTCTGAAGCACTACCTCAGATAGAGAGGTAAGGGATTTTTCTAGGTGACTAATGGAGGCTTCTATCCGCTCTATATCCTCGTCTACGGTCACGCACAGTGAGGACATCCCTTTATGTTGAGTAGCCAGGGAGGCTATGCCAGTTCCTGCCCCAGCCACTCCTAGGTTAAGTAGGGTAGCAATGGTTAATGCAGAAATAGGCTCTCTCTTCTTTTTCTCACCTGTTCCTGTATTCCAGTATGAATATAGGCTCTCCTCAGAATGATAGATGATGAGGGGCAGCACAATCACTAGGACACAGAATTCTTTAGAGCCATTAAACACATTAGTTGATAGGCAAGGGGTGAGCCCGGACTGTGAGTATACCCACCATCCATTGCCTTTTGGAATTACCCACTTAATACCATCGCCCCAGGCGGGGTTGTTATCTATAGTAGCACATAGGTCCTGTTTTTCTGCCAGCACCTTCCCTAAGCAGGTTCCTTGGCTGCTCACTTGTTGTATGGTCAGACCTCTCTTACAGTCTCCCCAGGAACATTGAGTGGGGTTTTCACTAGTCGAGATATCGTAGGTGACATTTAGCCCTATTGCCTCATAAAATGGGGGCCTCACATCATAGCACAGCCAGCAGGAGGTAGTCATATTAGGGTTGGTGTGGTTCAATGTTAGGAATGCAGCATTTACCAGATTCCAGAGGGGGTCTGTGGACCCGGTCATGAGACTGGGCTTCACCAAGGGAGGGCTGGTGCCTAATGGTCCTGGAGTTTTAATACTAGCCTTTGTGTGAGGCCGGGTAGGGACTGGGGTTGTGCGAGGGCAGAGAGGTGTCTCTACATAGGGTGGCTTGAGTACTTTGTTGGGGCCCACCGTTTTGGACAGTGGCCCCATGGGCTCAACTTTTAATCTGATTACTACGGTCAAGCCAGAATGTCCACCATATTTATAAAACACAAGTCCCCACACCTTGCCTTGTATCCACCCGGGGGTGTCCTCTTTGCCACTGTCAGTGAAGGTGACCTTGATTCTATCTGTATTTGTGGGCTGGCATTCATGGGTGGGTGACGGAATTCTGCACCCCCAGGGTACCCCATTTACAAAGGCAAATTTGACTAGGTCTGGTTTTGATATCCCCCACTTCCATTCACCATCGTTGGATGTGACACATGCCCATGACTTGCAGAAGGAGTATTGTATCCCCCCACAGTCCTAGTTCTTTTTGTGGCCGGGGCAAGCATAAAAACCATAATGTCGGGCTGACTCTGGGGCAGTAGACTTGTAGGCAGAAGCTCCGGCCACCAAGTTCCTATGGGGGCAGTGCGAGTAGTCTCGTTAAGGGTGGTATGAGTTTCCCCATCAGTGAGTATCCAGGTTTGCTTATAGGGCTGGTGAGGGTTGGTTTCTGTGAGGCTCCTGCTCTGGGCATTGAGCAAGATCAGAGCGACCAGCCAACCCATCCATGGCTGCTCTTGAAGACTCTGCATGTTCCCGGGGTCGCAAAAGCTTCAGCTTCAATGGGTTATCCGGGTGCCACCACGCGGTCCACTCTCTAGCCTCTTTCTGTTCCTGATGATTGGCTTGATGCACGTGGGAGTGATGGACCCAAGGCCCAATGCCGTCAACCTTAAGAGCAGTGGGGGTAACCAGAATGACCAGGTAAGGGCCTTTCCATCTTTCTTCCAGAGAGCGGGCTCTGTGCCTCTTCACCCATACCCAATCCCCTGGGACAATGCCATGTTCTGGGTTTGATGTGTCCTTTGTCTCATACAAGGCGCGCACTATGGGCCAGATTTCATGTTGGACCTCCTGTAGGGCTTTTAAGCTGTCCAAGTAATTTGAGGCCGTACTGGGGTCTTGGTCCGGTAGGGTTCGGACAACAATGGGGGGCAGAGCCCCATATAGAATTTCAAAAGTGTCAATCCATGTACATATGGTGAATTTCGAACCCAGAAGATGGCATAGGGTAGGAGGGCCACCCAGTCTCCGCCAGTCTCGATGGCTAATTTTAGATAAGGTCTCCTTCAGGGTCCGATTCATTCTTTCTACCTGCCCTGAGCTCTGGGGGTTATATTCACAATGCAGTTTCCAATTAGTCCCCACTGCCCGGGCCAGCCCTTGTAAGACGTTACTGATGAAAGCCGGACCATTATCAGAGCCTAGAGTTTTGGAGATGCCCTATCTGGGTATGATTTCCTCCAGCAATACCTTAGCTACAACTTGGGCAGTCTCTCGTTTTGTAGGAAAGGCTTCCACCCAGCCTGAGAAGGTGTCTATCAGAACCAACAAATACTTATACCCATACCTTCCCGGCTTCACTTCAGTAAAATCCACTTCCCAGCTCCGTCCCGGTGCCCTCCCCCGTACCCGTGTACCTGTATGTAGGAGTCCCTTTTTTGCTGGGTTTCATAGCCTGGCACCCAGCACATTGGTCCACAATCTTTTGAATCTGGGCTGTTTGATGCGGGAACCGGAGGCGGGCCAACTCGAGGAGGGTGAGCAGTTTCTTCTCGCCTAAATGGTTGGCTCGATGTAAATTGGAGAGGAGAAACAGTCCTAACTTTTCAGGAAGGATCAGCCGCCCTTCGATATCACGATACCAGCCTTGCTGATTGGGCTCTGGGCATCGGTGATCTTGGATCCACTGTTTGTCTTCCAGGGTGTACTCAGTTCACAGTGGCAAGCGTGGAAGCTCGGGCACAGGTAAGGTCAGCGCTATGGTCATGGAGGCCAAAGCAGCATTTCGGGCCGCTTTGTCTGCATGCCGGTTCCCCGTAGCTTCCAGAGTCTGGGCAGATTGGTGACCAGGAACATATACTACTGCAACAGCTTGGGGCTTCTGCACTGCAGTCAGTAGTCTCTGGATCTCCAGGAGGTTACGTAGCTCCTTTCCTTCCGCTGTAATGAAACCCCTTTCCTGGTAGATGGCGCCATGTACATGGACGGTGCCGAAAGCGTAATGGCTGTCGGTATAAACAGTCACTCGTTTTCCCTCAGCCCACTTGAGTGCCTCTGCCAGCGCAATCAGTTCAGCCTTCTGGGCTGAGGTCCCCAGGGGCAGCGGGGCACTCCAAATTATGTTCCCACCTTGGTCCACCACTGCTGCGCCCGCCTTACGCACCCCATTCGAGACAAAGCTACTCCCATCTGTATACCATACCAGCTCACTGTTTGGTAGGGCTGAGTCCTGGAGATCGGGGCGCACTTGGGTGATTTCAGCTATAATCTCCTGACAGTCATGTAGAGGGGCTTCCAGGTCCAGATTTGGCAGCAAGGTGGCCGGATTCAGAGAAACTGGTTCAGAGAAGAGGATGCAGGGAACATCCAGCAAGAGCCCTTGGTAATGAGTCAGTCAGGCATTGGTCATCCATCTACCTGGAGGGTGCTTTAGGACCCCCTCTACTGCATGGGGGGTTACCACCTTCAGATGTTGCCCAAAAGTGAGCTTATCTGCGTCCTTTACCATTAGGGCAACTGCCGCTATGATCCACAGGCATGGGGGCCAGCCCGCTGCAACTGGGTCTAACCTTTTGGATAGATAAGCAACTGGCCGCTTCCAGGGCCCTAGGTGCTGCATTAGTACCCCTTTCGCTATCCCCCTCCTTTCATCTACAAAGAGGGTGAAGGGCTTCAGAGGGTCTGGCAGCGCCAGGGCCGGGGCTCTCAGGAGGGCTGTCTTGAGCTCCTCAAAGGCCTTTTGTTGATCTGGCCCCCAGGCCCAAGGGGCCTTGTCCTTAGTTGCCTCGTATAAGGGTTTTGCCAGTTCAGCATACCCCAATATCCACAGCCGGCAGTAGCCTGCTGTCCCCAGGAACTCACGGACTTCTCAAGCCAAGGTGGGGACGGGGAGTCTGAGAATAGTTTCTTTCATAGCATTCGTTAACCATCTGGTTTCCTCTTTTAGTTCATACGCCAGGTAGGTGACTGTCTACAAATTTGAGCCTTCTTTGCACTGGCCCGATAGCCCAACTTCCCCAGCTCCTGGAGGAGGTCTCCAGTGGCTTGCCAGCACTCAGCTTCAGATGCAGCTGCCAGAAGCAAGTCATCTACATACTGCAAAAGTGTGACAGAACTGTGGCTCTGGCAATATGAGTCCAGATCCTGATTAAGAGCCTCATTGAACAGAGTAGGGGAGTTTTTGAAACTTTGTGGAAGTCTAGTCCATGTTAGCTGTCTGGGGGGTTCCCGTATTTTCATCATGCCATTCGAAGGCAAAAATGTGTTGACTATTGGGTGCCAGGGCTATGCTAAAAAAAGCATCTTTCAAGTCTAAAGTGGTATACCAAACATGGGAGGGGGGCAAATGGCTCAGCAAGGTATAGGGGTTGGGAACTGTGGGGTGGATGTCCTCGACCCTTTTGTTTACTTCCCTTAAATCTTGGACTGGCCTATAGTCTTTTCCCCTGGGTTTCTTAACAGGGAGAAGTGGAGTGTTCCAAGCAGAACAGCAGGGTCGTAATATTCCAGCCTCCAGGAGACGGTTAATGTGAGGGGCAATCCCCCTCTGTGCCTCGGAAGATATGGGATACTGACAGACTCAGATGGGCTGAGCCGAAGCCTTGATCTCTACTATTACCGGGGCTCAATGTTCCACCAGCCCCACACCTGCTATTTCTGCCCAAGCCTGGGGGTAGGTTTGAATCCAATAAGCCATTTCAGGGAACCACTCAGTAGGTTTCGGGGGAGGGTCCCACAAGGAGAACAAGCGATGTTCATCCTCAAGAGACATGATCAAGGCTTGGAGGGGCTGTCCTTGTCCATCTGTCACTTTGATACCGTCTGGCTCAAAGTGAATGTGAGCCCTCACCTTAGTTAGCAGATCGCATCCCAGAAGGGGGGCAGGGCACTCAGGAATGACCAGGAAGGAATGGGTCACCTGATGTCAGCCCAAATCCACCTGACGTTTGCTAGTCCATTGATATGCCTTGGATCCAGTGGCTCCCTGCATGAGACTAATTTTCTGGGACAGTGGCTCAGTAGGTTTATTAAGGACTGAATATTGGGCCCCTGTGTCCACCATGCATCTCACAGGCTTCCCCTCCACGTATATGGTTACCCAAGACTCGGGGAGGGGGTCCAAGTTCCGTGCCCTCTAGTCACTGTCCATTCCGGCTAACAGGACCCGGGTGTCATTATTGGGCCTGCTATTTGGTCCCAGGTGACCCTGGAGTTTGGGACATTCTTTCTTCCAGTGTCCATATTCCTTACAATAGGCACATTGTCCCTGGTCTAGCCTGGGTCAATCTCTTCGGGGACATGTGGGGCTGGTCCATCCAGAACTCGGTCCGGCCAGACCCTGGACTCCTGCTAGCAATATCTTAGCCATCTCCTTTTGCTGTTTCTTGTTTTCCTTACTCTGGTGTTCCCTGCCCTCCTTCCAAAACCTTTCTTGTAGTTCCTGATTCTCCTTCCTGATTCTATCCTCTCGTTCTTCTGGGGTTTCTCGGGTGTTAAAAACCCTTTTGGCTACTTTCATCAGATCCCAGGTAGTCATTTCCCCAAGCCCTTCCTGTTTATATAGTTTCTTCCTGATATCTGGGGCAGCCTGATTTATGAAGGACATTATCACAGCTGACTGATTCACCTCTGCTAGTGGGTCTAGGGGAGTATACTGTCTGTATGCATCATAAAGACGCTCAAGGAATGTGGCAGGGCTTTCATTATTGCCTTTACCTTAGCCAAATTGGTAGGGCAGCTGGCTGCCGCCTGGAGGCCTGCCATAAGAGTCTGGCAGTAGACCCGGAGATGCTCCCTACCTTCTGCATTCCCATAGTCCCAGTCGGGTCTGTTTAAAGGAAAATGAACATCAATCAGGTTCGGCAGGGTGGTCAGTCGCCCATTGTTGCCAGGGACATTCTTTCTGGCTTCAGTGAGAACCCACTCCCATTCCTTGGTGGTGAATAGAGTCTTAAGGAGCTGCTGACAGTCATCCCATGTGGGACTGTGAGTATGCAAAATGGACTCGAACAGATCAGTCAGGCCTCTAGGGTCCTCAGAAAAAGGAGGATTCTGGGCTTTCCAGTTGTACAGGTCACTACTTGAAATAGGCCAATACTGATAGGTGTGTCCCCCATTGGGACCAGCACCATCCAGGGCCTGCACCGGAAGGATGGGGGGCCCGGTGGAAGTGGAGGAGGGCTCCTCCTCTGGGGCTTCTTCTCGCTGCCTATGGGGCCTGAGTCCTCTCGCCGGTCCAGAGACCGGGGCAGGGGATGCAGACGGGGAAGCTGACGAGTGGGAAGGCTCAGGGGAGCCAGCTGCCTCTGGCTGGAGTGGCGCAGCAACAGCATATGGTGGGGGATTTACTTCACAATCTAAGTCTATCAAGGATGGATGGATAGTTGGGTCTTCCTGCAGAATAGGCTTCTTAGGGAAATTAACAGGAGTGGGGGTGTTCCCTGACATGGCCAGTATTGCAGGCCGGTCTGTAGGTGCCCCATGGATAAATGGCCGCAGCCAGGAAGGGGGGTCTTCTACTAAAGTCTGCCACATAAGGACGTAGGGATATTGATCAGGATGGCCATGAAGACCGGGTCTGTTAATGACATCTTGGACCTTCTTAATTGTGTCCAAGAAGAAGGTACCTTGAGGAGGCCAGCCTACATTAAAGGTTGGCCATTCCACTGATCAAAGGGTGTCAAACTTACCTTTCTTAATTTTCATGCCATAATTGTGTCCCTTAGCGCGGATTTCTGAAAAATGACTCAGAAAAAGGGTCTTAGGAGTTACCTGAGCCTGTCCCATGATGATCAGGAGAGATGGACAGAGGAGACAGCAAAGAACAAGAGAGACAATTCCAGCAGACAAACAAATTCGCACAGGATTCTCTAACATACACAAGTACCGGCCGGTCAACCAGACTACTCTCACAGGCATAATTCCATTCACACCAGATTCATGATCCTTACCCAAAGACTGCCCAAACGGCGTCCACTGAGGACGTCAGCGCAGTTACTGACCGTCAGGGATGTCTCCCACGACTTCCAATAGTGGAGCCTCCAGGGCTGTAACCCCTTCCTTCCACTCAATGAGAATTCTCAACCAAATTCAGAAACCAAATTCAGACGGGGACTCTAAGTCCCTCCAAACGGAGGTGGCCAATTCACCTTCCGCGGTCTTTCTCAACTAAACCTCGGTATCGGAGGCTGTTTGTTCCTCTCAGGGAGGGGCTGATATCTCAGTGGGACCTCCAGATGTTGGGGCCCGAGGTTGACCACCCCTCAGAGGAACAAAAGACACTGACGATAATGTAAGCCACAAAGTGAGGTTTATATTTCCAGCTAGCTGGGGTCCGGGTATCCGCCCAATGCAGTGGGTTTCAACGAGGACCCCAAATGCAAAGTTCAGGCTGCTTTTATATTTTTTAGACATTAGTCATGGTCACACAGCAATTTTTATGGCCCCTGGGGTCACATATTTCTGGTATCATCCACATCCTGGTGGTGGGGCAAGATTACTTGAAGATTATTTATCAGGAACTTGATAAACACCAGGTGTCTTAACTCATTGACTCACATACCATTTAGCAAGATTAACCAGAAACAGTCCCTGTTCCCAGAAACCATCCCACCTCCCTTTGTGCCAGTAAGTGGTGGCTTGGGTCATGTTAGTCATGGCCGGTTTCAGGCTGAGTGGGCTGCAAGCCTCAAAGGTACCCTAACAATAACAAGACTATCTTAAAAATATTATTCTTAATAACATTTATAAAAAGTGTTTTAAAAATGGTTTTTGTTTTGTCAAGATAACTGTCAGAAATTTTTGGTGTTACAGGTTAATCTACAAATTTATCAAAACAACAGAAATTTATTAAAACACAAAAAAAGCAGGAGACAACTGAGCACAGGGAGTACTACTGCACTGATCTAAGGGCTGAGACACACTTACTTATATAAAGGAAAAAAAAAACTAAGCCAAAGTACACCCTCCAGATAGGATAAAACTCAAAAAAAAAAAAAAGCACTACACTGGAGATCAAGATGTCTAGTTTTTATTGGAGTCAACAGAACAGAGATGTTAGTTCTACACCTTCTACATAGCAGGCAGAGGGAATTTTTGGCCTGAGATGGCCAGATTGGGCCTGTTATTTTAGGGGTGTTCCATTGACTACAGGTTGATGGGATCCTGCTGTATGTCATGAACCATCTGTTAATGTCAACCATCTGGGATATGATCCCTTAGCAACATCTGAGCCATGATTCTTGGCCATTAGAATTCCTAACTCCACACTTAGTCCCAATAAATATTTACCTGTGTTCTCTGGTGATTTTTGTTGGGATTTTAACTACTAAGGTAACTGAGTCATGTTCATTTAGGAGTTGATTTATGTTGCGGCTAACAGTGAGGACAGCCATGTTAGGACCAGACCCTCTCCCCCCTTGCAGATGTCTTACTAGAAACTCCCCATTCAACCCCAAACACTGACAAAGAGATAATTGTTAACCTTTATCTCCCCAGATGGATGCCAAGGACAGTTGGGCAGACAGTGACCTAACTACAACTTACCTTTCTTGGTTGTCCAGCAACAGTATCCCTTAGTGACCTTCCTGGAACTTTTCCACTACCCCCCAATATCTAGCCCAAGTCTGTGTATGGCAGTTGGCTCTAGCTCTCTTGCTGGGTCCCCCTCCACAGGGCTCCTGCCTAAACAATAAACCCTGTACTGGTATTTGAGCCATCTCTCTGCTTCTTCCATGCCTCTTATTTTCTAACAGTTTATATAAAACTTTCTAGATGACCTCATGGTTAAACAACTGTTGTCTTGAGTGATTCTACTATAGTTGGTACCCTATATGTGTCTGTGACTGGGCTATTTGGATTTACTAAAACTGTTCTTCTCCCCTACAACTGACAAAAATCTAAGGGTTTACTTCAAGAACAATTAAACTAATATGTATATATGACCTCTATAGAGCTATGATGGTATGGACGGTTCCTTATACTAAATATATTTATGTTTTTCAAGTATATCAAACCTTCTAAAATACAAAAGTTAGATAAACACAGTAACAAAAAGTTAATGGTAATGATATACTGTTCTGTTAGTTGTCAAATTGTCCATCAAAATTTTAACCATGGCTCTTTTAAGTTTTTGTCATTACATTCTGATCCTTCTGGGGCATTTATAATCAAGTCCATAAAAAATGACTCTGATAACTACTTATGTGTCAACCAGGTTAACTTTTAGATGTCTGCTTTTGATGGATTTTGCTTTGTATAGTCCTTGTCTAAAAGCCCATTGCCTAAAGGTCACTCCTTCTAAGCCTCTTTGCTGCTTAAATTTGGCCAAAAGGGTCTAGTTGGTACTGACTGACCTGATCTGCTCATTATTTCCCCCACCCCACATGGGACCAAAACCAAACAAACAAAATCCAGGAAAAAAAAATCCTCACAATGAAGAAAGAAAATGACCAATCAAGAGAGATCTTCAGTCTATGGCCATACCACCCTAAACGTGCCCAATCTTGTCTGGCCTCAGAAGCTAAGCAGGGTCAGGCCTGGTTAGTACTTGGATGGGAGACAAATCTTCAAAACAGACTGCTTAGAGACAAACAGTTTGGAGACAAGGGGGGATGCCATCAAAGTTCAAATGGAGTCACTCATGCCAGATCTCTCAAAAATAACCAAGGCCAAGAGGATTGAGGAAATGGTTCTTATACATGTGTGGCTACCTGGCATTAAAGCCAGATACAAACTCATATTTTTTATACAGGCTCTTCTACTTAAATAGAGACAAAATGACTATTTTTACTAGCTCTAAACATGTCCTTTCATACTTAAAGATAGTAGTTTTAACTTGTTAGAACAATGAGTTTTTTGAACACATATACTGATAGTATATTGTTGCCAAGGTAATTCTACTCAGTTAAAAAGGAGAAGAAAAAAAGATACTGTCTAGATAAAAGGGTAAAATGTCCAACCATTAAAACCCCATTAGAGGGGCCCTTTTGTTGTTGTCTTGTCTATCCCCACTACAGTTAAAGTAGCAGAGATTTCTTCTTGGATCCACCACAGTCAAGTCAAGCCAGCTTCTCTTGAGTGGGAGTGCATCCCTGATCCAGCTTCACCATGTAAGATCATCCTCTGGAACCTGAGCATCTTCCCTTGGCAGGACTCCACTTCTCAGTAAACAACAGGGGACCAAGAACAGCAGGACAACTGTCCTGCTCTAGTCATCCCCGGAAGCTGACTGGTCTATGCACGGCTGAAGCTTGAGGAGTCAACTTTCCAATGGGACAAACAGACTATTTTCCACACCAGTTATTTCATTGTAATGCATTGTCTCTCCTTGTCTGTGTCTGTTGCCATAGTTCTCACCCTAGTCTTCACCATAGGCTTGGCAAAAACTGCCCACCGATTGGATTCATGGTGAAAGGCTTTTGTTAGCTCTCTTCTGTCTCTTTTGGGCAGGATGCATAATTACTGCTTATTGTTACTTATATGGTCTCCCTTCATGGTCCCAGAGCTTTCATACATGCATCATGTATACATACTACTCAGGCAGAAAGTGTTGTCACTAGGACTCTGCTTTTCCATACTTACTATTCCTATGCAAGTCTGTCATTGGGTAATGCACTCACAACCACACCACCTATTTAATGTGCTGCCATGGTCATCAGCATATCTGCTTCAACCCCACTTGCCGCCCCCAGGAGCAATGGTTAGAGATCTGGAGCATCTGCAACCCTGGGAACCTCATCAGCCGCACCCAGGTGTTTAACCCTGATAAACCTGTGTCAATGTTCTTTGAGGCATGTGCAGCTATAGACCAAGGTGGATGTGGAGGTATAGGCTGTGGCTGTGACTATGGAGGCCTAGCTTGGGAAAGAGCCTATACATCCAATGATAAGTATATGTGCAGGGGAGATACCTCTTGGCCATGTGATGATGTGGGTTCTTATTATTGTCCTTATTGGGGTTGTGTTTCATGGGCCACATGGGAAAGGTCAAAACAGTACCCCTCCTTCACAAGGGGACAGCTGCCCCAAACTGCACTCCTGGTACCTATAATCCTCTAAATTTCACTGTACTTAAACCATCTGATTGGACATGGGGACATGTAAATGGTATAAGGATAGATGAAAAGGGTCTTAACCCCGGGACTCTGATGCACCTCAAAGTAATAACCATTACCCATAAGAGTTCCTCCTACCAAGTTTTTCACTCCTTTTATGAGGAGATGAAGAGTGAATTTTCCAACTCTGCCAAAGCTAAAAACTTGTTCCTCTCACTGTCTGAGTATGTAGCTCAGATACTGAATGTCACTTCGTGGTATGTTTGTGGGGGACCAATGTGGGAGACCACTGGCCTTGGGAAGCAAGGGAACTGGACCCATGGGAGCCTTTTTAATGAGACTGCCTTCCCAAAATACAGAAAAGATGTCTAGCTCTTAAAAACTTCCATGATTGGAAATTACTGTATCTCCCACCCAGGAGGCCAGTTCTCCACCTCTGTGGAAGATTTAACGCTTAGGACAAAAGTTTTACAAAGACACTGCCCAAGAGACCCAATGATGGGGAGCTCCAAACCACACAGAACCCCAGCCCCATCCGCTGGCCAACTTTTCTAATCTCCAGAAAGCATGGAACAATGTTACTGCACACATAGATTGATTGGCAAGCGCCCAGGGGGCTATATTGGATCTGTTGGGAAGCAAGATTATACAGTGCTACCTAGTAGCTGGTTTGGGTCTTATGTGCTAGGCTCAATCAGACCATCCTTTTTCCTGCTTCCCCTCAGACAAGGTGAAAAGCTAGGAGTCCCCATATGTAAAGAAAGATTAAATAGACAAAAACAGGGTATCTTACAAATTGGCAACTGGAAGGATGATGAATGGCCTCCTGAGCAAATCATCCAGTACTATGGCCCTGCCACTTGGACAGAAGACAGGTCCTGGGGCTATTACACCCCTATATATATGCTCAACCACATCATCAGGCTGCAGGCTGTTGTTAAAATTTTAACTAATAAAACAGCAAGAGCTTTCAATTTACTGGCAAAACAAAGCACTAAGATGCGCAATGCCATCTATCAAAACTGCTTGGCTTAGACTATTTGCTGGCTTCTGAGGGAGGAGTTTATAAAAAGTTTAACTTACAGATTGCTGGTAAAAAAAAAGTCATAAAAAAATCACAGATAAAATGAGAAAGCTTGTCCATGTCCCCGTCCAGCCTTGGGAAAGATGGATTCCCAATGACCTGTTTGGAGGATGGCTCTCTGCCTTAGGCAGTTTCAAAACCCTGACAGGGGCAATAGGCCTAATCCTGGAAGCATGCTTAATATTACCCTGCCTGGTTCCCCTGGTATTGCAGTCTTTCAGGACCACTGTAGAGGTCACTATAAAAAAACAAACAAAAACCAGTCACACATGTAATAATGCTATAAAAATACAAACCTCTAAATCAAGATGATGCTCTTTAATCCTACCCGGGTCCGAGCATCAAAGGGGGGAATGTTGTAGCAGGGAGGAGGACCAGAAGAGAAACAGGCAGGCTGTGTTCTGATGATGAGACAAGGGGAGGGGATGGGAAAGCAGAAAGATAAAACTTAAGAAATTGAAACATGAAGGTCACATAGCACTGGGAAAATGAAATAGCCAATAAAGTCACATGTAGCCACATGTGGGATGAACTTTGCTTTTTGCTTCTGTACCCTGTATATACAGTGAGACCTCTTTGTTCTCGGGGCTCAGCCTTTGGACAGGAGTCCGCTGGGTCTGTCGGCACAATAAAACATTGCTTCCTGATAAATTGCCTCAATGTCCCATATCTCAGTTTGAGATTCCCACAACAGTGTAACAAGCTTATTTTTTGGTGGTACTGGGGTTTGAACTCAGGGCCTCATACCTGCAAGACAGGTGCACTACCACTTGAGACACTGTCAGCCCTTTTTTGTGTTGGGTCTTTGCAAGTTAAGTCTCACAAACTATTTGCTCCTGCTGGCTTCAAACCTCGATCCTCCTGATCTCTGAGTAGGTAGGAGATTACAGATCTCTGAGTAGGTAGGTAGGATTACAGGCATGAGCCACCAGTGCCTGGCTCTCATTTTCTAAACTTGGTAGTTGGCTTTATTTTTTGAGGTACTGGGGCTTGAACTCAGGGCCTTCACCGTGAGCCGCTCCACCAGCCCTATTTTTGTGAAGCATTTTTCGAGATAGGGTCTCACAGAACTATTTGCTCAGACTGGCTTCAAACTGAGATCCTCCTGATCTCTGCCTCCTGAGTAGCTAGGATTACAGGTGTGAGCCACTGGTGCCAGCGGTAGTTGGCTTTAACTGATAAAATTTGTGTCATGCCTGGTGCCAGTGGTTTATACCACCAGCCAGTTGCGGGTGGTCTGGGCCATCCCTGGGCAACCTACATGAGCCACAAACTTTTTCAATTTCTTGCCTGCCTCAGAGTGGCTCAAGGTGCAGGCTCTAGTTCAAAGCCAAGTACTGCCAAAAAAAAAAAAAAGAATTACACTGGTGAGGTTGGGATATTCTCTAGAATATGAGAAGTCCTGGGGTTTGATCCTCAGCACTGAAAAAAAACATAATAAAACTACTTTTTTAAACCCTTTTAATCACTCTAACACATCTACTCCCATTTTCTTCATTAGTGAAGCAGCAGTATTTGGAGTGACCACTTACTAACCCTTCTACAGTGTTTCAACAGTTTGCTGCTCTGTATTAGCATCCTTACTTCATGTTCTCTTTCCTGTAGCATTCACTTGATTCTGACTGAGATCTAGAAAATCTCAGCCTGTTGTGCTACAAAGTGGTGGGGTGGGACCCACTGTATTGAAAACTTAGAAATAACTTGGGTATATATTTGACCTAAGACCTATTTTCTTTAACTGTAAAATGAAGATTCTGGAACTATAATCACTAACTTTGTTTTTTTTTTGTAATCTCCATCACTAAAAGGACAAACAATATACATTATGAGGCAGGATGGAAAAGGAAAATGAGATATGGGAAACAGGAGCCAGGAATTCAAAGGTAAATACTGTATTAATGGATACTTAACCCAAAGTGCACAGGCATGGATTTCATTGCTTTAAGCTTCACACTTCCTCATTAAGCTGCAACATAGTCTTTTGTTTTTTTTAAAAGGCAGCTCACTCCCTGTGTAACCTTGCCTGATTGCCCAAATAATTAGTATACTCTGGGATCTGAGCAAGGATATATAAGGAAAGACACGTATGTTGGGGAACATTTGATGAAATGACTCTTTTGATCATAGTAGTGTTTGTAAAGGAAAATATTATCCTAAGGAAAGACACCTGGCTTAAAAGGAGCATCTGATGAAAACCATCCTCTATTTAAAAGGGATGCTCAAGGAAAACACATCTATGTCACAGTGACCCAAATTTAGTAAACTGACCAGACTTGGTATCTCTGGACCCAAATGATGTCAAAACTGTAATAGTGAGAATAATTGAATGTACTAGGTGTCCAGAACATAGGGAAACATTCATTCTAAGGTAAATTTTTTTGGCAGTACTGGGGTTTGAATTCAGGGTCTTGCTCTTCCTAAGTAGGTGCTTTACCACTTAGGCCAAGCCCCCAGTCACTATGGCAAATTTGAGCCAAATCCCCAACCCACTTTTCTTTTTTTTCATGATGTTAAGAGCACTCAGAGCATCTTTTATCAGATGTACCTTCACCTATTTCTGGTTGTGTACTATCTTTGCTTTACTAATAAATTTCTTGGTCTATACCTCAATATATCCTAAAATTCTTCTTTTTCGACAATGTCACCAATCCAGCAGCCAGGGAAAGGCTTCCTCCCTTTTAGAGACCTCCCTGTTGCTTCATGGGGTTCTGGTAACAATTATACCAATTAATTACTCAGTATTTGTCTGAATGAATGTCAACCAAGATATTATTTTCTCCAGGAATACTTTGTGGGCCTCTATAAGAAGTACTATAGGCTTATCTGAAATACACTGTTAAATAATACTTGTTTAACATTTATTCTTTTCCATTAATTTCCCCTAAGGATTTATAAGTTAAATAAGTTCCAACACTTAAACAGTACCTTGCATAGATATTTAATGAAATGAATGATGTCCCAGTAGTAGAAACTTCTGTAGTTTTCAGAAAGCAGTTATTGCAAGTGGACCATTAAGGAACCCAAAGCTTGAATTAATATTAAATTTTAAAATCAAATGGCCAGAATCAAAGTAAATAAGACACAGTTTACATAAAATTTATAACATTTATTTAGGCAAAAAAGATTCCAAAACAATCTGTACATACAACATTAATACTTAAGTGATGTCCTGATTTAATATATAGCATGATTCATGTACAGAACTCTCCCATTTATCTGGCCATAATGAGAACAATGCCTTCAGTCCAGACACTTAAGAACCTTTGAAATTTACAAGCATTATACTTTTCAATGAATTTTTCATATACCTTGAAAGGAGTTAAATTCAATCAGAATTCAAGCAAAAGATAGCTTTTCTCATACAAGTCAGTGAGAATTTGACAGGGAATTCTGCAAAAGTCCGGGACTTTAAAAATGTATTCATGCAAATTATCTGAGAGTACAAATCTTGACATAATATTCTCTCATTTTTAGAGAAAGAAATGCTATCAAGAGTTACCTTTTATGAAAGTATCTCCATTTTTATTAGCTAGTAGCTTATTGCCTCAAAGCTGATTAAAATAAGCTTAAACAACCTCAACTTGAACAGCTTTCCTCTAAGTAAACCCAAAATCAAGCACATTCTACTAATGAATTACATTTATGATTTCCCATAAAATAATTTCAATAAATTTGGAACTTTGAAATAGTCTTTCCCCTCCACAAAGAGTATTTCACTATGTTGCCCAGGTTTGTCTTAAATTTGTGGGCTCAAGATCCTCCTGCCTCAGCCTCCTTCATAGCTGGGGCTATAGGTTATAAGCCACTACCCACATGTGGCTGAATTTGTTTGTTTTTTTTTAAACAGGGTCTCATTTGTAGCCCAGGATGGTCCTGAAACTCTCAATCATCCTGCATGTGCCACCACATCTAGCTTGAAATATTCTTAATCACCATTTGTCTGGCTACAAAGTTAAGCTGTGTTTTTACTTCATTCAGAGTAATATGAAACTGCATTATCTTTGCATAATTTACCACCAAGAAAGTGGGGGAAGGAAGAAATAGGCAGAAAATGTTCTTTCTTAGGCTACCAGTCAGTCAGTATAGTGTCTTGGGTTAAGATGTGGAAATGGAAGAATGCATAATTAAGAGTGTACCATATCATGTAAGGTCTATGAAACATTTAACAAGATAAATCAATCACTCGTTTAAAGCCCAACGGCTTTAAATTTAGCAAATTTTCCTAAACACTATTATTTTCTCGTCACTGGACAAAGGCTGGTCTTTCATTATTCCCGAAATAAACAGTTCGTGACTTAACACTGAAAATTAAAATTGTGTCAATACAAGTAATGATAAAGACTACACACCCAGTATCCACAAAATACATAGAATCATTTGAAAAAGCTACAGGGGTTTAAGAGGGAATACAGAAGTTTGCAAACCTCTCTGGAAGCTGCCTCAGAGCAGTTCTGAAGCTCTAACAGTATAAAGTCCCCAAATAAATAACATACAAATAAAACTAGAAGAGCCCACATCAGCTGACAAAATGACACTATCTTTATTTAACTTAAGCCTGCAGCTTAATAATACTGTTTATATCATGATTAAGGTTGTACAATAACTAAATAATGTAAACACACCATTAGAGGGTAGGAAAGGGTACATTTCACCACATACAAAATAGTTCGTTTCTATTGCCCCTGTTAAACCATGGGTACTGTTGCATTGTTTTGGTTTTGGTTTTTTTTTTTTTTTGGGGTGTGGAGGGGTGGTACTGGGATTTGAACTTAGGGCTTTCTATGCACTCTACTGAGTAAGTCACAACTCCTGCTTGTTTTGCTTTGGTTATTTTGAATAGGGTCTTGCTTTTTGGCCAGGCTGGCCTGGACTGCAATTCCCTCCCCAACTTTTTTCTTGTGAGACTGGGGTTTGAACTCAGGACTTCAAGCTTGCAAAGCAGATGCTCTACCGCTTGAGCCACACCTCCAGTTCATTTTGCTTTAATTATTTTGGAGATGAGGTCTCACTTTTTGCCCAGACTGGCCTAGAACTGTAATCCTCTGGATATTAGTCTCCCAAGTAGCTAGAATTAAAGGACTGAGCCACTGACACAGGTCTGTGATCCCATTTTAAGGTTCCTGCCCTCACTGGAATGATAGGTGCGAACCACCATGCCCAGCTTTTTTCCACTAAGATGGGTCTCCCAAACTTTTTCGCCTCAACTGGCCTAGAACTTCAGTTCTCTTGATTTCAGCTTCCCATTTAGGTTGGGATGATAGGCCTATGCCACTGATGCTGGCTAAAAGGACTCATTTGTAAGAGCAAGGTCCTAAACTGGATATATGGGATTGATGTTTTTAAATGTTAGTCTTCAATTCTTTGGAAGATTGTAAATAAACTAACCTTTTATTATTACTTTATTTATTTTTTAACTGCAAAGAGAAAAAAAATTAAATCTTTTTTTTTTTTTTCTGGTGCTGGGTTAAAATCCAGGGCTTCATGCATGCTAACCACTCTCTCTAGCACTTAGCTGGGCTGCACCCTTAACCCAAAAGAAAAAAAGAAGCTTTTTTAGACTAGACTATAAAGACCATAGCAAAACTTACTTAATTTACATGATGCAAAGAATAAGATGCCTTAAGTATATTTGCTGTACTTTGTTTTTGTCTTACTCAATGATACCAAATCTGAAATACCTAATTGTTTCTTTTCTTTCTTTTTTCCTTTTTTTTTTTTTTTGGTGGTACTGGGGAGATCAAATACATTTCCTTTAACAGATCCAAACCTTGCTGTTGTTGTGGACTAATCTAGTGATGCTTTACAATATCTGAGGATATCAATGATTTGAGTAGTAGATTGTTCAGTCCTAATCTAAACTGGCTTGAAAGAGCACCCTTAAATCACTAAGAGGTAACTTTTTTCTTTTTTGGGGGGAATACTGGCATTTGGACTCAGGGCCTACTCCTTGAGCCACTCCACCAGCCCTTTTTTTGTGAAGGCTTTTTTAGAGATAGGGTCTTACAAACTATTTGCACAGGCTGGCTTCAAACCACAATCCTCCTGATCTCTGCCTTCTGAGTAGCTAGGATTATAGGCATGAACCACCAGCTCCTGGTGAAAGGTAATCTTTGAAGGACCAAGTACCACTATATTCTTGTCTCCAATTTAAAAAGTAGGTCTCATAGAATCTACAGATTCTAACTGTAGAGACTGTCTAGTTATACCTTACAATTTCAATGCATACATCTACTGTATTTTAGTCAGATTCAGGAACCTACAGATGATTCTGTGCTTTAATTCCATATACAATTTTAAGAACCATCCCAAAGAACCATCCCAACCATAAAGGCACTAAAATTTTTATTATTTGGGATATGATCAGTTATTTTACTTTTAAGATTCAGAAGTATCTGGCTACTACTGATGTTCAAAGTAGTAAATTTAAATAATTTTGAGTCTTCATCTATCAAGGAATTACTATGGGCCGGGTAACACCTGTAATCCTAGCTTCTCAGGAGGTAGAGATCAGGAGGATCAAGGTTCAAGACAGCCCAAGAAAGTATTTCTGTGAGACCCTATCTCGAAAAACCCTTCACAAAAATAGGGCTAGGGCTGGGGCTGGGAGTGTGGCTCAGGTGGTAAAGCGCCTGCCTAGCAAATGCAAGGCTCTGAGTTCAAACCCCATGCCCACCAAAAATAAATAAATAAATAAATGGTGTGTGGGGGATTTACTGTTTTCTGTACATTTTAGGCCATGCACTTTTGTCTGGAAAGGTAATATAAAATAGAAATGTAAGTCTAACTTTTCAAATAGTACTTCTTTTAGCTACAAAAGTAGACCTGGAAATGTCAACATAGTTAAATTTCAAGCTATTGCAGGCCATTCTACTTTCTGAATTTTGCCTTAAGACATTAAAATTGAGAAAAAAAAGGCAGAAAAACAAAACAACTCCCCAAAAAACCTCTAAAAGAATTTTCCATTTCCTCTGAAGTAAACAACTTGTGAAAATTCACCTTATATCTAAACAAATTAGGTGAGAAATAAACCACAATTTAATATGTTTTTTCATGTTTATAAGTATTTTTTTTTAGTTTAATTTAGTTTTCATCCCCATGAAGAATTCTCAAAAATTCATCAATCATCGTGATAGTGATATAAATAGTGTCAGAAATAGGATCAGCATATTAAGAAACCAGCTTCTTTCTAAAATGATTCACTCCTAATAACTACTATCATTTAAGTTTCCCATTTAAAATCTCTATTGAAATATTTGGGCCATCTAGGAAGAAAATGCAATCAGTGTGAGAGCTATGTGGCTCAAACTTGTGATCCTCCTGCCTCAGCCTCCCAAGTGCTGGGATTATCCACCATATTTACCTTAAAATAAAATTTTAAATAGAAATTAAGTCTCTTGGTGACTTGCTGTCTCCCAAGTGCAACTTTTTTTTTTTTTTTGTGGTACTGGGGTTTGAACTCATGGCCTTCAAATTGAGCCACTCCACCAGCCCTTTTTTTGTAAAGGTTTATTTTGAGATAGGGTCTCACGAACTATTTGCCCAAATAGTTCTACCACTGAGCTACACTCCCAGCACAAATATAACTTTATGTGCCAAAATTTACTGTTGTCAATTGTATTTTAACTAAGTAGGTTAACACTCTGAGCGTCTCTATTCCACTGAACAAAACTGATTTTGAAATAGAAGGAAAAGAAAAGCTAGTTCTAATCAGTGACTTGTTTTTAAATTCACATTTCAACAATATAACATATAGAGACTCAGACAGGATTTAATACAGAATGTTGTAATATTTTATACTGTGATACTTGGGGAAATATTTCTTGAGTAACCTGCAGTTACTGTGCAGGAAATAGCAGTTATGCTTCCAGCCACAAATGTGGAAAACAGCTTCTGTTCACTGCCTGAAGAGAGGGGGCTCTAGAAGGGTAGCCTGTTCTGTTTTAAAAACTATACCATGATAGCAATTCCTAGTTCCTAATCTCTGTTCTTCCTTAATAGTTTTTCTTTCTAATATATTTTTCTACCAGCCATCCAGTCTTGAGACAGTGAGTAACTTCCATAAAGAGAGAATTCAGATTTCCATTCTTTCATACTAAGAAGGACATCTTACAACAGATACACAGAGAATAAAGGCATTGTATACAGAAGTGGTATAAAATTTACAACAGAAGCAGTGCCAGAAATCAGATTAATAGCTCATCTAAAGCTGCAAATTAATTGGAAGGGACTTTGAGATCAGAAAAGTCTGGCTTAATGGTTCGTGCAAACTTTACCATAAAACTGTAGAATCTCAAGCACAGGTTAGTTCAAACACTGAAATACATGGAAAATTTCCTAAAAGGCAATGATGAAGGAAGAGACCTTTGTTGTCTCATAAGTTAAAAACCACAAGACAAATTAGAGTGTTCACATGGGCAGTATTGTACATTATCAATCTCAAACTGATCTTATGTTTCTTATCATAGCACCCCCCAAAACACCACAGAGAGTAAACTATTTCAAATAAACCAATCACAAAAGGGATTCCTGTCATTCAATTATCCAATTACCTATGGCTATTAATTTAGTTTGGCCTGCGGCTGCTTTTTACAGGGAGGTGGCCTCCCATGGCGCACAATGTGTTTTTCTAAGCTGTCCAGAATGGCTATAGCAATCTGCTGGACATGGGGATCAGTCTGTTCATGTTCTTTGATGTTGTATAAATGCTGCAGTCCTCCTTCCTCAATCAGCATACTGCAGTACCTTGAAGCTGAGATAAAACAGGAGAAAGATTTTCTTAAACACAAATTATCTCACAAAAAAATGAGTTCTTAAGCTTTCTGTACGTACATTTTATTGTTTTTTTGGTTTTTTTAATGGTACTGGGGATTGAACTCAGGGCCTCATGCATGCGAGGCAAACACTAAACCACTGAGCTATATCCCCAGCCCTGTACTTACATCTTAGACATTTTATTATTTTGATCACTGATAAGCTATAGGCTGATAGATACCAGATAATGATGTTGTGTCCAGAAACAAGGCCCATATGTAAATAATAAATAAATAAATACAATTTTTTATCCTAAACTCAAAACACAGACAACCTGGGAAAGAAAATAAAAAGGGCAAGAATCATAAGTATCTTTGTTAGGTATCTCACTCAAAATCAAAGGTAAAATAAGCACTGTTAGAATTTTACCATTTACTATCCCTTTTTAAAAAACCTAATGGTACTCATACTGCAATTTAATTTTGTTTATAATTTTTAAATATTTTCTGTGACTTTTTTGGTGTGTGGTGCTGAGAGTCAAACGAGGGGGCCCATACATGGAAAGTACATACTCTATTACCAGGCTATATCTCTATCTAGTTATCTATCTATCTATCTATCTACCTACCTACCTACCTACCTACCTATTCAGTAGAGCAGAGACAATTTTGTGTAGTTAAAAGGCTAGATTTTTGTCTTTCATTGTTTTTGTTTTTTACTGTGCTGCTGGGATCAAACCCGGAGCCTGAACTCTACAGGAGCTACATCCCAGGCCCATCCCATAAGTATCTTATATTTATGAATGAGCAACTCTGTTTTGGGTAATTTAGTAGGAAGGGTCAGGGAAGCCTCCAGGTGGCAACTGAGGTAGGCTCAAAGTAGTTTTCTTAGTCACATCCCATGCTCTCAACCCTTCTTCTCTGACACATAAGAGTTTTTATTGAGTTGCCTTTTTGTGATATACATCAAGTTTTCATCAAATAATGCAACAATAAATAATCTCAAAAATATCACTGTCACTGCTGTAAGTATATTGTTAAAAACAACTCTTAGCTGGGTGTGGTGGTACAGCCCTTTACTACTGAGGCAGCTGAACAGTAAAGTACAGTTTGGTTAAGAGGGGGTGGAAACTGACCAAATAAAATGTCAAAAAAATCCTGCCTAAATTGGTGCAGGTGGCTTACGGCTATAATCCTACCTACTTAGGAGGCAGAGATCAGAAGGATCGCAGTTCAAAGCTAGCCTGGGCAAATAGTTTGGGAGACCGTATCTCAAAACAAAACTCTTCACAAAAATGGAGTGGGTGAAGGTGTAGGCCTTGATTGCAAGCCCAAATACTGCAAAAAATAAATAAATAAATAAAATAAAGAGACATCTGGTTGGGAATGTCCTTGAAACTTCCTTTTTTGTGGTTAACTCAGTAGTCACTACATCATGATAAAAGAGATGTTTGTGAAGAAGGGAAAGTTCCAGAACTAGCACATGCCCTGAGGGCTGGGATCTGTCCTCAGATGACTTTTTGAGACACCCCTCCCCAATTAAAGCTTCTTACTTAGGGAATGCATCTCACGTATTAATTATAACAGAATGTATTATGAGTGGAGACATGCAGCAGATAAATTAAGTTATATAACATTTGTCCTGCTAGTCCTAAGAGGATGCCCCTTTCAGCCCACCGTGAGCCACAGCTCTAGTCTTACATTACAACCCCACCAAAAGAGTCCGGGCCTGCGCTTTGCTCAGGTGCTCCTTCTGCCTGTGGGAGTGTATTCCACTTCCACAAATCTATACTTTGCTTGCTACTTTTGTGTGTTTTATGCAAATCTTTTTTTTGGCAATACTTGGGTTTGAACTCTTTTCACTTGAGCCACTCTACCAGCCCTTTTTGGTGATGGGTGTTTTAGAGATAGGTCTCCAGAACTATTTCCCTGGGCTGGCTTTAAAATGTGATCCTCCTGATCTCTGCATCCTGAGTAGCTAGGACTACAGGATGGGCCATCAGCACTGGCCAAATGTTTTTCAATTTCCCAGGAACCTAGAAAACTCGTAATGGACAGGTGCTCAGACACCTCCCCCACTCCTGTATCACCACCTCCCAGAATATATAGAAAGCTTTTTCCCCTTATATGGAAAACCATGGAGCCAATTATTTGTAGCCAGTCACAAAAAAAGTATATGAATTACTATGTAGGGCCTACAAGTCTACATTTTATTATCCTTCTATCTATCTATCTATCTATCTATCTATCTATCTATCTATCTATCTGTTTATACTGCAGTTTAAATTCAGGTCCTTGCCCTTGCTAGGTAGGCACTCTACCACTTGAGCCACAATCCCAGACATCTTTTAATTTTTTAAAAAGTTATTTGTACTGGCTTTTTTTCTTTATTTCTTTTCTTTTCTTTTTTTTAGAGACACAGTTTTGCTGTGTAGCCCAGGTTGGCCTTGAACTCTGAATCCTCCTGTGTCAGCATCCCTAGTGCTAGGATTATAGGCATCTGCCACCACACCCAAATGGATCCTGATTTTTTTTTTTATAAATATGAACTGCTTCACAAATTTGCATGTCATCCTTGCACAGGGGCCATGCTAATCTTTTCTGTATTGTTCCAATTTTAGTATATTTGCTGCTGAAGTGAGTACTGGATCCTGATTTTTAATTTAAAAATATTTTAAGGTGCTGGTGGCTCATGCCTGTAATCCTAGCTACTCAGAAGGCACAGATCAGGAGAATTGCGGTTGGAAGCCAGCCCCGAGCAAATAGTTCAAGAGACCCTATCTCGAAAAAAAAAAAAAAAAAAAATCGCAAAAAAACATGGGGCCAGAGGAGTGGCTAAGCTAGCAAGCATGAGGCCCTGAGTTTGTACCCCATTGCCACCAAAAAAAGAAAGAAATAAAGAAAGAAAAATAAAAAAGTTTTAAGGTATACTTTACCATTAAACTGGTTCTCTATGTTAGGTCAAATCATTTGTAGAATGAGTTTATATTAACAAATATCTGACTAACAACTATATTATGACTTTGAAAAACAATGATATGGAACCTAATCTAAATACTTTGCTTGGGGCTAGGGATGTAGCTCAGTACTATAGTTTTTGCCTAGCATGAGTAAGAACCTGGGTTCAATTTTCAGCAGCAGCCCCATCCCCCACAAAAAAAGGAAAATAAAATATGTATGATATAACATATATATCTTCTGTTCAACACTGCCATTTAACCTGGTGTGGTGACGCACACCTGTATCTCAGCTACTTAGGAGGCTGAAGCAGAAGGATCACTTGAGCCCAGGAGTTCAAAGACAGTGATCCTAGGCAATTTAGTGAGATTCCAGCTTGCTGGACAGATGCTCCATTACTTGAGCCATTCCGCCAGCCCGAGACTCCATTTCTTAAAACAAAGAAAAATAAAAATGAATGCTTTGCTTCTCCAGACATTAAGAGTGCTAACAGCAGTTCTTCACAGAATACTGGGTAAATGAGGATTGAGCACTAGAACATATCATAAATAATGGCTGTAAATCTACTTAAGAACTTTTACTTAACAAATTGAAATTTACTATAGGATCTTAATTTTTAAATTCCAGGAGGTTAGAATAGTATTTCATTCACCATTGTCATTTAGTATGGCAAAGAATACATTTAGTTCATAACTAAAATTCTCTTACATTGAATTTTTAAAAATCAGTGTCTTGGGTTGGGGACATGGCTCAAGTAAAGAGAACCTGCTTAGCAACTGCGAGTGTCTGCGTTCAAACTCCAGTTCCACCAAAAAAAAAAAAAAAAAAAAAAGTAAAAAAAATCAGTGTCTTTAAATGTCATTGAAATACACAAATTAAAAATGGCTTTTTGGTCTGAAGATATACTTAGTGGTAGAGCACTTGCTAGTTAACACGTGGCACACCTTGGGCTCAATCTCCAACACTGAAAAGAAATGGCTTTCCTGTGAAAGGAGAATTTCACTTGAACAAGAATAGCACAATTTTGTTTCCTGGTACATACGATTCTTGCTGCAGACGTGTTGCATGGCCCACACTGCCCATAGCTGAACTCCAGGTGTTGTGAAACAGCCAAGTAACGGGAAAAATGGATTAAAGGATCTAAAAGTTAAAAGAAAAAAACAAAGTTACATTCTATACATAGTGTCAATTTCTAAGCAGTGATTCCTAAAAATTTTGATTTACAAATTATTTTCTATTTCTAGATTAAATGAGCAATAGAACATCTTTTCTTTGTTGTGGCCATTTTGGGAAAGATTGCATTCAGTCATGTCATTGGTACAGAAAGGTGGTTAGAATAGAGTACTAAAAGAGAAAAAAAGGTCTTTCAAAAGAACTTTTTTGGTCTTAAAGATATACATTTTTAAATCATTTTCTCTCCCTTTTGTTTTTTGAGAAATGGTCTCACTATGTAGCCTAGGCTGGTCTCCTGATCCTCCTGCCTCAGCCTCTTGAGTGCTGGGATTATAGCTGGGTGCCATGCCCAGCCTTAAGATACACATTCTAAAGACCTTGATTTGGTAATAAGAAATGGAGAAATCAGGTGATAATTAGTAGAATACCATGAACTAGAACAGAATTAGTTGTTTTTATTTCTACTGGTCTATACAAAAATGGGTAACACATAAGTTGGGGAAGTAAAAAATGCTAACAGCACAGCATTTATGAAGCAGCCAACAAAAATAAGTTGCAATAAAATTAATTATGCAATTAAAATATTTCAGGTAATTAATAAGATGCCTAGCATGCACCTAACTGACATAAACAGGATTAAGCATCCAATACGCACTTAAGATGTTTACCATTTTCTAGTATAGACTTAATCGTTAATTTTCTAACGTTCTATGCATATCTAGCATATTGGTGCACGCTGATATCCCTCACTAGACTATAACATTCTTGTCGAGAATCACATCTTGGTCATTTTTAACTTTCAAAAGCATAGAACATATCCATGGGACTTATCTTCATTAAATGTGAACTAAGGGCTGGAGGCTTGGCTCAAGTGGTAGAGCACCTGCCTAGCAAGCATGAGGCCCTGAATTCAAACTCCAGTAATATCACAATAAATAAGCAAATAATCTATCAATTAATCAATTTAAAAAAAAGTGAACTAAAGGATGGAATGGCGAATGATAGGCAGTAGAAAAAAAATCAAAATACTTCTTCTATTTATTTATTGGTACTGAGGTTTTAACTCAGGGCCTACACCTTGAGCCACTCCACCAGTCCTTTTTTGTGATGTGTTTTTTGAAGACAGGGTCTTAGGAACTATCTGCTGGGGATTGGCTTCGAACTGTGATCTCTCCCTCCTGAGTAGCTAGTATTACAGGTGTGAACCGTTGGCACTCAGGTATTTTTTAATTTGAGTTTTTTTTCTTTTTTTAAATTTGGTGGTAACTACAGTTTGAACTTGGCCTCATGCTTGCTAGGCTGGCGCTCTACCACTTGAGTCATTCCATCTGTGGATTTTTCTTTGTGGTACCAGTCCCAGAATTTTAAATGCTTTAATGCATTAAAATATATTTCCAAGCTGGGTGCTGGTGGCTCATGCCTGTAATCCTAGCTACTCAGGAGGCAGAGCTCAGGAGGATCACGGTTTGAAGCCAGCCAGGGCAAATAGTTCATGAGACCCTATCTCGAAAAAACCCATCACAAAAAAAGGGCTGGTGGAGTTGCTCAAGGTGTATACCCTGAGTTCAAGTCCCAGTCTGCAATATATATACATTTTGTGTGTGTGTGTGTGTGTGTGTGTGTGTGTGTGTGTGTGGTGGGTTTTTTCGAGATAGGGTCTTGCAAACTATTTGTCTGGGCTGGCTTCAAACCACGATTCTCCTGTTCTCTGCCTACTGAGTAGCTAGGATTATAGGCAAGAACCACAGGCACCTGGCCACTCTTTGCTTTTTTTTTTTTTTCTTTAAAGCCAGGACTAACAGATACTTTAGGGTAAGATTTATACATCTTAATAGGAGTGACCTTGAGGTAAGAAAAATGACCAAGTTATTGGCTTATTATATATTGTGCTGATTACCTGTATGCTACCATCTCACATTCTGGAGTTGGCCATTTCAATATAGCTGAATGCTAGAAGATATAAGAAACACAGAAATGATTATGGTATTCATTTAACATCACATTATTACATTATGATTTAGCCATTAAGAATGTTACTTCTGTTTATTCTCAATCTTCCAAGGAAACACCAAATGACCCTACCAAATCATCGAGAAGAGAATTCCTCTGGCTACGGCTCAGAGTCCAAGCTTGTTCACCTCTGGATATTAAATGGGCAATAATTCCAGCAGCAAAATAACTGACTTCCACTTCAACACTATGTAAGAGACTACTGATGTGGTCTATAAAATCTTTCCACATTAATTCAGAATGTAATTCTTGTACTTCAGCTATATTGTTCTGGAAAACAAAAAAAGAAGGTACAAAAGTTAAAGTAATTCATACAGTAAATGGCTGAGAGAACCATTTTCAGACATTGGACAAGAAGTAATGCCAGAAGGCAATCATTGAGAAGAAGTATTCAAATGGGGCAGTTTCCAGATTGCAGTGTAGAGAAGGGAAACCCAGAGAGAGCCTGGCAGTTTTGTTGAGCTGAGGAGGTAGAAATTATACTTTAGGGTGGCCAAGCTACAAAATTATGTACAATAAAGTAAAAATAAAGTAAAAAATAAATAAGGCCCCGGAAAGAGAGGGACACAGAGGAAGAGAAAGAGAGAAAGAGAGAGACAGACAGACAGACAGACAGACACACACACACACACACACACACACACACACACACACACACACACAATGATAGATGGAGGTGATACACCTCTCATGTCTTTGGCTGAGCAATGATATGATATAGGGTGAAACTTCATGAAGCTAAAAAGAACTTCCAGAAAGCAATACACAAACAAATTCCAAAGTAACAAAGGCCTAGGAATAGTTCATAGTCCTATTAGCCAGAGTGAGGAGATGGCAAAATTAGCAAAGGATTTGATAGTAGTGGAGTTACATTATGTATTAGCCCTAGGGTAAAGGCTGATCTGAAGCCACTTAACAAAACAACAAAACAAATATACAAGCTTCAAAAGAAGTAAGTCAGGGCTCAGTGGTAGAACACATGACATATAAGACCCTAGGTTCCATCTCCAACACCACAGGAGAAAGAAAAAAAAACAAAAAGCAATTTGATGTGCAAGTAATTTAACTGTATGACAGTATGAAGTACAAGACTCTTGGCCTTGTGGCATGGCTCAAGTGGTAGAGTACCTGTCTAGTAAGTGCAAGGCCCTGAATTAAAACATGAGCACCAGCCAAAAAAAAAAAGACAGGACTCTTTAGAAGAAAACAGTAAAATTTCACAATGAGTAGCATCCAATAAAAAAAAAAAAATTAAAAGATATCAGATAGACAAAGGGGTAGAAAATATATTCCATAACCAGGAGAAAAATCATAAGAATGGACCCAGAAATGACAGAAATAATAGAATTAGCAGACAAAGATTTAAAACAGCTATTGTAAGTATTATAAATATGATTCAGATATCATTTCTCTGTTTGAAATTCAGTTTTGTCCTTGAATCCCAATTGGGTGGTTTTTGACCTCTGTACTTGAAATTCTCTAGGCTTTTGTTCTTCTGTCCTCTTGTTAATTTTCACTATATTCCTCATAGCTTCCCATCAAGCCACAGGGCATTTGATGGTAGTCCACATGTACCTTGTGGATTACAATTTATTAGATTCTGGTTTTGCCCAAATACTTAGCATGCTTTAGTAATAACTAAAACCTTCCATGATTTGGATAGGAACAGGTATTTTTCCCAAGCTGATTAACAGAATATGGCAGCTGCCCTTTTGGAAGGAACAGTTAAAACCTAGATGTGGATTATGGAATAGCCTAAAGTTGAAATGATCAAGGAAAAAAGGTTTAAATCTAGAGTGAGAGGGAAGATCAACAAGAACATCACAAACTTAATTTTTTAAAGAAAAAACACGGCATTTTCTTTTTTTTTTAATTATTATTTTATTGTTTTTACATTTATTCATATGTGTATACATTGTTTGGGTCACCTCTCCTTCCACATGATGTTTTCAATAAATGGAACTAATGTTTCTTCTGGTCCCATATTCTTTGGTTTAAATGTACTTATATGGCTAGCCTAGGAAATGTTATCATTTTTACTATTTTTTATAGGGAAAACATTTTCTAATGTATGTATCAAACAACTCAATGGACTTTTAAATTACAACTCATTTTCTATGTTAGAGTACATTGTGTAGTGGTTTCTCAGCAGTTTTACATAAAATTTTTCAAGTAAAATGAGTTAATGTATAAAGTACTGCTTAATGCTATATAATAAAGATATTAGTACTTAAAATAAATAAATATAATTAATAAAATAATTATACTTTATAGTTAATTTATAATAAATCACAAAATAAATATGATTCAAGATAAAATGAAAACTTAAACATGAGAAAAAAATAAACAAAAGATGTAAGACCTAAATGAAGTTTCTAGAAATAAAAAACATGTCTGAAATGCAAAATCTGTAGGGGATAGGGATATAGCTCAGTGGTAGAGGGCTTGCCTGGCATGTAGAAGTCTCTGAGTTTGATTCCTAGCACCACAAACACACACACACTCATGAGAGTAATAGCAGATAAGACACTGCAGAAAAAATAGTGAACATGGAAAATATGGAAAACATTTAAACCCTGCCAGGTGTCAGTGGCTCACACCTGTAATCCTAGCTACTCAGGAAGCAGAGATCAGAAGGATAGCAGTTCAAAGCCAAACCAGGCAAAAAGTTCACGAGATCCTATCTCAAAAAAAATCCATCACAAAAAAGGACTGATGGAGTGGCTCAAGATGCAGGCCCTGAGTTCAAACTCCAGTACTGCCAAAAAAAAAGAGAAAGGAACGAGAAAGGAGAGGGGAGAGGGGAGAGGAGAGGAGAGGAGAGGAAAAGAGAGGAAAGAAAAGAAAAAAAAAGACTAGGGGAAAGCCAACAGAGGACTTCTGTGAGCTGTGGGACATTATCAAACTGTTTAACATACTTATAATTGAGTTCTAGAAAAAGAATAGATGAGGAAGGGTATGGAAAAAATATTTGAAGAAATAATGATCAAAATTTTCCAAATTTGATGAAAATTATAAACCCAAAGATTCGACAGAAAAAAAATGGACACTTAAGACTTTAATAGCCAATGACAACTGTATCAAAAATGAGAGCATACTAGGCATCATGGTACACATCTGTAATCTCAACACAGAAGGCTGAAGCACGAGGGTCATGAGTAACACAGTGAGACCCTACCTCAAAAAAAGGAGCAAAATAAAGGAGTCTTTCACCCAAACAAAACCTGAATGAAATTCATGGCCAGGATACCTACAGGATAAGAAATGTAGAAAGACAGAGAGAGAAAAAGAAAAGGGGGTGGGGTTGGTAATAAGAAATATCAAAGGCAAGTTTTTCATTTTTAAATTTATTTAATGGAAGATTATTGAGGATTCCTACTTTTACCTAAGCAGGAGTACAAGCAGCCAGACTTAAACTTCTACCTGGGAGCTACTAGCTTCCAGGCTCCGCTACTCTTCTCTAGCTGTAGCCTTTCCTTTCTCGCTAATAAATCTTACTTTATATTAAAAAAAACCTACCTGAAACAAGTAGTTTTAAAAAACAACAACAAACATGGAACAACGTTTTTCAAGATACTGAACCTTAGACAGTAAAGGACGGTGACTCTTAAAAATGAAAAACAAAGTTAGATATCATCTTGAAATACTTTTCTAGGCTGTGGCATGGGGATAAAGAGCTGAAAGAAAGCTCAGGGACTCATGGAGTAGAGGGCATGAAACCAAGAGTCTACATAGGACAGAACACCAGGGAAAAGGGAACTGCACAGAGATCTGCAGAGGACCTCACTATGCAATAGAGTACTGAACAGACTATCAGAGGACAGGAGAAAATCACCAAAAAAGATTAAGGTAAAGCAGGAAAATCTCTTGAACATAGGAGCTCAAAATCAAGCTGGTGTTGGGTGCTGGTGGCTCACACCTATAATCCTAGCTACCCAGGAGGCAGAGATCAGAAGGATCGGAGTTCAAAGCCAGCCGGGCAAACAGTTTGTAAGCCCTTATCTCGGAAAAACCCATCACAAAAATAGGGTTGGTGGAGCGGATCAAGGTGTAGGGCCTGAGTTTAAACCTCAGTATCGCAAACAAACAAAAACCAAAAAAACCCAACCAGTGCACCACAGGAAGATACTTTCTCAGAAAAAGAAAATTGGGAAGGGGGTTGGCAGAGTGACTCAAGTTGTAGAAAGTGGTAGAGCACCTGCTTAGCAAGCCTGAGACCGAGTTCAAACTCCAGTACCCCCCTCCCCCACTCACGATTAAAGTAGCCAGGGCTCACACCAGTTCAGAAACAGTACTCATTGTCTGTTTGTTTGTTTTGTCTTGCTTTGTAGCCCATGCTAGTCTTAAACCTGCTGTCCTCATGCCTCAGTCTCCCAAGTGCTGGGATTACAGGCATGCACCACCATGCCCAAATCCAAAAAGCATTTTTAAAGCTCTATGAGATCTTTCCAAATTCTTAAAATAAATTCCTCTTTTTCTCTTAAGGTTAACTAAACCAACTTCTGTAACCTAATAGTCTTAGAAGCTCCAA